>NW_022631083.1:491415-653819 GCF_010015895.1 Lontra canadensis | reverse complement strand
ATAATATCTTTTAAAATATTGGGACTAAATACTTAACATTTCAGTACAAGACATGCATTTGAGAATATGCCTATATTTTTGGCTCTTTTGTTTGGATGGTTGGTTGTTGAAGACAAAGAGATGATAGCTGGAGAACTACAAGCAGCAGGGTAGGGGATGGGGTAAAGAGGAAGCCAGTAGGCAGTGCTCTGGGACCTGACATGTCTTAATGAGGACAAAACAACATTCATGGGTCAACACAGCATTCTTTACTCTATCTGTGACTTAAGCGGTACTCATTGCCATATGGAAGTTATGGAGGCAAAAGAATTAATGGAACCATGAATAAGAAGTTGAAAGTGCTTCCTGTCAGATTCATTCTCAAATATATTTATCTCCATCTCTTCTGCCTACCTCCACCTTCTTCTGGGCATGCTTTTCCCAACTTAAAGTGTTTTGGGGAGCTGGAATTTGGACTGACTTTGGAATTGTTCAGTGAAAAAATTATTAGCCATGCCCAACAATTCACAATTTAGGTATTGGATATAGGTATTGGATATAAGCTTGTTTCCTTAGTTTCACATGATTAGTTGTGAGATCTTATAGGAGAGGAAGTGTTTTCAAAATATCTATCTGCCCTCAAACATACACCCTGGGGAAACATTCTGTTCCTTTGGATGACAGTTTCTGGTCTTTGGTATTTCATGATTAGTTCCTATGGGGCCTGAACATATTAGCCTGCAGTATCATACCTCCTACCTTTCCTATACCTGGGCAGCTCTGGGATTTTGGAGAGGCTTGTGAGCCATGCCAGGTGTTAGTAAGTTCCCAACACTTCCATAACCCATAACATTTTTAAGGCACATAGTGCTCTTCTTAGAGCACTTATAACTCATATATATATATGATGTAGATGTATATCTTCTTATAACTCATATAAGCATCATTAGAACACTATGGTATAAGTGTTATTATTTTTCCCCACTTTCCAGTTGAAATAATAGTAGAGAGAGGTTAAATGATTTTCACAGAGTCACGTAGCCAATGAAAGTCAGAATCAGAATTTGAGCTGAGATGATTGCAAAGCTGATTCTGTGTTCCTACCTAGCACGCTCTGACATTTCTCATAGTGTCTAAAGTAATGATGAACATGAGGCTTGGCAATGGGTTAAGCAACATAGAGAATAAAATGACAAGAACAGCTGCCCATGATCTATTTAAGACAAGGAATGGAAAATCCTGTGAAAGTTGACCAGGGATGAGGTAAGAGCTCAGAGAGCCAGAGGGGTTCCTGGTGGCCAAATGGCCTGAACAACAGCACCTAAGGAATGGTCTTCCTGATCTCAGAAACATGAGCTATGCCCTCACCAGCTGCTCTTGTCACCCTAGGTCCAGCCTTTGGTTTGGGTTGAAGTGATGATAGGCCATGTTGCCCAGTGTGGTTGGATTCAAGCCACAGTTGGCAACGGTGTCTGAGAAGATATCTGGGGAAACGTGGTGTCCAGTGAAAATCTAAGCAGGTTGGGACTGCCAGGGAAGAGAGGTGGTAGTGCCCAATCAGGTGTGAGCACACAGTGGGGGGAAAGATGGGAGCAAAAATTCATTTTGCCAGGTAATAGCATCTTCCATTAGCAAATTCTTTGCTGTCCCTCTAGCCTCTTCATTTCAACTTGTACCTCTCTGATAGATCAAATTATGGGGGTGGGAGAATAAGGTTATATGTCTATTGTCTTCCACACCTGAGCTGGCCCTCCCCCTCCCATGCTTACCCAATGCTCATGTTTTCTGGGGAATTTTGCTATTGTGCATGTACTTGTTGACACTGACACACCTACCCATGGTAACTGCCTTGCTCTGTTCACCTGCTTTCCTATCAACATATAACTCCTTTGTCTAGGACTTTGGGTGAGATTCCCCATATTCCAGATATAAGTATAAAACACAAATTATTTGATATTGCAAGATGTGACCTCTGGAGCTTTTAAAAAACTATGGTTGTAGGGGTGTGCATTGAAGGCCTTAAATTTGCACATCAAAACAAGTGAGAAAAGAAAAAAGTACTGCCTAATATAATCCCAAGGAGCATCAGCATTCCTTCATCCTGGCCTTCAAGTCCCTCAAACCTTGGGGACTAAAAAGCATGAATAAAATGGTGAGGATACAGTACATGTTGTGCACAAAGAAAGGTCCAAATATTCCAAATATTTTCTGTCTGTAGACATTTGGGATTCACATTCCCAATTTTTTGCACTTTGTTCCTGAGAATAATAAGGGAGGTAATCAAGAGTTCTTCTGGGAGTATGAGGTAAAAGGAATATGATAAGCCAGGATAGTTTCCTGGAACCTCCACACTATACTCTATGTACTATGTAATGTGTCTCCAGTGTAGCCATGCTCTTCATAGGGCACAGCATATATGGGGTTTTTGAAGGGCAAGACTGCTAAAGCTGGGTAACCTGTGTGATCATTCATCTCTCTTGGGTCAGCCACTTTGTATCCTTTTTCACAAAACAGACTCTTATTTGTCTCACTAAAGCTGTCCAATTCCACTTATTTCTTAGCTTATCTGTAATGCAATCATGAGGATTTCATTTTGAAATAGAATGTTACTATCTCTGGTTAAATATGAAGAGGAAATTTAACTTTGTTAATTTCTAGTTTAAGATATGGAATGGTTGTAATGTGGTTTAATGAAGGAAAACTAAGACTTTGGTGGGACTAGCATTTTTACAAAACTGGGTGAATAAAACTGAGGAAGCATATATTATATATTCTGATTTTGTTCACCAAGAGGGCCTAGAAGCAACAAAAGTCTAGTACCAATGAGCATATACAATGCCTAGATGGTGGTTTCTAGGTTCTGTTGCCCAATAAAGAAACCAGGGCTTCAGCAGATTCTAAGGCTGGGAAAGGAAAAATAAAGGGTGGACCTGAAGCCTACTATAGGCCAGAAAGTAAGAAAATGGAAAAAAAAAAGGACATATCACAGGGACATAAAAGTAGACTAAAATAGCTCCAAATGACCAAACAAAGCTGGAACAATGTTAGCAACAAAATAATTAAATATAATTTTGGGTTATAACTAAAAGAATAAAATAAATACCCATGAATCCATAATGATATTTTATTTTTTATTTATTTTCTAAAGATTTTCTTTATTTACTTGACATAGAGAGAGAGAAAATACAAGCAGGTGGAGCAACAAGCATAGAAGAGACAGAAGCAGGCTCCGCATGGAGCAGGGTGCCCGATGTGGGGCTCAATCCCAGGACCCTGGGATTATGACTTGATCTGAAAGCAGCCACTTAACCAACTGAACCACCCAGGAGCCCCATAATGATATTTTAAAATTAATGATTGCACACACAAATAGTATAGAATATTTAAATAATAGAGATAGTAAGTAGTTATAATAAATAGAGATAATAAATATCTAGAGATAGTAAATATTAAATAGTAGAGAAGGGATAAATAATCTTTACAGAAAAATTCCAAACTATAATTGTACATATTCCCTCCTCCAGAATTAATTCTTTTCCTTTTAGTGTAGTGTTTCTAATAAGTATGGAAAGTGAAAACTAATAACTCTACAGTAGAGTAAACTGGGAGACACCATCTTTTTTTTTAATTTTAATTTTAATTTTAATTTTTTTTAATTTTATTTTTTAGAAACACATATTTTTATCCCCAGGGGTACAGGTCTGTGAATCGCCAGGTTTACACACTTCACAGCACTCACCATGGCACATACCCTCCCCAATGTCCATAACCCCACCCCTCCAACCCCCCTCCCCCCAGCAACCCTCAGTTTGTTTTGTGAGATTAAGAGTCACTTATGGTTTGTGGGAGACACCATCTTAACCAAGTTATCAAGGTTAACATCACTAGTAATAGTTCACAATAACATCATGTGACCCTCATGTTATTTAATGTGATGAGAAGGGCATCTCACTTCAGTGGTATCCATCTCCAAAACCCATAACCATAGTGTAATGACCACATCTTCCATTTTCCTCACATCCTGGCAACCACCATTCTACTCTGCTTCCATGAGTTTAATGTTTTTGGACTCCACATGTAAGTGAAATGATATATTATGTGCCTGTTTGTGTCTAGACTATTTCATTTAGCTTAATGTCTTCCAGATTCATCAACATTGTCACACATGGCAGGGTGTCCTTCTTTTTTAAGGCTGAATAGTATTCTGTTCTGTGTTTATTTGTGTGTGAACATATTATACATATTATAGAATGTTAGTCCATTGTGTGTTTATATGTACATATGTAAACACACCAGTAAATATACATACAATGGAATGCTATTGATTGAGCCTTAAAAAAGGACATTCTGCCATGTGTGACAACATGGATGTATGGGGTTAGACCCAATCTAAGTATCTAAGTGTTTTCCAATCAATCGAAGTGTCAAAGACAATTTCTATATTTTTATTGTTGTGAATGATGTAAAAATAAGCATGAGAGTACAGATATGTCTTAAAGATACTGATTTCAGGGGAGCCTGGGTGGCTTAGCTGGTTAAGTATCAGTCTTTTGTTCAGGCCATGATCCCAGTGTCCTGGGATAGAATCCCACATCAGGCTTTCTGCTCAGCAGGGAGTATGCTTCTTGTCCCCCTCTGCCCCTCTTCCCTGCTCATGCTTTCTCTCTCTCTCTCTCTAATAAATAAATAAAGTATTTTTTAAAAAAGATACTGATTTCATTTCCTTTGCATATATACCTAGAGGTGGGATTGTGGAATAATGCAGAAGTTTAATTTTTAATTTTTTGAGGGATACCTAATCTAGTTTCCATTTTCCATAATGGCTGTACCACATTCCCACCAACAGCATACTAGGATTCTTGTTTCTTTACATTTTCACTGGCATTTGTTATCTCTTGTTTGATAATATCCATTCAAATAGTGTGGAGTGATATCTCATTGTGGTTTTTGTTTTTGTTTTTAGATATTTTATTTATTTATTTGTCAGAGAGAGAGCGAGAGAGAGAGAAAGAGAGAGAGAAAACACAAGCAGGGGGAGCAGCAAGTGGGGGGGAGAAGCAGGCTCCCTGCTGAGCAAGGAGCCTGATATGGGACTGGATCCCAAAACCCTGGAACCATGACCTGAGCTGAAGACACTTAACTGATTGAACAACCCAGGCATCCTTGACTGTGGTTTTAATCTACATTTTTCTGATGATTAGTGATATTGAATAACTTTTCACATACCTGTCGGTCCTTGTATGTTTCTTTGAAGAAAAAAATCAAGAGTGAAAAAACAACATATGGAGTGAGAGAAAATATTTGCAAACCATCATCTGAAAGGAACTTAATATCAGCACTTTGAAAAATGCCCCTCATATTTTGATTGGGATGGCACTGAAAGTAAAGATTGCTCTGGGAAGCATAGACGTTTTAACAATATTCTTCTGATCCACGAGTATGGATTCCATCTTTTTGTGTCTCCAATTTCTTTCATGAGTGTTCTATAATTCCTCGGGTACAGATCCTGCACCTCTTTGGTTAGGTTTATTCCAAGGTATCTTATGGGGTTTTGTGCTATCGTAAATGGAATCAATTCTCTAATTCCTCTTTCTACAGTTACATTGTTAGTGTATACGAAAACAACTGATTTCTGTGCTTTGATTTTGTATCTTGTCACATTGCTGAATTGCTGTATGATTTCTAGCAATTTAGGGGTGGAATCTTTTGGGTTTTCCACATAAAGTATCATGTCATCTGCGAAAAGAGTTTGACTTCTTCTTTGCCAGTTTGAATACCTTTTATTGCTCTTTGTTGTCTGATTGCTCTTGCTAGGACTCCTAGCACTATGTTGAACAACAGTGGTGAGAGTGGGCATCCTTGTGCTCCTGATCTCTAAGGGAAGGCTATCAGCTTTTCCCCATTGAGAATGATATTTGCTGTGGGTTTTTCATAAATGGATTTTATGAAGTTGAGGAATGTTCCCTCTATCCCTACACTCTGAAGAGTTTTAATCAGGAAAGGATGCTGTATTTTGTCCAGTGCTTTTTCTGCATCAATTGAGAGGAGCATATGGTTCTTCTTCCTCTTCTTATTAATGTGTTGTATCACATTGATTGATTTGTGAACGTCAAACCACCCTTGTATCCCAGGGTTAAATCCCACCTGGTCGTGATGGATAATTCTTTTAATGTTCTATTGGATCCTATTAGCTGGGAACTTGTTAAGAATTTTGGCATCCATATTCATCATGGATATTGGTTGAAAATTCTCCTTTTTTTTTCTTTTTTTAATTTAATTTATTTTTTTCAGTGTTCCAAGATTCATTGTTTATGCACCACACACAGTGCTCCATTCAATACGTGCCCTCCTTAATACCCACCACCAGACTCACCCAACCCGTCATCCCCCACCCCTCCCAAATCTTCAGGTTTGTTTCTCAGAGTCCACAGTCTTTCATGGCTTGTCTCCTCTTCTGATTTCCCCCAGATCACTTCTCCTCTCCTTCTCCCAGTGTCCTCTGTGTTTGATGGGGTCTTTGCCTGGTTTTGGGATCAAGGTTATGTAGGCCACATAGAATGAGTCTGGAAGTTTTCCTTCTGTTTCTGTTTTTTGAAACAGCTTCAGGAGAATTGGTGTTATTTCTTCTTTGAATGCTTGGTAGAATTCCCCAGGGAATCTGTTAGGTCCTGCACTCCTGTTTTTTGGGATGTTTTGGATCTCTGCTTCAATCTCGTTACTGGTTATTGGTCTATTCAGGCTGTCAATTACTTCCTGTTTCAGTCTTGTTAGTATATAGGTTTCCAGGAAGGCATCCATTTCTTCCAGGTTACTTAATTCATTGGAATATAGTTGTTGATAAAAATTTCTAATAATTAGTTCTATTCCCTTGGTGTTAGTTGTGATCTCTCCCTTTTTTTGGGTCCTTTCTCTTCTTTTGGATAAGTCTGGCCACTGATTTATTGATCTTATTAATTCTCTCAAAGAACCAGTTTCTAGTTTCATTGATCTGCTCTACTGTATTCCTGGTTTCTAATTCATTGATCTCTTCTCTAATGTTAATTATTTCTCTTCTTTTGCAAGGCTTATACTTCGTTTGTTGTTTTTTCCCCAGGTTTTTAAGATGTAAAGTTAGTTGGTGAATTTGGGATTTTTCTATTTTATGAGTGAGGCTTGGATGGCTATGTATTTCCCCCCAAGGATTGTCTTTTCACTATCCCATAGGTTTTGGATTAATATGTTTTCATTCTTATTGGTTTCCATGAATTGTTTAAGTTCTTCAGCCTCTTGGTTGACCCAAACATTCTTAAGCAGGATGGTCTTTAGCCTCCAAGTGTTTGAATTTCTTCCAAATTTTTCTTGTGATTGAGTTCCAGTTTCAAAGAAAAAAAAAACGTGAATAAGCTAGAAATAAACACATCACCATATCACAAGCATAGGAGGAATCAAAAATAATAGCAACATCTTTGTGAAAAAAAAAGAAGTTAATATCCAAAATATCTAAAGGAAGGAGTCTAGATGCCTTTTAATAGATGGATGGATAAAGAAGATATGGTTTATATATGCAATGAATAGTAGCCATCAGAAAGCATGAATACCCACCATTTGCATCAACATGGATGGAACTGGAGGGTATTATACTAAATTAAGTAAGTCAATCAGAGAAAGACAATTATATGGTTTCACTCATATGTGGAAAATAAGGACTAGCATAGAGGACCACAGGGGAAGGGAGGGAAAACTGAAAGGGAAGAAATAAGAGAGAGAGACAAACCATGGGAAATTCTGGACTCTGGGAAACAAACTGAGGGTTACAGAAGGGAAGTGGGTGGGGGGATGGGGTAAATGGGTAATAGTTTTTATGGAGGGCATGTGATGTGATGAAGACTAGGTGTTATACACAACTAATGAATCACTGAACGCTATATCAAAAACTAATGATTTACTATATGTTGGCTAATTGAGCATAATTTTAAAAAGCAATAAACAAAACAAAACAGAATAAAATATCTAAAATACTTAATTCAATATAAACGGGTAAATAAACAAACAAACAAAGGGCAAGGGACCTAAAGTCTTAGTTTTTTTTTTTTTTCAATTTTTTGCTGCATTGTTTTTTTATTATATATGTTTTTTAGTATAGTTGACATACAATGCTACATTAGTTTCAGGTGTGTGAAATAGCAGTATGACAAGTTCATACACTATGCTGTGATCACCACAGGTGTAGCTGCCATCTGTGTCCATACATCATTAGTATATTATTGGCTATATTCTTTGTTTTGTGTCTTATCCCTGTGACTTCTTCACTGCATAACTGGAAGGCTTTATCTCCCGTTTGCATTCCTAAACCCCTGCCCCTCTGGCAACCATCAGTTTGTTCTCTGTATTTATAGGTATGATTCTGCTTTTTGTTTGCTTATCTCCTTATTTGTTTTAGACTCCACTTATGGATGAAATTATAAAGTATTTGTGTTTCTTAGTCTAACTTACTTCACTTAACACAATACCCTCTAGGTCCATCCATGTTATCTCAATTGACAGAATCTTATCCTTTATGGTTGTGTAATATTCCATTGTGTGTATATATGCATTTGTATGTTTGCCATATCTTCCTTATCCATTTGTCTATTAACTGAAACCTAGATTGCATTCATATATTGGCAATGGTAAATAATGTTGCAATAAAAATAGTGGTACATATATGTTTTCAATTAATATTTTCATTCTTTTGATAAATACCTAATAGTGAAATTATTACATCAAATAGTACTTCTATTTTAATTTTTTGAGAAACCTCCATACTGTTTTCCATAGTGGTTATACCATTTTACATTCCCACCAACAGTGGGAAAGTGTTCCTTTTTCTTCACTTCCTTAACAGTACTTGTTATTTGTTGTTGTTGTTGTTGTTGTTGTTTTTCAGAGAATAAGAATTTTTTTTAGTTTATTTTTTCAGTGTTCCAAGATTCATTGTTTATGTATCACACCCAGTGCTCCATGCAATTTGTGCCCTTCTTAATACCCACCACCAGGTTCACCTAACCTCCCACACCCTCCCCTCCAAAACCCTCAGTTTGTTTCTCAGAGTCCACAGTCTCTCATGGTTCATCTCCCCCACTAATTTCTTCCAATTCACTTCTCCTTTCCTTCTCCTAATGGTCTCCATGTTATTCCTTATGTTCCACAAGTAAGTGAAACCATATGATAACTGACTTTCTCTGCTTGACTTATTTCACTTAGCATAATTTTATCTTTTTGATACTTACTATTCTGACAGGTGTAAGGTTATATCTCATTGTGATTTTGATTTGCATTTCCCTGATTATTAGTGACATTTATTGTCTTTTCATGTGTCTGTTGGCCATTTGTATGCCTTATTTGGATTCTATGTTCATTTTAATGGGATTGTTTGGGGACTTTTTTGAGGTTGAGTTGTAGAAATTATATATTTTGGATACTAACATTTTATTGAATGTATGGTTTATAAATATCTCCCCGTTTGGTAGACTGCCTTTCTGTTTTGTTAATGGTTTCTTTTTGCTGTGCAAAATCTATTTGTTTTGATGTAGTCCAAATAGTCTATTTTGTTTCTGTTTTCCTTACCTGAGGAAACATATCTATAAAAATGCTATTATGGCTGATGTCAGAAAAGCTACTGACTATAGTTTTTTCCAGGAATTTTGTGGTTTCAAGTCTCACAATTAGGTCTTTATTCCGTTTTGAGTTATTTTTGTGTATAGTGTTAGAAAGTGGTTCAGTTTTATTTTATATATAGCTGTGCAGTTTTCTCAGCACCATTTTTCCCAGCATCATTTATTGAAGAGTGTCTTTTCCCCATTATTTAGTCTTGCCTCCACTGTCATCAATTAATTAACCATATAATTGTGGATTTGGTTCTGTGGTCTCTATTCTGTTCCATTGATATGTGTCTAATTTTTGTACCAGTATCATACTGTTTTACTTACTACAGATTTGTAGTAGATCTTAAAATCTGGAACTGTGATACCCCCTGCTTGGTTCTTATTTCTCATTATTGTTTTGGCTTTTTGGGGTATTTTGTAGTTCCGCACAAATTTTAGGATTTTTTTTTTCTTGTTTTGTGAAGAATGCTGTTCGTATTTTGTTCTGTTGTTGTTGTTGTTATTGTTGTTTGTTTATTATGTTATGTTAGTCACATAATTTAATAATGTGTTTTTACTTAGTTTTTGATGTAGTGTTCCAAGATTCATTGTTTATGTATCACACCCAGTGCTCCATGCAATACGTGCTTTGATAGGGATTGCATTGAATCTGTAGATTGCTTAGGGTAATATGGACATTTTAACAATATTCATTCTTCCAATCTATGATAATGGAATATTTTTACAGTTGTTTGAGATGCCTTCAATTTGTTTCATAAATTTTTTTTCATTTTTTTAATTTCTTTTCAGTGTAACAGTATTCATTGTTTTTGCACCACACCTAGTGCTCCATGCAATCCGTGCCCTCTCGAATACCCACCACCTGGTTCCCCCAACCTCCCACCTCCTGCCCCTTCAAAACCCTCAGATTGTTTTTCAGAGTCCATAGTCTCTCATGGTTCACCTCCCCTTCCAATTTCCCTCAACTAAATTTTTAAAAAATATTTTATTTATTCATTTGACAGAGAGAGAGAGAAAGATCACAAGCAGGCAGAGCAGCAAGCAGAGAGAGAGGGAAGAAGGCTCCCCACTGAGCAGAGAGCCCAATGCGGGGCTTGGTCCCAGGACCCCAAGATCATGACCTGAGCTGAAGGCAGAGGCTTAACCCACCGAGCCACCCAAGTGCCCCAAACCTCATAAATGTTTTATAGTTTATGTAATACACTCCTACTTTCTTAGTTAAGTTTATTCCTAGGTATTATAATATTTTTGCTGCAATTGTAAATTGTGTCATTTTCTCAAAAATTGTGTTGTTTACTTATTAGTGTATACAAATGCTACTTATGTTTGGGTATTTATTTTGTATCCTGCATTGCACTGGTTGTGATGAGCACTTGGTGTTATATCAAAGTATTGAATCAGTATATTGTGCACTTGAAACTAATATTACACTATATGTTAACAAGCTGAAATTTAAATAAAAACTTTAAAAATTATTTGTATCCTGGAACTTTACTGAATTCGTTTACTACTTCTAGTAGTTTTTTGTTGGAGTCTTTAGTATTTTCCATGTATAGTGTCATGTTATCTGCAAATAGTTTCAGTTTTGATAAGCATTCCACATAATAGAAAATGCTAACATTAGGGAAAGCAGGGAGAAGAGTTTATGGGAATTCTTCATCTGTCTTTGCAAATATTTTGTAAATCTGAAATTATTTTAAACTATAAATTTTTGAAAGACAGTGAATACTAAACAGCAATGAAAAAGGAACAACAGGATCAACCTATCAAAAACACACACTATAATTGACTCTCAAAATTATTAGGCTGAGTAATGAAGCTAGGCATTAAAGAATACATGCTGTATTATTTTATGTATATAGAATTCCAAAAACTTAAAACTAATCTAAAGTGAATGAAAGCATATCAAAGTTTACCTATTGATATTGGAGGGGGGAGGGTGAGATTACAAAAGGTCACCAGAATTTTGGGGAGATAATGAAAATGTTATCTTGACTATAGTCAAGGTGGTTTCACTATAGTCCAGATGACTATAGAGATGGTTTCATGGGTTTATACATATGTAAATGCTCACCATACTATATAATTTAAATATATGTTGATTTTAGATTCTTAGATTTTATTTCAATAAAGATATAATGCAATAGAGAGAGATAAATGATAAGTAGGCAGATGATAGATGATGATAGATAGATAATAGAAGATAGGTAAGTAAGCTGATAGACAATGAGACTTTTTAGGGAAGAGTTCTTCTTTCTTTTGCTAGGTAATAATCACAGAAGTGATAGAAGTAGAAAATTAGCATTTAGGAACCCCACCCTTTGTAATAGCTGATTCAAGCAGATTCTCTGTCAAGCCTATAATCACCAGGTGAAAGGCTATTAGGTATCAGGATAGTTATGTTAGGTCTCAAGCCATCATACCCCAAGGCATTTTCTTTTTCAAAAGGAAAGAAAAAAGTGTGCACGAAGCCAGGCAGTGATTAAATCCAGCATCTGTGATGGTGTGGCAACCTAACTGGAATCTAATCCTGAGGGGGAAATAGTTGGAAATCCAGAATGTTGAATATTGCAAAAGACAATTGTCCTGGATTTTTGAAAAACAAATAATGTCATTTTAAAAAAGTGCATTTGTGTGTTGGTGGAGGGGAGGTAATTATGATAGATCAAAAGAGACAAGACAAAAAAAATAAAATGAAAATAGAAGAGACAAGACAACCAAATGGAAGGCGTGTGCTTTGTTTGCATTTTGAGTTCAAAAAATAAAAATAAGAATTAAAAGTGTAAAAGACATTTTGAAACAAACAGAAAATTTAAAATGGACTACATCTTAAGTATTACTGAATAAGTCTAAATTTTCTTAGATGTGATAATATCATCATAGTTACATAGTAAACAACTATGGTAAATACACAGACACATAGATACACAGGTAAATAGATGTATAGATGGAATTTTAACATGGGAAATTGTTAACAACTGGTGAATTTAGATGAGGATATTATGGCGGTTTATTTACTATCCTTTCAATTTTCCTGTGGGTTTGAAATTATTCAAAATAAATAATTGGGGAAAAGGAAGGAAGAAAGAACAGCATTGTTCTGAGTTTAGCTTGTCTAGCCTATGCTCTGTCTTTGCTGCATTCCTCACTGTCCAGGTCACTGACCTTCAGGAGTCCCTTCTGGTCAGGCTCAGGGATTGGGTGTCCTGAAGTGGCCATATTGTCACCAGATTGTTTGAGATGGAGGGGTTTTGCAAAAAGGTAGTGTATCCAGGCTAGTGGGGGAAGGCAGGATGAAGGGAGGGCAGTTGTCATGGAGCCCTGAAGAGCCCTCTTTACTGGGGTTTGATGCTTGTTTATATTCCAGAGAGATGATGGGGGTGGAAAAAGGAAGAAAAGGAAGGATGGGGGCTTAACTTGCTCTCACAGGTTCGCCTGCCCACGGGGCTTATTATCCTTGATTGCCTGTTTTCTACTTTCCGTTGCTATGGTAACGGGCTAAAACGTGACTCTGCTCAGATTTACGCACTTTGCTCGCTGATGCCTTGTCCCCATACCTGCTGGGTCTCTGCCTACTGAATGCATATGTGCGAAGGCGTGTGGTTAACTATGTGGTTGTCGTGAGCTTGTGGTGGGGGCGGTGAAGCGTCTTTGGGGAGTTTATGAGAACATAGTTGTTGTCAGCCTCATTACCCAAGCCAGGCTGCTAAATCTTGGAAATGATTTCAAGGCAGGGGTTTGGAAGCAACATGCTATACTACTTAGGACATGCTGTGTGGTGTCGCAGACTCATCTGAAAGAACACGTTCAGAAATTTATAATGGGACCCCTGGGTGGAAACATTGTGAAATTCACAGATGCAGACTTGGTCCCTAAGAACAGATCATGGTAACAGTCCCCTTGGAGAGAGTAGAGCAGATAGATAAGTCTGTATTTCCTCAAGAACACTACGGTTTTCTTTAACATGAAGGCTCCTGAGAATGTGCCCTTTTTTAAGTGCTAAGGAATAAAGAATAAAGCTGGTGTCAAGCATCCGCAAGGGTTTTGGGCAGGAGGGTAAGAAAAGGCACATAGGGCATCCTGGAAAGCAATCCACATTGCTGGGAGGAATTTTGTGGGAGTCTACAGTATTTGTAATCATATAGGATCCTCCTGTTACCTATAATTTCCTTCCTGGTGAAGGAATGAATGGAGGCGTTGCAGGTGTGGGATAGCAGGAAAGAAATGCTTCTTTGCCATTCTTTCCTCTGCCTATTCCTGTAAATGGACCCATGCTGGCTTGACCACCATTTGGTGACCTCAAAAAAGTTCCTGCTGAGACATAAGGACTGGTTTCTGAGATTTCTAAAGGTTGAAGGGGGTCCCTCTTTTAGATGTGGATGCTACCCTAAGAGTCAATGTCAAAAGAACTGGAATGAGTTGAACTTTGAGGTGAATGCTAGTTTCTTAGGTATTTCTAGCGTCTAGAGGAAGCTGAAACTTAGGAATTTGTGCCCAGATCTGAGAAATATGAGCAATATTCCATCTCAGATGCATTTCTCCCCCAGATGCATTTCTTCCCCTAAGACATAATTGGCATATAACATTGTGTTAGTTTAAGGTATAAAATGTGATTATTTGATGCACACATGTGTATTGGGATATTATTAACACTTTTATCACCACATATGATTACTCGTGTGTGTGTGTGTGTGTGTGTGTGTGGTAAGAACACTTGTGATCAACTCTTCTTAGCAACTTTCTGGCATACAGAACAGTATTTTCATAACTATAGTCACCCTACTCTAAATTACAACTCTGGAACTTATCTTATAACTGGATGTATGTATTCTTGAACCAACATCTCCCCATTCCTCCAAACAATCCAGCCCCTGACAACACCATTCTACTCTCTGTTTCTATGACTTTGGCTTTATAAGATTCTATGTATAAGTGGGAGCATGTAGTATTTATCTTTCCCTGTCTAAATCATTTTACTTAGCTTCAAGCCCTCGAAGTTCATCCATGTTGTTGCAAATGACAAGATTCCTTTCCTTTTTATGGCTGAATAATATTCTATTGTATATATGCCACATTTTCTTTTTCAATTTATCTGTTGATAGACAAAGGTTGTTTCCATGTTTTTGCTGTTGTGAATGATGCTGCAATAAGCAAAATTAGGGTGATATCCCCTTGAGAAACCAATTTTATTTCCTTCAGATATATACCTGAGTGGAATTGCTTGATAATATAGTAGCTAAATTTTCAATTTTTAAAAAAGGTTTTATTTATTTATTTGACAGACAGAGATCACAGTTGGCAGAGTAGCAGAGAGAGAGAAAGGGAAGCAGGCTCCCCACTGAGCAGAGAGCCCAATGTGGGGCTCGATCCCAGGACCCTGAGATCATGACCCGAGCCAAAGGCAGACGCTTTAACCCACTGAGCCACCCAGGTGCCCCAAATTTTCAATTTTCATAAGAACCTCTCTACTGTTTTCTATGATTATGATGGCTGTACCAATTTACATTTCCTCCAACAGTATAGTAGAGTCTCTTTTCTCCACATCCTCAACAAGTATGAGTGATATTCCATTGTAGGTTTTTTTTTCTCATTTCCCTGGATAGTAATGATATTGAACAATTTTTCATATACCTGGTGATCATTTTTCCCCTTTTTTTTCTTGTTGTTTCTTCTAGTGGTCATTTCTATACCTTCTTTGGAAAAATGTCTATTCAGGTCTTTGTCCATTTTTTTAAAAGATTTTATTTATTTATTTGACAGAGATCACAAGTAGGCAGAGAGGCAGGCAGAGCAGAGAGCGCAATGTGGGGTTCAATCCCAGGACCCCGGGATCATGACCTGAGTCGAAGGTAGAGGCTTTAACCTACCGAGCCACCCAGACACCCCTCTTTGTCCATTTTTAACTGAATTATTTGGGTTATATTATTTGGGTCATATTATTGCTATTAAGTTGCATGTTTTTTTTAATATTTTGGATATAACCTCTTTTTTAATTCAATCAGCCAACATATAGAACATCACTAGTTTTTGATGTTGTGTTCATTGATTCATTAATTGCATATAACACCCAGTGCTCAACACAGTTACCCCATCTCCCCATTTACCTCCCCTTCCAAAACCCTCAGTTTCCCAGAGTCAAGAGTGTCTCATGGTTTGGCTGACTCTGATTTCTTCCCATTCAGTTTTCTCCCCCTTCCCTTATGATCCTCTGTGCTATTTCTTATATTCTACATATAAGTGAAACCATATGATAATTGTCTTTTCTGATTGACATTTCACTTAGCATAATATCAGATAAATCATTTCAAATATCTCCCATTCAGTAGTTTGGATTTTTGTTCTGTTGATGGTGCAGATATTTTCTCTCATTCTATATGTTTTCATTTGCTGACTTTTTTTTCTGTACAGAAACTTTTTATTTTCATTTTTAAAATATTTTATTTATTTATTAGAGAGAGAGAGCAGAATAAGAGGGAGAGAGAGAGAGAGAGAGAGCATGAGCAGGGGTGAGGGGCAGAGGGAGAGGGACAGGCAGATTCCTCTGTGAGCAGGGAGCCCAATGTGGAGCTCAATCCCAGGATTCTGAAATCATGATCTGAGCCGAAGGCAGGCACTTAATTGACTGAGTCATCCAGGTGTCCCTGTCCACAGCTTGTTAGTTTGATATAATCCCACTTGTTTATTTTGCTTTTGTTGCTTGTGATTCAGATGGCATATCCAACAAAATTATTGCCAAGACAGATGGCAAGGAGCTTTTTTCTCTATGTTTTCTTCTAGGGTTTTTACAGTTTCACATCATATATTTAAGTCTTTCATCCATTTCAATTTAAATTGTGTGAAGGGTACAAGATAGGGTCTAGTTTCATCATTTTTACATCTGAGTATACAGTGTTCCCAGAAAGATTTTCATTTTTGAAGAGACTATCCTTTACTTATAGTGTGATCTTAGCTCACTTGTCAAAGATCAGTTGATCTTATATGTGTGGATTTATTTTGGGGCTTTCGATTATAGTTTATTGATCTATGTATTTGTCTTTAAGCCAGTACCATACTGTTTTGATTACTATAGCTTTGTAACATAGTTCAAAATTAGGAAATGAAATGCTTTGGTTTTTTCCTGTCTCCAGATTGCTTTGGTCCTCAGGGATATTTTGTAGTTCCATACTAATTTTATTTTATTTTATTTTTTTAAAGATTTTATTCATTTGACAGAGAAAGATCACAAGTAGGCAGAGAGGCAGGCAGAGAGAGAGGGAGAGAGAGAGAGAGAACAAGTAGGCAGAGAGGCAGGCGGGGGGGGGGGAAGCAGGCTCCCCACTGAGCAGAGAGCCTCATGCAGGGCTTGATCCCAGGACCCTGAGATCACGACCTGAGCCGAAGGCAGAGGCTTTAACCCACTGAGCCACCCAGGTGCCCCTCCATACTAATTTTAGAAAGACTTTTCCCTTTCTGTGATAAATATCTTTGAAATTTTGATACGGGTTGCATTATATTGACTTTGGGTGTTTGGACATTTTAAGAATATTGACTTTTTTGATTCATGGTCTTGGGATACCTTTCCATTTATGTGTGTCTTCTTCATTTTCACTCATCAGTGTATTATAATTATCAGTGCAGAGATTTTTTACCTCCTTGGCTAACTATATTCTGGAATATTGTATTGTTTTTGTTTGTTTAAGTTTCTGTTTGTTTTTTTATTTTAGGAAAATAAATTATTCTATTTTTTAATTATGATTAGTTAGCCAACATGTTTTTGATATAGTGCTCAATGATTCATTAGTTGTACATAACACCCAGTGCTCATCAAAACATGCACCCTCAATACCCATCACCTGGCTACCCCATTTCCCCACTCCCCTCCCTTCTGTAACACTCAGTTTGTTTCCCAGAGTCCAGAGTCTATCATGGTTTGTCTCCCTCTCTGATTTCTATTGCTTTTTAATGTTATTGTAAGCAATACTGTTTTATTTCTTTTTCATATAGTTAATACTTAGTGTATAGACACATAATTAATATTTACCTGCTGATTTTGCCTCCTGAAACTATTAAATTTAAATCTATTAGTTTTAACTGTGTGTGTGTGTGTGTGTGTGTGTGTGTGTGTGTGAAGAGTTTAGGATTTTCTATATACAAGATCATGTCATCTGCAAACAAAGGCAATTTTGCCTCTTCTTTTCTGATTTGGATTTTTTTATTTCTTTTTCTTGCTTAATTACTCTGTATAGGATCTATAGCACTATGTTGATAGGAGTAGTGAGAATAGACACTCTCATCTTGTTCTTAATCTTACAGGAAATGCTTTCAATGTTTCACCATTGCATATGATATTAGCTGTAGGCTTGTCATATGTGACCTTTATTATGTTGAGGTACATTCGTTGTATACCAATTTGGGGGAGATTTATCATAAAATAATATTGAACTTTTTCAAATACTTTTTCTACATCAATTGACATGATCATATGGTTTTTATCTTTCTATTAAGGTGATGTATCACATTTTCTGACTTGTATATGTTGAACCATCCCTGCATCACAGGGATAAATCCCACTTGGTCATGGTATATGATCCTTTTAATGTGATGTTGAAGTCAGTTTGCTAGTGGCTTTTCTTTTCTTTTTTAATTTTTAAAATATTTTTAATTTATTTGACAGAGAGAGAGATCACAAGTAGGCAGAGCAGCAGACAGAGACAAAGGGGGATGCAGGCTCCCCACCAAGCAGAGAGCCCAGCGTGGGGCTTGATCCCAGGACCCTGAGATCATGACCCGAGCCAAAGGCAGAGGCCCAACCCACTGAGCCACCCAGGCGCCCCTGCTAGTGGCTTTTCTTGAGAATTTTTATACCTACCATTCATCAGGAATATTGGCTTGCTGTTTTCTTTCCTTATAGTGTCCTTATCTGACTTTGGTATCAGTCATTCTGGCCTTGTAAAATGAGTTTGGGAGTGTTTCTTCCTCTTCAGTTTTTTTAAAGAATGGGAGGATTAGTGTTAATTCTTCTCAAAATGTTTGGTAGAATTCATCCATGGAGCCAACTTGTTCTGAGCTTTTCTTTCTTTCTTTTTTTTAAACTTTATTTTATTTTTTCAGTGTTCCAAGATTCATTGTTAATACATCACACCCAGTGCTCCATGCAATACGTAGGCTTTTCTTTCCTTGGAAGTTTTGGTCACTAATTCAGTTTTCTAACTTATTGTTAGTTTGTGTAGATTTTCTATTTCTTTGTTTAAAGATTTTACCCACACTCCACACTGAGTGCAGAGCCTGATTAAGGGCTTGATCCCACGACTATGAGATTATGACCTGAGATAAAACCAAGAGCCGATGCTTAACTGATAGCTGCCCACATGCTTCTGGATTTTCTAATTCTTAATGATTCAAATTGGGTAGGTTGTATGATTCTGGGAATTTATTGATACATTTCTAATCCTCTGATTTCCATCCACAGAAGTGTTTTGTCTATATCTTCCTGCAGCATATTCCTCTGTGTTCACTGGGTTGGGAGCTGCCACATAATGATATGCCACTTTAGCAGTATTTCTGCTCAGCATTTAAATGTTCTGCTCTGTTCTCAACATCTTTGCTTACATTTCACTCTGGGATATTATGGTTTAGAATGAGCTATGGGGTCTACATTATAAATGTTGAGGGGAAAAAAATACCTAGAGTTATTTGAATGATTCCTATTTAGTATTTTGGGTGAGCCTGTGCCAGGAGTTTCACACAAGACTGTCCAGGGATGGAAAGGGCCTTCATAAAGTCTGAGTAGAGAGAACTAACAATTCCAGATGCAGAAATATGAGCTGTGTGCCTTGTCAACTACATTCCTCCTTCCAGGCTTCTAATCCCCAGAATCCTTTCTTTGCTACAGGGTGGGGATGTGACCTTGAGATCTGGCTTCAAATGTTGATCTAATGCATGTGTGCATGTTTGAAATGGCTATCTTCTGAGACTTGTGTTGTCTAGGCCAATATCACTACACACTGGCAATAAGTGGGTTAGGGAAATAAGAGATAACTGGGCATTTCTCCTTCCTCTATAATTTTAAAGGTAACTTTTAACTCAGTTTGGAGGTTGGCGCACAGTAAAACCTTTGGGTCTTATGCCCTTGTATTGACATACTGCTCAGAGAACTTCCTTCTCTTTTAAATACAGTCCCCAATCTCACTCTTCTTTTATCATTTTGTATGGAGTCACTTCTTAACCAATTTTCAACATGGTTCTGCCAACTCTCATCCCTTCCTCTAACTCCAGCCTCCCCCACTGTGACTATGCTACAGGGAAGCTTTGTGGAGGACTAGGAGGGATGTCATGCATGGTTTGAGCACTGAAGAACTAATTAGAAACTAAAGTGAGAAAGAATAGTATTTGGCCAGTAGATAAGCCTGGAGCACTTGGTGTGGTACATAAACAATGAATCTTGGAACACTGAAAAGAAATTTTTAAAAAATAAATAAAATAAAAATAAAATAAAATTAATTTAAGAAAAAAGCCTGGAATTGAAACAGATTATTGGAACCCACAATAGTCCTGCTGAACTGGAAACTCTGGGTGGGGGCTCAGGAATTTATATTTCCCCCAAGTTCACCAAGTGGTTCTCTCATTCATTGAGGTAGGCTATGGATGAATCAAACCTTGAGGAAGAAGCACATGAGAAGCACAGAGCTCTCCAAGGTTTAATCAAGATATAGTCTTATTTAATGGGGACAAAGTATCTTCTTGCTCTATATTTTCAGTGCAAGGCTAGATATTGCCCCTATCTTGTCTCCATGGTGCTGGTGTTTGTGTTTATAACATATGTGGGAGAAATATAGGAAGATGGAGAGAAGCTAGTTTATTTCTTTCTGATTGTTTGTGGGGTTTTTTTGTTGTGTTTTGTTTTTGTTTTTGCCATTATCTTCCTACATGACTTTTCATCTCTCTCGCATGATGTACATGATTTGCCATTTTATATATTCTCACTGAATTTTATTTCCTTTTAGGTCCCCAAACTCTGCTGAATTCTAAATCCATCTTATTACTGAGGATAGGATAGGCCTCATTGTGGTAACAAATAAGTCCCCTTGTCAGAAGGGTTTATCAGAATATAATAATAAAATCTCTAAAATCAATTAAAGATATAGATTAAAAAAATAAAGGTGCTTAAGTTAAAAGCTGGGTGCAGCCAACATATTTCCTAAGCATTGAATGAGAAAGATTAGGACCCTCACTCGTACACCTCTCTTCATGGCCATTACTGTTCCCAAGCTTTGTACATTTCACATTCTGGATCTCTGTCACCCAGAAACTTCATCTGTGAAGTGATGGGGAATGGCATATTCGTTATTTGGTTTCTGAGTGTTCAAAGCTTTCAATTGGATTCATTTATAGTATAAGTGCATATTATATGCACTTATAATCCTACAGATTCATTTTCGGAGAACAGAGCTAGTGGCAGGCAGTTGGAAATGGAAGGAAATAACTGGTAGCCTTCTGTGCTGTTCAGTGTTTTTTTCAGAGTCTTGATGGAGGTCCTATATTGTTTCACTGTTTTCTGTTTGTATTCTCCGGGGCTTACTTGAAGAGCAGTGATAGGGAAAGTGTAACACTTGCCTTCCTTTCTTCCCTAAGCTCATCCCTTCAGTTTTTATTCTCATCACCTTGCAGAGAAAATAAATATGTCTGGCCAGGGTACTACACTCAGATCAATGGTCTCTGGTCCACATGTACTTGTTTTACATTGTTTTGGGTAGGTACATTGTTTTGGGTAGGTCTGTGAGGATTCACACTAAAAATAGAGAGTGAAAAACTAAATCTTGATAGATGTATATTTAAATGCAAGCCTATAAGAGGAAAAAAAATGTCTGTGAGTGATGAGGGATTTTGCAGAAACCTGTGTGGATAGTATATCTGTTTTGGAGCTTTTCTAATCGCAAATCTGAGCTGCTCTACCATTCATCCTCATTCTTTATTCCAGGCTGCTTTCTCCTTAAATCACAGTTTGTCTATGGTTGTGGATAAGCTACTGTAGATGGAAAATAATGTTCAAACAAGAAACAGGATTTTATTTTTACTTAAACTTCCCGGTGTTTATTTTTTCAAGTTTTTATTTAAATTCCAGTTAACAGTGTAATATTAATTTAAGATATACAATATAGTGATTCACTGCTTCCATACAACACCCAGTGCTCATCACAAGTGCACTCCTTAATCCCCATCACCTATTTCACCCATCCTCCCATCCACCATCCCTCAGATAACCATCAGTTTGTTCTCTACAACTGAGTCTATTTATTAGTTACCTCCTTCTCTCTTTTCTTTCCCCTTTATTCATTTGTTTTGTTTCCTAAATTCCACAAATAAGTGAAATCATATAATATTTGTCTTTATCTGTCTGACTTATTTCACTTAGGTAATACTCTCTAGCTCCAGCCATATCATTACAAGTGACAAGATTTCATTATTTTTATGGCTGAGTAATATTCCATTATATATACACACAACATCCTCTTTATCCATTCATCAGCTGATGGACTTTGGGCATTTTCATCATTTTACTATTGTTGATAATGCTCCTGTAAATATTGGGAGTACATGTACCCTCTTGAATCAGTATTTCTGTATCCTACAGAATTAGTAATGCAATTGCTGGATCATAGTATAGTTCTATTCTTAACTTTCTGAGGAATCTCCATAGTATTTTCCAGAGTGGCTACACCAATTGGCATTCTCACCAACAGAGCAAGAGGGTTCCCTGTTCTTAATACCCTCAAAGACTGCACAGCAATATGCAAAAGAATTAATCTGGGCCACTTTCTTGCATCATATGAAAAAATTCAAAATGTATTGGAGACTTAAATGTGAGAAATGAAACCATTAAAATCCAAGAGAAGAACACAAGAAGTAATCTCTCTGACATCACTCTTATCAACTTCTTACTAGCTATCTCCTGAGGCAAGAGAAACAAAAGCAAAAAAATAAACTATTGGGGCTTCATCAAAATAAAAGTCTTCTACACAGTGAAGGAAACAATCAACAAAACTAAAAGTAACCTACAAAATGAAAGAAGACATTTGCAAATGATATATATGATAAATAGTTAATACCTAAAATATATAAAGAACTTCTCAGACTCAACACCTAGAAAATGAATAATCCAATTAAAAATTGTGCAGAATATGTGATTAGACATTTTCCCAAAGAAGACATCCAGATGGCCAATAGACACATGAAAAGATGCTCAACATCTCTGATTATCAGGGAAATACAAATCAAAACCAAAATGAGATATCACTTCACACCTGTCAGAATGGCTAAAATCAACAACACAAGAAACAACAGGTGCTGACAGGTTTTTTTTTTAATTTTTATTTTTTAAATATTTTATTTCTTTATTAGAGAGAGAAAAAGCAAGCATGTACAGTGAGGAGAGGAAGAGGGAGAGTGAGAGGGAGAAGCAGACTCCCTCCAATCAGGGATTTGGACAAAGGGCTCGACCCCAGACCATGAGATCATGACTTGAGCCAAAGGCAGCTCCTTAACCAACTGAGCCACCCAGGTGCCCAGGATATTTTTTTTTTAAGTTGAAACCTTTGGTTGTGGCTGGTGTTCAGGTGTCTATGCAAATTGTGTCTCCATGACGCTCCTCAAGTTCTCTGGGCTGGAGAAGACCATATGGATATTTTTTCCTGGTTTTCTGTGATACATTCTTGATACCAGGTTCCTCCCAACTTTGGCTCCCTGCAGAAAGGGGTTGTGGATGTCAGGCATGGTAGGTTTAATTTTCCTCCTACTTTTTCTCCTTTTGCCTGAGCCCCCAGTTTCTCAAGATCTGTGTTTCAGCTTTTTACTGTAGAAATCATCAGGATAAACTTCTCAGATGTTTCCCTTTTATGCCCATCTCTGACCCCTCTCTCAAGTAACTTGGAGTTCTAGGAAAGGGTACTAGGGGTGCTTCAAAGATGTGGAGTTAAAAAAAAAGTAACCCTAATAATTTATGACTATATGAATGAAAGAGAAACACAGTCATAGGTTCAACAGGTGTGTGGTAAAGGGTTCAGAAGACAGAGAGGAGACTAGAGGATTTCTGAAGAGAACAACTGTGCCTAAGGAAACCTGATCTTTGAAAGATGAGACCTTCTCCTGCTAGCCCAGCTCTTCATGTCCAGTCTCGATTTTCATAATCCTTGTCTGTCTAGGAGGCTGCTGTAGGTGCTGAAGTCATGCTGTGAGATGGACTCTACCAAGGAAATCTATTACAGACTCATAATCATGTTATATTTTCCCAGAGGGTAAAAGAACCAGGTATAAGGCAAGTGGAAAAGAGTAGGGAGACATGGAGAAAAATCTATAATCCTTTCTAACGAAAGGGCTCTCTTGATGTTCATGGGCCTCCTATGATTCTCCATGGCACCTACACACTCATCATTTCCTAAAAAAAAAAAAAAAAAAAAAAAAAAAGAGTAAGCTAATGGCTCAAGAGCTTGGTGGTAGAGGCCACGTCAATCTCCCCTTCAATGGCCTGGGCTCTTATCTGTGCACATAGTCCCTTCTTCATTGTGCACTTACTAGTCTCTGGTCCAGAATTGAAAAGCAACTCATTGGTCACTGCTGACCCTTTCTCATTCTTAGCTAGGAGGAATGTTCATGGGGCCTGCACATTCTTATTGGTAAACAAAGGATTTCCGTGGTTGTAAAAAAGGCTGAGTGCATCTTGAGAAGATGATTTGACATTTTTTCTCACATATTTATTCATCTCATGTGGTTTATGATCAGCAATGTTAACTCCCTTATCGATATAAATATCTTTCCAATTTTGTTGCCTCATTTCACCAAATCCTGACTTTATTCTGAAATATTTATTTTTTAAATATGTACAATTTTCACATTTTAACATCTTTAAATCAGGAAAATCTTAGAATTGGGTCATTATTTAATTGGCTATGATTTTTTTTTCCTTAAAGCTACATAAAATAATGGTGTATTTGAAGTCAGTGACTTCTTAGATTTAATGAAATACATATTTGTGATGATTTGGGACATGGGATGAAATATAAAGGTCCCTGGTTGAGATGTGGAGGTCAAAGACAAATTCTTAATATTGGTATTTTAGATATGGAATTTAGAAATTAGTTTGAAGAAAGATGAGATAAAAGCTGGTGTTGCTATGCCTTTATTTACAGAAGATGACACTGACAGCACTGTAGGCAGCCAGCTCTGCTTAAAGACATAAATGGAGGGGGCAGTCTCTGGAAACCAAATCCTCACTCCACACTTCTTATCACCAGAGGTTCCATGGACAATGTTCAGGATTAAAGCACTTGGATAAGCATGAGATTTGACCACACCTCATCCAAGGCATGTGAAATTGAATTTTGTAATAGTATGAGATATATGAGTTATTAACTATGTAGATTATTTTTATGAAATGGGGATGCCACAGACCAACTGAGAGGTAGAAAATAAGACCCACTTCTGACTTTGGCACTTGGATGGAGCTTTGTGGTCCATGAGTACTTGTATTGGCATGGGGTCAGGATGTTTGTGTCTGTATCCTAACTTCTATTGTGTAGGGGAATACTGGGTAAAGGCATGTTGAGGGGGAACTTTTAATTGCTTTGTCCTTGCTGGTTCCTTCTTCCTTCACTAAGCTCATGTATGTTTGGGGGCTATTTGCTATCTTTCCTCTGTGGAATAAGAACAGAATACGGCCTAAATAAATGTGTGTGTGCTCAGATCCTAACTTCCCCTCCATGTGTTATAGCACTGAGATTTGGGACCTTCGTAAAGATGTCTGAAGGTGAGATCTTACCAGGAAATTTACCAGGAAATAAGGAATAACTTTTTATAAGGTGTGAATTAAGGGTCTAGAAGCATAAGAGGACTTCCTGAAGACCCCTGAGCAGACTGGATTCAGCCTAGAATCAGCTCTTTAAATTTCAGAGATGTGAGTCACATTCTCTGTTAATGTAATTCCTCATTTTTGGCTGCATTTTTATAGAATCCTTTTCTAGGAATGATGAGAAGGCAGACTCCTGAAGGAACACTGTATGATTTACATGATACAAACTAGAGCCTTCAAATACACATCAGGATTTTTTTTATGAGCACAGATTTATTTTATATCATTATTATTATTATTATTATTATTATTATTATTATGTTAGCTACCATACAGTACATCATTAGTTTTTGTTGTAATGTTCCAAGATTCAAGATTTTTTAAGTTGGTGCCTTCTATTAAAAGTGGTTTTCAGTGGGGCGCCTGGGTGGCTCAGTAGGTTAAAGACTGCCTCCAGCTCAGGTCATGATCCCAGCTGGGGTCCTGGGATCCAGCCCTGAATCAGGCTCTCTGCTTAGCAGGGAGCCTGCTTCCTACTCTCTCTTTGCCTTCCTTTCTGCCTACTTGTGATCTCCCTTTCTCTCTCTCTCTCTCTGTCAAATAAATAAATAAATAAATAAATAATCTTTAAAAAAGTGGTTTTCAAATCTGTCTGTAAAGCCTTTGTTGCTGAGTACAGAGCTCAGTAGCAATCAGTAGGGGAGGTAACAGAAGGCGGATACTGAGAGCACTGTGGACTATTCCTCACTTTCAAAGGAATCCTCGGTGCCACACTGTGGCTGGGAACTTCAAGGAGGGGAACAGATAAGGATTGGGATATAGCCTAACTTTCTCAGTGTGGCATTTTCACAAAGATAGTGAAATAAATGAAGGAAGGACAAGAGAGCTCAAAAGTAGATATGTGCATATAAAAAAATAATTTATAAGAAAGATCAATGGGGGAAAAACACTTTCCAATAAATGATTGAACATATTGAATAACCACGGAGTGAAATAAAATTTGGTCTTTGACCTTGCATTATACACAAAATGAATTCCGTATTTATTATACACCTAAAATTAAAAACAATTTAATACAGTAACTACAACATAATTTAGGTAAATAATTTCAGGACATTAAGGTAGGGTAAAATTTCTTAAATTAAATGTGGAAGAGAAAAAAAATATTCTAACAGAATTGATGGAAAAACTTGAGATGGAATGAGTCATACTTGAGATCCTTCCTTTGTTTTTTTTTTTTTTTTTTTTTTTCTTTTCTTATAGGAGTTTAGCTGAGATTCGAAACTGGAACTTGGGACTCATAGTAGTGCCTATTTCTTGAGATGTGAAGATTGAATAAATTAGTAATACATAAGGTATGTAGACTAAAACCAATTCTATAAGCATAACTAAGTATTTGCTAATACTGAGAGCTTTTTCTAAGTAATTACAAAATTGACTTGCATCAAATGCAAGATGCATTATTGCTGTGAATGTCACAAGGAAGGAATAAAACCAGTGACAAACTATGGCACAAATATTTCTTTTCACTTAGAATTTTATCTTTTAATTATTGAAAAAATCTCTCTTTAACTTACATAGAAGTGGATATTTATCTTCTTTCACTTTTATGATTAAAAGAGATGAAAAATAAAAGTTCTTAGCTGACAAAGGTATTTCTTAAATTTCTCCCACTCAGAGTCAAATTCCTCTGACTCACTTTTCAACTCATCTTGTCTGATTTTCCTCACATTATCATCAACTGTGCTAAGCAGGAGCTTTATGGATGCCATATTTCTTGAAAAAGTCTTAAACTTCTTTTTCTAAGATTATCTTCCAACCTACTGATGCTAAGTCTGCAAGTTTTGATGCAGTTAACATTCCCAGAGGTGTCAATCGAAGTTTTTAGACCAAATTTCGTGCATGTGCACACAATGACAGCATCATTATGATTGCCTTTCAGCCAATAGTGTTTGTACACTACCAATGCTAAGTTGAATCTCTATTTGCAAGATGTGTGTGTATGCTCTAGCATCAGTGCAATATACTATTTTTCCCTGTGACTGCCTATTTCTCAGTTTAAAATTGTGGTGACTCATCTGTTGCATTCTGGTCTACTACTGAGGAAACATACTTAAATTTTGTTTTATGTAAGTTGAACAACTCCATTTGCATTCTACCTGATTATTAGCGACACGAGTTTTTGATGAACTACTGAAATTCCTAGGTTATATAATGGAAAGATAATTTTCTAAACTGTGGCTCAATTAATCCACTGAGAAGGAAGATAAAAGTAGCCAAGATTTAGCTGAAGGTTTTGCTGGAACAGTAGTTTTCTAAAGACTTAGAAGAAGCTTTATCTTGAGAATTTCTATCCAAATCTTAGAAAAATGAGCAACCCTCTCTGTGAGTGGCAAATTTAATTCCTCAATCCATAACAACTGTATATACATCTTTTTTTCTTTTTTATTCTTCTTTCTAATCAGATGAATTGTGATCATAGACATTACTTTATGATTTCTAAGCAATTAAGCAGATGTAATCTGGTCTTCATATTTTTTTTTTCTCAGTGTACTTGCTACTTTGACCAATTCTACTTTTGAAATTGAAATAGGCTTTGGTGTTAGTTCATCTAATTCATGATTTAGGTTGTTCACAGAAATTGTGCCCAGAGTTTCGAGCTCCAGGAAGGCTGAATTAAATGAACAGCCAGTCTTGATGTCTAATATATGAGTCATGCATACACTAGACCCCATAATTTGTTCAACCCAGAGTATCAAGATAGGATAATGGGTTCTTGCCTCATGATTTGTTCTGAGTCTTAAAAATGTTTGAAATGGCTTTTTTTCCGAGAATTCTGGTGGCCAGACCAGTCTCTATGAAGTGAGGTCACAAGTGGCTTAATAGGTTGTGAGAAATGATATCATGCAGGCTATCAGAGTAGTTTTTGAGGACTTGATGCTCAGCACTGTGTCATGTGTGCCTGTGGACATCATGTCAGTACAATTCTATCTGTGTCTATCTCCTGTTCTACCTTAATTCTAAGCACTTAGGGCTCATTGATTTGTTCCTCTATTTGTCACTTATGAGTTGGGCCTCTCCTTGTCCAGATATAACTGTGACTTCCTTATGGTCTGCCACTCTGGCTTTTGGGTTTTTGTTTGGTTGGTTTTGATTTTGGTTTTGATTTAATGAAGAATTTGGTGGGGAATGACGTTCACAGTATACATCATGATAGATTATAATTTGTACATTGAGATGAAAGAAGGGGGATTTGACAAGTCATTTAGCTGTCACAATAATCCAAAATAAAGCAAAATGAATGGGATAACCCTCCATGTTTTAAGATGTGGAATTTAAATGAACCCGTCCTTTCTTAAATAATAAAGTTTGAGCTTGGGGGAGAGGAAAGTTTATTGAATTTCAAATGCTTCAGATAGCAGTACCTAAATAACAGCTATTTTGATCTCAGTAGTTGGACACAGGTCAGCTGTAACTCTTACTCCAGGTCTCTAGGCGCCAGGTGCTAGTTTTCCCACTGAAGGCCTAAATGTGATATGGAGAATATACCCCATGAGTATGGACATAAATGTAAGAACTTTGATTTTGTAAATATTCACGGGACTATAGTATGCAGCCGCATGGCTTTCTGACATGAATCCTCGAAACAAATCTGGTGCTACCTGGTGGGCATGCTGAAGTCTGTGAAAAGGGAGCTGTGTAAAGGATAAGAATATGATCTCTTCTGGGAGGATCTTTGTTTAGCCGGCACATTTGCACTTGTCATTCAGCCTGTGTCCATCTCGTAGTCACTGCATAGAATATGTGGTATCATGCTTGTTCTGTTTTTTTTCTTTCTTTTTTTTAAAGATTTTATTTATTTATTTGACAGACAAAGATCACAAGTAGGCAGAGAGGCAGGCAGAGAGAGAGGAAGGGAAACAGGCTCAAGCTGAGCAGAGAGCCCGATGTAGGGCTCGATCCCAGGACCCTGGGATCATGACCTGAGCCAAAGGCAGAGGCTTTAGCCCACTGAGCCACCCAGGCACCCCTGCTTGTTCTTTTCTTGTCTTTTATTTTCTTTTTTTTTTCCTACCAGGTTTTCTCCATCTGTGCACAACACATAATTATTCACTTACCTTCTTCTGACAAATACCAGATATCTAAAGTTTCACTTTCAAGTGAATGTAAGCAGGGACTGCCTAAAACATCATGTTTACAAACTTTCTTTTTTTGCACCCAGACCACCTATTATCATGACCAAAGCTATTCTGTGGCTTTCATACTTCACAATTTCAAATAAATCCACTATATGAATGTCAAGAAGCTATACACACCCCATGAATTCATGATGGAGTTTGCCAAATAGAAAGAAATTAACTATCACAGGTTTTTACAAGGGTTTGATGGTCTTTGAAAACTTGAAGAAGGAAATCCTGTATCAGGAAAACACTCTTCTGAATACTTAAATGTGGATAATGTTTCCTGTCACTGACATTTCTCAGTGTTGCCTTCTAAAGTCCAGAAGCCATGTCTTAAAATAAATAAATAAAAACAAAACAAAACAAAAACCACTAGTTACATTATTCAAATACACCGCCAGAGGATGTATAAAAGTGGGATATATGAGGCACAGGTGCCTAGTTTTGAAGAAGTGGCTGCTGAGACTCGAGCTGTGGCAGAGTATTGGTGGGCATTATGGAGGAATAAAAAGATCCAGAGAGTCCCTGGAACTTGAGGTGGTCCTTCTGAAGCAGGTGCATGTGTATTAGAAATGGTAGGTGGAAAAGAGAAGCTGCTTTCCTGTTTTCTCCCCACAAGTCCATTTATTCTCTGAGCCCAAGAGTTTTGTTTTGTTTTATTTAGTTATTGTATTATTTAGTTATTTTGGTTTTTTGGGGGGTTTTTAATCTGATACCAAAAGAAAACTTTTTATTTTAAATTTCAACTTTATTTTATTTTTTTAGTGTTCCAAGATTCGTTTTTTATGCATCACACCCAGTGCTCCATGCAATACGTGCCCTCTTTAATACCCACCACCAGGCTTACCCATACCCCATCCCCTTCCCCTCCAAAACCCTTAGTTTGTTACTCAGAGTCCACAGGCTCTCATGGTTCATCTTCCCCTCCAATTTCCCCCAACTCCCTTCTCTTCTCCTTCTCCCAATGTCCTCCATGTTATTCCTTATGATCCACAAGTAAGTGAAACCATATAATAATTGACTCTCTCTGCTTGACTTATTTCACTCAGCATAATCTCCTCCAGTCCTGTCCATGTTGATACAAAAGTTGGGTATTCATCCTTTTCGATGGAGGCATAATACTGCATTGTATATATATGGGCCATATCATTTTTATCCATTTGTCTGTTGAAGGGCATCATGGCTTTTTCCACAGTTTGGGGACTGTGGCCATTACTGCTATGAACATTGGGGTACAGATGGCCCTTCTTTTCACTACATCTGTATCTTTGGTGTAAATACCCAGTAGTGCAATTGCAGGGTAATAGGGTAGGTCTATTTTTAATTTTTTGAGGAATCTCTACACTGTTTTCCAAAGTGGCTGCACCAACTTACATTCCCACCAACAATGTAAGAGGGTTCCCCTTTCTCCACATCTTCTCCAACACTTGTTGTTTACTGTTTTGTTAATTTTGGCCATTCTAACTGGTGCAAGGTGATATGTTCTTGCAACCAGCAGGGATTACTGTCTGGAGTTGTAAAGGTCAGTGGCCTTGGCTGGAAAAGAGCCAAGAGGGTACTGTGTTGCTCCCAGAGAGAAGGCACTACCCAAGGGTAGACAACATGGAAACGATAATCTTAAGAAAGTCTGGGGAACACAGTGGGGAGATTATCTACTCTTCTGTGAGCATGTACCCTGAAAGGCAGCATGCAGGAAGACACCTGTTACCCAGGCACAAAGGAGCTGTCCAGTGCCATTTCCTCCTTCACCTTCAGCATAAACAGTTCCACCTGCAGGAAGCAATGCAGTGCTGACACTTGCTGCCTAACTTCCTTACACCAAGCTCCACTCTCCTCTATGTTCTATCAAGACTCTCCTCACCCAAGCTAGACTCAGTCCCAGAGACATGAGGTCTTCCCCAAGGATACTAGCACAAACCCTGCCCATGCCACATCTCCCCACCAGAGAGTTCTACAGGGCCTCAGTTTTGCTGAAAGTAGTTTCAGAGCTAAATTCATAAGCAGATCAGGGCACACCTAGTGAAAACTCACCATATTCATCTAGGGACCAAATATTGTCCACAGAAGGCAAGGAGAACCTCGGTAGATGAATGGCATTAAGGATATAACAGAAAAAAAAACATAACAGTAGTGTGCATAGCTCACACCAGAGACAAATACCATGACCTTTTCTTTATATGACCATTATTTCCAGGAGCAGGAGGCCTAAATGGCTTTTCTAACACGGAGAAGAAGGCAGACACTTGGAAAAAATGTCAAGATGGAGGAATTTATCACAAATGAAAGAACAAGATAAGTCCATGGCCAGAGAACTAAGTAAAACAGATGTAAATAACATGCCGCATGGAGAATTGAAGGCAAACAATCATTAGGATATTCACTGTTCTTGAGAAAAGAAGAAAACCATAAGACCCTTAAAACAGGTAAAAGAGTTTTAAAAAATCAGAGATGAAGAATGCAATTGCCAAGACTAGAAACAGACTTGGTGCAATGAACACCAGGTTGGAGGAAGCAGAGGAATGAATTAGTGATTTGGAGGACAAAATAATAGAAAATAATGAAACTGAAAAAAAGAAAGATAGAAGAATTACACAATATGAGAATACATTTAGAGAAATCAGTAACTCCATCAAACATAATAAAATTCATATCATAGAAGTCCCAGAAGAAGAGAGAGAAAGGGGGTCAGATAATTTATTTGAAGAAATAACATCTGAGAAGTTCCCTAATCTGGGGAAGAAAACAGACATCCAGATCCAGGAGGCATGAAGAATGACCATTAAAATCAACAAAAGCCAGCCAACACCAACACATAGAAAAATTACATCTTCAAAATATATTGATAAAGAAAAAAAAAAAAAACTTAAAATCAGCAAAACAAAAGAAGTCCTCAAATTATAGGGAAAGACCCATAATGTTAGCTGGAGATTTCTCAACTGAAACTTGGCAAGTCAGAAGAGAGTAGCATAATATATTCAAAATGCTGAATGAGGAAAATTTCCAACAAAAAATACTCTAGCAAGACTAGCATTCAGAATAGAAGGAGAGATAAAGACTTTCCCTGACAAAAATTAAAGGAGTTTGTGACCACTATACCAGCCCTTCAAGAAGTATTAAAGTCGGGGAGGTACTTGGAAGGCTCAGTCACTTAAGTGTCTGACTCTTGATTTTGGCTCAGGTCATTACTTTGGGGTTGTGAGATCAAACCCCATATAGTATTCCCTGTCCAGTGTGGAGCCTACATAAAATTCTCTCTTACTTGCCCTCAGCCCCTCCCCCCATCTCTCCCTCTCAAAAAAAAAAAAAAAAAGAAAGAAAGACAGAAAAAGAAAAGAAAAGAAAAAAAGAAAGAAATATTAAAGGGGACTCTTTGATTGGAAAGGAGAGACCACAAGTGACTAATACAAGAAAGGATCAGAGAAAGTCTCCAGAAACAAAAGCAACAACAATGAAAACCAAGTAAAAAGGTAGGAATAAGTACCTATATATCAGTTATTACTTTGGACTAAATGCTCCAACCAAAACACACAGGATATCAGAAGGCATAAAATACAAGACCCACCTCTGTGTTGTCTATAGGAGACTTATTTTCTTTCTTTCTTTCTTTACTTATTTTTACCTTTTTAAAATATTCTTGTATTGTGTTATGCTAGTCAGCATAAAATACGTCAGTAGTTTTTGATGCAGTGTTCCAGGATTCATTGTTTATGTTCAACACCCAGGGCTTCATGAAATACATACCCTCCTTAATACCCACAACCAGGCTCACCCATCTGCCACCATCCTCCTCTCTAAACCCCTCAGCTTGTTTCTTAAAGTCCACAGTCTCTCATGATTCATATCCCACTCTGATTTCCCCCAATTCACTTTTCCTTTCCTTCTCTTAATGTCCTCCATGTTATTCCATATGTTCAACAAGTAAGTAAAATCATATGATAATTAACTTTCTCTGCTTGACTTATTTCACTCAGCATAGTCTCCCCAGTCCCATCTGTGTTGGTTCAAAAGTTGGGTATTTGTCCTTTCTGATGGCTGAGTAATATTCCATTGTATATATGGGCCACATCTTCTTTATCCATTCATCTGTTAAAGGGCATATCAGCTCTTTCTTAAAAGATTTTATTTATTCGATAGAGTGAGCAAGGAAAGAGAGACAGACAGAAAGAGAGAGAGAGAGAAGGAGCAGAGGGAGGGACAGAAAGAGGGAGAAGCAGACTTCCTGCTGAGCAGGGAGCCCAACATGGGGCTCCATCCTGGGACTCTGGGATCATGACCTGAGCTGGAAGCAGACACTTAACCAGCTGAGCTGCCCAGTCACCTCAGAGATTCATTTTAGATCTAAAAATACCTGCAGATTGAAAGTGAGGGGATGGAGAAACAAGTATTGCTACTCCAGTTTTCTTTGACAACAATTTGCATGATGGTTGTCAAAGAAAACTGGAGTAGCAATACTTATATCCGACAAACTAGAGTTTAAAACAAAGACAATAACATGAGACAAAGAAGAGCATATATCATAATAAAAGGGACAAATAAGCAGTTCTCAAAATTGTAAACATTTATGCACCCAACATTGGAGCACCCAAATATATAAAATAATTAATAACAAACATAAAAGAACTAATTGCAATAATAGTAGGGAATTTAGCACCCCATTTACATCAACAGACAGATCATCTAAACAGGAAATCAACCAGGAAACAGTGACTTTGAATGACACACTCACCAGATGGATTTAACAGATATATTCAAAATCCATCCTAAAACAGTATAACACACATTCTTTTCAAGTGCACATGGAACATTACCAAAATAGATCACAAGTTAGGTTACCAATTGGGCCTAAAAAAATACAGAAAGATTGAAATTATACTATGAGCCTATTGTGTCCCCAACACTATGAAACTAGAAGACAACCACAAGAAAAAATTTGGAAGAACCACAAATACATGAGGTAAATACCATGCTACTAAACAATGAATGGGTCAAATAGGAAATCAAAAGAAGATATATATATGTAAAATACATGGAGACAATTGAAAATGAAAAATCAGTGTTCCCAAGCCTTTGGGATGCAAGAAAATAGACCCTGAAAGGGAAGTGTATGGCAATACAGACCTAACTTAAGACAGAGGTAAAAGCTCAACTAAACAACCTAATGTTATACCTATAGAAGCTAGAAAAAGAACAGCAAATGAAATCTACAGCTGGCAGAAGAAGGGAAATAATAAATATTGGAGCAGAAATAAATGATATAGAAATTAAACAAACAAGCAAACAACAAAGCATATCAATGAAACCAGGAGCTGGTTCTTTTTAAAAAAATTAAAGAAGTGATAAATCCCTAGCCAGAAATATCAAAAAGAAAAGAAAAAGGACCCAAATAAATAAAATTGCAAATGAGAGAGGAAAAATAACAACAGCACAGAAATACAGACAATTATAAGAGAGTATTATGAAAATGTATATGACAAAAATTTGGGCAAACCAGAAGAAATGGATAAATTCCTAGAAACATATAAACTACAAAAAACTGAAAGAGGAAGAAATAGAAAACTTGAACAGACTAACAACCAGCAAAGAAATTGAATCAGTAATCAAAAATACTTCCAAGAAACAGAAGTCCAGGGCCAGACAACTTCACAGGCAAATTCTACCAAACATTTTTTAAAAGATTATTTACTTATTTATTTGACAGATGGAGATCACAAGTAGGCAGAGAGGCAGGCAGAGAGAGAGGAAGCAGGCTCCCCGCTGAGCAGAGAGCCAGATTCCAGGACCTTGGGATCATGACCTGAGCCAAAGGCAGAGGCTTTAACCCACTGAGCCATCCAGGTGCCCCTTTACCGAATATTTAAAGAAGAGTCAATACTTTTTCCTCTGAGACTATTAGAAATCATTAAAAAAGGAAGTTAAACTTCCAAATTCATTCTATGAGGCCAGCATTATTCTGGTACCAAAACCAGATAAAGACTCCAATATGCCAATACCCCAGGTGAACATGAATACAAAATTCTCAATAAAATACTAGCAAACCCAATCCAAGAAAAACAAAATTAAAAAAATCATTCCCCCCCCAAAAAAAAAATCATTCCCCACAATCAAGTGGCATTTACTTCTGTGTTGCAAGGGTCGTTCAACATTTGAAAACAATCAGCATGACACACCACATTAATAAAAGAAAGGATTTTGATGAAGTCCCAAAAGTTCATGTTCACTTTTGTTTCCTTTGCCTTTGGAGACATATCTTGAAAGAGGTTGCTGTGGCTGATATCGAAGAGGTTACTGCCTATGTTCTCCTCCTGGATTCTGATGGATTCCTGTCTCATGTTGAGGTTTTTATCCATTTCGAGTTTATCTTTGTATACGGTGTAAGAGAATGGTCAAGTTTCATTCTTCTACATATAGCTGTCCAGTTTTCCTTGCACCATTTATTGAAGAGACTGTCTTTTTTCCACTGTATATTTTTTCCTGTTTTATCGAAGATTATTTGACCATAGAGTTGAGGGTCCATATCTGGGATCTCTACTCTGTTCCACTGGTCTATGTGTCTGTTTTTGGGCCAGTACCATGCTGTCTTGGTGATCACAGCTTTGTAGTAAAGCTTGAAATCAGGTAATGTGATGCCCCCCAGTTGTATTTTTGTTTTTCAACATTTCCTTAGCAATTCGGGGTCTCTTCTGATTCCATACAAATTTTAGGATTATTTGCTCCAGCTCTTTGAAAAATACTGGTGGAATTTTGATCAGAATGGCATTAAAAGTATAGATTGCGGAGACAAGATGCGGGGAAGTAGAAGGAGGTGCCCATTCAACCTGTACCCTAAAGTGAGCTCAGGCCTTCAGTTCAGGCCACAATCCCAGGGTCCTGGGATCAAAAACCTCTTCAGGCTCCCTGCTCAGCCTCTCCCTCTGCTCCTCCCCATCACTCATGCTCTCTCTCTATCTCAAATAAATGGGTAAAATCTTTTTTAAAAAATTAAAAAATAGAACTACCCTAAAATCTATCAATTACATTACCATGTATTTATCTAAAATATACAAAGGTGTTAACTCAAAGATATACATGCACCCTGATGCTTATAGTAGTATTATCTACAACAGCCATATTATGGAAGCATCCCAAGTGTCCATTGACTGATGAATGGATAAAAAATGATGTGGTATAAATACACAATGGAATATTATTCAGCGATAAAGAATAATGAAAATTGGACAGCTATATGTAGAAGAATGAAACTCAACCATTCTCTTATACCGTACACAAAGATAAACTCGAAATGGATAAAAACCTCAATGTGAGACAGGAATCCATCAGAATCCAGGAGGAGAACATAGGCAGTAACCTCTTCGATATCAGCCACAGCAACTTCTTTCAAGATATTTCTCCAAAGGCAAAGGAAACAAAAGCAAAAGTGAATTTTTGGGACTTCATCAAGTTCAAAAACTGCTGCACAGCAAAGGAAACAGTCAACAAAACAAAGAGGCAACCCACGGAATGGGAGAAGATATTTGCAAATGACAGTACAGACAAAAGGTTGATATCCAGGATCTATAAAGAACTCCTCAAACTCAACACACACAAAACAGACAATCATATCAAAAAATAGGCAGAAGAAATGAACAGACACTACTCCAATGAAGACATACAAATGGCTATCAGACACATGAAAAAATGTTCATCATCACTAGCCATCAGGGATATTCAAATTAAAACCACATTGAGATACCACCTTATTCCAGTTAGAATGGCCAAAATTAGTAAGACAGGAAACCACATGTGTTGGAGAGGATGTGGAGAAAGGGAACCCTCTTCCACTGTTGGTGGGAATGCAAGTTGGTGCAGCCACTTTGGAGAAGAGTGTGGAGATTCCTCAAGAAATTAAAAATAGAGCTTCCCTATGCCCCTGCAATTGCACTACTGGGTATTTACCCCAAAGATACAGATGTAGTGAAAAGAAGGGCCATCTGTACCCCAATGTTTATAGCAGCAATGGCCACGGTCAGCAAACTGTGGAAAGAACCAAGATGCCCTTCAACGGTTGAATGGATAAGGAAGATGTGGTCCATATACACTATGGAGTATTATGCCTCCATCAGAAAGGATGAATACCCAACTTTTGTAGCATCATGGACAGGACGGGAAGAGATTATGCTGAGTGAAATAAGTCAAGCAGAGAGAGTCAATTATCATATGGTTTCACTTATTTGTGGAGCATAACAAATAGCATGAAGGACAAGGGGAGTTAGAGAAGAGAAGGGAGTTGAGGGAAATTGGAAGGGGAGGTGAACCATGAGAGACTATGGACTCTGAAAAACAATCTGAGGGTTTTGAAGGGGTGGGGGGTGGGAGATTGGGGGAACCAGGTGGTGAGTATTAGAGAGGGCACAGATTGCATGGAGCACTGGTTGTGGTGCAAAAACAATGAATACTGTTACACTGAAAAGAAATAAAAATTTTTTTAAAAAGATGTGGTATAAATACACAATGGAATATTATTCAGCCATAAAAATAATAAAATCCTGCTATTTGCAATGAAACAGATGGACCTAGAGAATATTATGCTAAGTATCAGCGAAAGACAAATACCATGTGATTTCACTCACATATGGAATATAAGAAGGAAAACAGATGAACATGAGTGGGGGAAGAGAGGCAAACCATAAAACAGACCCTTAAGTATAGAGAACAAACTGATGGTTGCTGGAGGGGTGATAAGCAGGTGGAGGGGTTAAATGGGTTATGGGTATTAAGGAGGGCACTTCTATGAGCACTGGCTGTTGTATGTAAGTCATGAATCACTAAATTTTACACAAGAAACTAACATTACACATATGTTAACTAATTGGAATTTAAATAAAAACTTTAAAAATTCACATTAAAAAAATTCACATTAAATTGTCTTCACAAATTAAAAAAAACTGGCAAAAACATAAGGATTCTTTTTTGCACAATCAGTTCTGTTCCACATATCTGCACATCTATCTTTATCATAGTACCACAATTTATTATTCTTGTTGTAGATTTTTATGTGGGTTTTCAAAGTAGGAAAATTGTGAGTTGGTACTTATTTTGTTCTTTTTTCAGGAATGTTTTGTCTATTTTGGATTCCTTATATTTTCATATGGTTTTAATATTTTTTTAATTTAAATTGAACTTGCCAACATGTAGTACATCATTAGTTTCAGATGTAGTGTTCAACAATCCATCAGTAGCATGTAATACCCAGTGCTCATCACATCATGTGCCCTTCTGAATGCCCATCACCCAGTTACCTCATCCTTAACCCACCTCCCCTCCAGCAAACCTCAGTTTGTTTCCTATAGACATTGCTGCTATAAACATTGAGGTACACGTACCTCTTCAGATCACTACATTTGTATTTTGGGGTAAATTCCCAGTAGTGCAATTGCTGAGTAGCTCTATTTTCAACGTTTTAGGAACCCCCATACTGTTTTCCAGAGTGGCAACACTAGCTTGCATTCCCACCAACAGTGTAGGAGGGTTCCCCTTTCTCCATATCCTCAACAACATCTGTCATTTCTTCACTTCTTATTTTATCCATTCTGACTGGTGTGAGGTGGTAACTCACTGAGGTTTTGATTTTTATTTCTCTGATGCATAGTGATGTGGAGCACTTCTTCATGTGTCTGTTGGCCATTTGGATGTCTTCTTTGCAGAAATGTCCATTCATGTCTTCTCCCCATTTCTTGATTGGATTATTTGATATTTGGGTGTTGAGTTTGGTGAGTTCTTTATAGATTTTGGATACTAGCCCTTTATCTGATACGCCATTTGCAAATATCTTCTCCCATTTTGTCAGTTGTTTCTTTGATTTTGTTGACTGTTTCCTTTGCAGTATAAAAGCTTTTTATCTTGATGAATTATCTAAAGTTCATTTTTGTCTTTCTCTTGCTCATGGCGACGTTTCTAGGAAGAAGTTGCTGCAGCTGAGTTCGAAGAGGTTGCTGTGTTCACCTCAAGGATTTTTTTATGGATTCCTGTATCAGATTTAGGTCTTTCATCCATTTTGGTTCTATTTTGGTGTGGTGTAAGGAAATGGTCCAGTTTCATTTTTCTGCATGTGGGCTGTCCAATTTTCCAACACCATTTGGTGAAAAGACTGTCTTTTTGCCATGGATATTATTTCCTTCCTTGTCGAAGATTAGTTGACCATAGAATTGAGGGTCCATATCTGGGCTCTCTATTCTGTTCTATTGATCTCTGTGTCTGTTTTTGAGTCAGTACCATACTGTCTAGGTGATTAATAGAGCATGAGGTCTGGAATTGTGATGCCAACAGCTTTGGTTTTCTTTTTCAGCATTCCTTTGGCTATTCAGGGCCTTTCTGGTTCCATACAAATTTTAGGATTATTTGTTTCATTTCTATGAAAAAGTTGATGGTATTTGGATAGGGATTGCATTAAATGTGTAGATTGCTCTAGGTAGCATAGACATTTTCATAATATTGTTCTTCCAATCCATGAGTATGGAACATTTTTTTTCCACTTCTTTGTGCCTTCCTCAATTTCTTTCATGAGTATTCTGTAGTTTTCTGAGTACAGACTCTTTGCCTCTTTGGTTAGATTTATTCCTAGGTATCTTATGGTTTTGGGTGCAATTGTAAATGGGATCAACTCCTTAATCCTCTTTCTTCTGTCTTATTGTTGGTGATATTTTACTGAATTCCTGTATGAGTTCTAGCAGTTTTGGGGTGGAGACTTTTGCGTTTTCCACATAAATTATCATATCATCTGCAAAGAGTGAGAGTTTGACTTCTTTGCCGATTTGGATGCCTTTTATTTCTTTTTGTTGTCTGATTGCTGAGGTTAGGACTTCTAGTACTATGCCGAATAGCAGTGGTTATAGCTCTTCGGCATAGTACTAGAATACTGTGTTCCTGACCTTAGAGGCAAAGCTCTCAGTTTTCCCCATTGAGAATGATATTTGCTGTGGGCTTTTCATAGATGGCTTTTACGATATTGAGGAATGTACCCTTTAATCCTTACACTATGAAGAGATTTAATCAAGGAATGATGAGGTACTTTATCAAATGCATTTTCTGCATCTATTGAGAGTATCACATGATACTTGTTCTTTCTTTTATTAATGTATTGTATCACATTGATTGATTTGTGGATGTTGAACCAACCTTAGAGCCCAAGAATAAATCCCACTTGGTGGTGGTAAATGATCCTTTTAATCCTTTTGGCTAGTATGTTATTGAGAATTTTTGCATCTATGTTCATCAGGGATATTGGTTTGTAAATCTCCTTTGTGATGGAGTCTTTGTCTGGTATTGGGATCAATGTAATGCTGGCCTTATAAAATGAGTTTGGGAGTTTTCTTTCCATTTCTATTTTTTTGGAACAGTTTCAGGAGAATAGGTATTATTCTTTAAATATTTGGTAGAATTCCCCTGGGAAACCATCTGGCCCTGGACTCTTGTTTGTTGGGTGATTTTTGATTACTGCCTCAATTTCCTTACTGGTTATGGGTATGTTCAGGTTTTCTCTTTCTTCCTGGTTCAGTTTTGGTAGTTTATACATCTCTAGTAATGCATCCATTTCTTCCAGATAGTCTGGGTTGTTGGCATATAGTTGTTCAAAATATGTTTTTATAATTGTTTATATTTCTTCAGTGTTGGTTGTGATATCTCCTATTTTGTTCATGATTTCATTAATTTGAGTCCTTTCTCTCTCTCTCTCTCTTTTTTTTTTTTTTTTGATAAGTATGGCTAGTTTAGCAATCTTATTGATTCTTTCAAAGAACCAGCTCCTAGTTTTGTGAATCAGTTCTACTGTTCTTTTGGTTTCTATTTCATTGATTTCTGCTCTGATCTTTATTATTTCTCTTCTCCTGCTGGATTTAGGCTTTATTTGCTATTCTTTGTCCAGCTCCTTTAGGTGTAGGGTTAGGTTGTGTTTTTGAGACCTTTCTTGTTTCTTAGAGAAAGGCTTGTATTGCTATATACTTTCCTCTTAGGACCACCTTTGCAGCATCCCAAAAAGATTTTGGGCAGTGTGTTTTCATTTTCATTTGTTTCCATTATTTTTTTAAATTCTTCTTTAATTTCCTGGTCGGCCCATTCATTCTTTAGTAGGATGTTCTTTAGCCTCCATGTATTTGAGTTCTTTCCAACTTCCCTCTTCTGATTGAGTCTGTGTTTCAAGACACTGGGGTCTGAAAATATGCAGGGAATGATCCCAATCTTTTGGTAATGTTTGAGACCTGATTTGTGATCCAGGAAATGATCTATTCTGGATAATGTCCCATGTGCATTAGAGAAGCATTTGTATTCTGTTGCTTTGGGATGGAATGTTCTGAAATATATCTGTGAAGTCCATCTGGTTCAGTATGTCATTTAAAGACTTTATTTCCTTGTTGATCTTTTGCTTAGATGATCTATCCATTCCAGTGAGAGAGGTGTTGAAGCTCCATACTGTTATTGTATTATTGTTGATATGTTTCTTTGACTTTGACTTTGTTATTAATTGGCTTATATAATTGGCTGCTCACATGTTATGAGCATAAATAATTACAATTGTTAGAACTTTTTATTGCACAGGCCCTTTAAATATGATATAGTATTCTTCCTCATCTCTTATTATAATCTTTGGTTTAAAGTCTAATTTGTCTGAAATAAGGATTGCCACCCCAGCCTTCTTTTCAAGTCCATTAGCATGGTAAATGGTTTTCCACACCCTCACTTTAACCCGCTTTTTTTTTTTTTAAAGATTTTATTTATTTATTTGACAGACAGAGATCACAAGTAAGCAGAGAGGCAGGCAGAGAGAGAGGAGGAAGCAGGCTCCCTGCCGAGCAGAGAGCCCAATGTGGGGCTCGATTCCAGGATCCTGGGATCATGACCTGAGCTGAAGGCAGAGGCTTTAACCCGCTGAGCCACCCAGGCGCCCCCACACCCTCACTTTAAATCTGGAGGTGTCTTTGGGTCTAAAATGAGTCTCTTTTGGACAGCATATTGATGGGTCTTATTTTTCTTATCCAATCTGATGACCTGTGTCTTTTGATTGGGGCATTTAGCCCATTTACATTCAGGGTAATTATTGAAAATATGAATTTAGTGTCATTGTATTGCCTGTAGGGTGACTGTCACTGTATATTGTCTCTGTTCCTTTCTGGTCTATGTTACTTTTAGGCTCTCTCTTTGCTTAGAGGACCCCTTTCAATATTTCCTATAGGGCTCATTTGGTGTTCACAAGTTCTTTTAGCTTTTGTTTGTTCTGGAAGCTTTTTATCTCTCCTTTTATTTTCAATGACAACCTAGCTGGGTAGAGTATTCTTGGCTGCATATTTTTCTCATTTAATGCCCTGAAAATATCATGCCAGTCTTTTCTGGCCTTCCAGGTCTCTTTAGATAGGTCTGCTTGCAATCTAAGGTTTCTACCATTATATGTTACAGACCTCTTGTCCCAAGCCACTTTTAGGATTTCCTCTTTGTCTCTGAGATTTGTAAACTTTACTATTAGATGTTGTGGTGTTGACCTATTTTTATTGATTTTGAGTGGGGTTGTCCATGCCTCCTGGATTTGGATGATTGTTCCCTCTATGGCTGTAGAATGAAAATAAAAAAAAAAAAGATTTTAAACATGGAATTAATAAGATGTTAATTGGAAAAGGAAAGAAGAAAATTTAAAAAAAAACATAAAAATAATAAAGAAAATTCAAAAAGAGTTAACTTTGAGAGACTAAAGAATCATGGGAGAAAAACCATAAATTCTATGTGTTGTTTTCCCCTTGTGCTGGCATTTTGCAGTTCTCATTGATTGGTAAACTTGATCTTGGCTGGATGTTCTTGCTGATCTTCTGAGGGAGGGGACCTGTTGCAGTGATTCTCAAATGTCTTTGCACTGAGGCAGAATTGCACCACCCTTGCCAGGGGCCAGGCTAAGCACTCTGCCTTAGTTTGCTCTCTGTAGCTTTTGTTTCCTGAAAGCTTTCCATTCAGCTTTGGCGGACAAGAATGAAAATGGTGGCCTCGCAATCTCTGACACCATCGGAGCTGAGAACTCAAGGCCCCACTCCTCAGTGAGCCCTCATAGAAAAACATTTAATCACTCCCATGTCCCTAGTCTCTGGCCACACTCCGTGCTCACCCAGCCTGTGACCGAGCATTTTTCTATCTCTGGCACATGACCCCATTTGGTTTCCTAACCCAGCAGATTCCTGTGGTGTGTTCCCACACCACTCCTCCCAGGGGAAGCAGAGAGTCTCCCCATATCTACTGCTATTGGGTCCCCTGCTGAAAGAGTAGTGGCCTGACTGTGCATGGATCATGGTTTATGCAAACTGAGCTGCAAGCCCAATCCTTGGCTCTGTCTTTGCACCTGGATTCCCTGCTCTGGTACTTGGGAGCTCTGCCACTCTCAGGAACCCCCTGTCTTTCTGTGATCCTGAAGGTCCTGAGACCACACTGTCCCAGCAAGTGTTTCTCCCTCTGCTTAGCCACTGGGGCAACATCCCTTAGCGGTGCAGACTTCTAAAAGTTCTGATTTTGTGTTCTGCTGCTCTATCACTTGCCAGTAGCTGGATGATGGAGACTCCCTCTGGCCATGGTCTACCTTTCCAAATATTGCCTCAGATTCACTTCTCTGTACATCCTACCTTCCAGAACGTGGTGGCTTTTGTGTTTGTAGAACTGCTGCTATTCTTGTCTTTGATCTCCTGTTGAGTTTGTAGGTGTTCAGAATGGTTTGATAACTATCTAGCTGAATTACTGGGACCAGAAGAAATTTAGATCTCTTACTCCTCTGCCATCTTGCCCCTCCCCCTGTCTCCTGTACTATTATTGTCATACAAATTGTGTCATTATTCATTACACCCTGCTTTATTTATTTATTTAGAATGACAGAGAGAGAGGACATGCAAATTGGGGGGGGGGGTGGCAGAGGAGAAGAGAGAGAATCTTAAGTAGGTTTCTGCCTGAGTATGGCACCTGACACTATGACCCAATCTCACAACCCTGATATCATGACCTGAGCCAAAATTGAGTTGGACACCTAACTATCTGAGCCACCCAGGAGCCCCTATAATTTCCATTTTTAAAACAATGACTTTTATTGATATTTTTAGTTGATGACATATACTTGTCATATTTTAATTATTTCCCCATGTTTTCCTTCAAGTCTGAAATAAGTATAGCAGCTGATTTTATACATTTGTCTACTAAGTCTAACATCTAGGATTGCTCAGGGAGAGACAGTTTTTATTTTCTGCTTTTTGTTTTGTGCATGGTACATACTTCCCTTTTTCTTCATTTGTATTATTTTTTTGTTGTTATGAAAAACTAAGTAACATGTGACAACATTGGAAATTATAACCCTTCTCATTGTTATTGTTGTTAATATGTGTTGTCAATACTGTTTATTTAGTGACTTTCCTGAATGGAAAGTCTTTTTTTTTTTTTAAGATTTCATTTATTTATTTTACAGAGAAGGAGAGCACAAGCAGGGGGAGGAACAAGGGGAGAGGGAGAGGCAGACTCCCTGCTGTGTAGGGAACCTAACATAGGACTTGATCACAGAACACTGGGATCATGACCAAAGGTGAAGGCAGAAACCTAACTGAATGAGCCCCCCCCACCAGGTGCCCCTGAACTGGTTCTATAGAGTGTGTGTTATTTATCATCTGTGCCTGTGCAATCTCTGTTGTTTAACTAAGTGTTTATCTAATGATTGGACAGAGACTCATTAAATGACTTGACCAATGAATTTTCCAGCTTTTTCTTTTCTTTTTTTTTAATTTTATTTTTTTATAAACATATATTTTTATCCCCAGGGGTACATGTCTGTGAATCGCCAGGTTTACACACTTCACAGCACTCACCATATCACATACCCTCCCCAATGTCCATAACCCCACCCCACCTCTCCCAACACCCCTCCCCCCATCAACCCTCAGTTTGTTTTGTGAGATTAAGAGTCACTTATGGTTTGTCTCCCTCCCAATCCCATCTTGTTTCATTTACTCTTCTCCTACCCCCTTAACCCTGCATGTTGCATCTCCTCTCCCTCATATCAGGGAGATCATATGATAGTTGTCTTTCTCTGATTGACTTATTTCACTAAGCATGATACCCCCTAGTTCCATCCATGTCGTTGCAAATGGCAAAATTTCATTTCTTTTGATGGCTGCATAGTACTCCATTGTGTATATATACCACAACTTCTTTATCCATTCGTCTGTTGATGGACATCTAGGTTCTTTCCATAGTTTGGCTATTGTAGACATTGCTGCGATAAACATTCGGGTGCATGTGCCCCTTCGGATCACTACGTTTGTATCTTTAGGGTAAATACCCAGCAGTGCAATTGCTGGGTCATAGGGTAGTTCTATTTTCAACATTTTGAGGAACCTCCATGCTGTTTTCCAGAGTGGTTGCACCAGCTTGCATTCCCACCAACAGTGTAGGAGGGTTCCCCTTTCTCCGCATCCTCGCCAGCATCTGTCATTTCCTGACTTGTTAATTTTAGCCATTCTCACTGGTGTGAGGTGGTATCTCATTGTGGTTTTGATTTGTATTTCCCTGATGCAGAGTGATATGGAGCACTTTTTCATGTGTCTGTTGGCCATCTGGATGTCTTCTTTGCAGAAATGTCTGTTCATGTCTTCTGCCCATTTCTTGATTGGATTATTTGTTCTTTGGGGGTTGAGTTTGCTAAGCTCTTTATAGGTTTTGGACACTAGCCCTTTATCTGATATGCCATTTGCAAATATCTTCTCCCATTCTGTCAGTTGTCTTTTGGTTTTGTTAACTGTTTCCTTTGCTGTGCAAAAGCTTTTGATCTTGATAAAATCCCAATAGTTCATTTTTGCCCTTGCTTCCCTTGCCTTTGGCGATGTTCCTAGGAAGATGTTGCTGCGGCTGAGGTCGAAGAGGTTGCTGCCTGTGTTCTCCTCAAGGATTTTGATGGATTCCTTTCTCACATTGAGGTCCTTCATCCATTTTGAGTCTATTTTCGTGTGTGGTGTAAGGAAATGATCCAATTTCATTTTTCTGCATGTGGCTGTCCAATTTTCCCAACACCATTTATTGAAGAGGCTGTCTTTTTTCCATTGGACATTCTTTCCTGCTTTGTCGAAGATGAGTTGACCATAGAGTTGAGGGTCTATTTCTGGGCTCTCTATTCTGTTCCATTGATCCATGTGTCTGTTTTTGTGCCAGTACCATGCTGTCTTGATGATGACAGCTTTGTAATAGAGCTCGAAGTCCGGAATTGTGATGCCACCAACTTTGGCTTTCCTTTTCAATATTCCTTTGGCTATTCGAGGTCTTTTCTGGTTCCATATAAATTTTAGGATTATTTGTTCCATTTCTTTGAAAAAAATAGATGGTACTTTGATAGGAATTGCATTAAATGTGTAGATTGCTTTAGGTAGCATAGACATTTTCACAATATTTATTCTTCCAATCCAGGAGCATGGAACATTTTTCCATTTCTTTGTGTCTTCTTGAATTTCTTTCCTGAGTACTTTATAGTTTTCTGTGTATAGATTCTTAGTCTCTTTGGTTAGGTTTATTCCTAGGTATCTTATAGTTTTGGGTGCAGTTGTAAATGGGATTGACTCCTTAATTGCTGTTTCTTCTGTCTTGTTGTTGGTGTAGAGAAATGCAACTGTTTTCTGTGCATTGATTTTATATCCTGACACTTTACTGAATTCCTGTACAAGTTCTAGCAGTTTTGGAGTGGAGTCTTTTGGGTTTTCCACATATAGTATCATATCATCTGCGAAGAGTGATAGTTTGACTTCTTCTTTGCCGATTTGGATGCCTTTAATTTCTTTTTGTTGTCTGATTGCTGAGGCTAGGACTTCTAGTACTATGTTGAATAGCAGTGGTGATAAGGGACATCCGTGCCGTGTTCCTGACCTTAGCGGAAAAGCTTTCAGTTTTTCTCCATTGAGAATGATATTTGCGGTGGGTTTTTCATAGATGGCTTTGATAATATTGAGGTATGTGCCCTCTATCCCTACACTTTGAAGAGTTTTGATCAGGAAGGGGTGCTGTACTTTGTCAAATGCTTTTTCAGCATCTATTGAGAATATTATATGGTTCTTGTTCTTTCTTTTATTAATGTGTTGTATCACATTGATTGATTTGCGGATGTTGAACCAACCTTGCAGCCCTTCCAGCTTTTTCTAATGGGCTTTGTGCAGGTTTTAGGACACACCTTCATCCCCTGAGTTTTTACCCTTTCACTTTGTTTGTGCAGAGCTTCAAGGTTAGTCACAAGTGATATATTAAGGCTTTTTCAAGTCTTTTCTGAGTATACATGTTGCCCTGTACATGCACGTGTCCTTTTGGATCACTAAGAATTTGATGAACCTTTCCAAATTATCCTATTTCATTTCCCAGATTTTATTTTTAAGTTTTGGTTAGCCCTTAGTTGCCCCAAATGGTATTGCCAACTCAGGCATGTGCAATATTAAACTAACATTGTTTTTTTGTTTCTTATATTAAAAAAACAAAAACAAAAACAAAACAAACAAACAACAACAACAACAACAACAACAACAAAACACAAAACCCTAGCAATAGGGTATTCTCTCTAGCTTTTGTTCACATCAAATAAAGTTAATCTCTGTGGATGGGTATTTTCCAGGGACCTGTCTGATAATATAGTGACAGTTACCTAGGAATGCAGTTTTGGGTAAAGTTTAAAACTCATTTTTACCCTCCAGTGGCTGCCAGAATGCTGATTTTCACAGCTACATTTGTTGCAGAGCTGCTCAATTTCAAGGCTACTGTGCAGTTTAGGAGAGGGAAATGGGAATAGGGCATGTTAGAATGACACAAATTTATTGTTCTTACTGAGATTAATTCATTTTTTAAATAAATCCTTCTTCCATTATTACAAGTCCTTGGTTAATTTCCAAAATTCTGAAAAGATTTATTTTGATAAATTCTCATTGCTATTATGAAGGAACAGATTTTCAAATGTTCTCAGTCTATAATCCAAAATGCTTCTTTTCTACTTAATTTTGAATGGGTTATTTAGTGGTATATGGAGTTCTACATTATTTTTCTTTAACACTTTAAAGATTTTACTTCATTCATTTCTTGCTTGAATTGTTTGTAAATGAAGTCCACTGTAATTTTTATCTTTATTCTTCTATAGGTAAAATTTTGTATTCTATGCATCCATTAACATGATCTGGTTTTATCTAGCTTGATGTAATGTGCATAAATGTTTTATCCTTTTATTTGCTATTTATATTGCTTATTGTTCTCTCCTTTTTTCTGAATGTTGGTTTGGTATTTGTGCTGCTGTGTAGATCTTAGCTTCTGTGCACAAGAGCTCCAGTTTCTCCCAAAACCTCATCAATACTTGTTATTTTCTGTAATAAGTGAATATCTCATTGTGGTTTTGACTTATATTCCCGTGATAGTAATATTGAACTTTTTTTGTGTGCTTATTAACCATTTGTGTAGTTTCTTTAAAGAAATGTCTATCAACTTTGTGCCCATTTCTTAATGTTTTGGGATTTTCTTTAGTACCATAACTTGTAAAGAGTTGTTCACATAACTCTGATTGCATTATTAAAAATCTTATCGATTATTACTTAATCATCTATTTTTGTAAATGTGGAATTAAAAGCAAATTGGATATGGCCATGGATAATTCAAAAGTTTAGCAGAATGAATATACTCCATTAAGCCTGAAATATGTAAGCAACAGAATTCAGACCCTTTGGTCTATTCAAAGGTATATTTGTGGTGACCTCTATAGGATGAAACTCCATCCATCAGAAACATGCTAGGATGGGACTCAGAGGTAGATATAGTCATCAGGCCACATACTTCATAGGATGTTTAAAATTGTACTTCTTAGGAAAATGTGGTCTTCAGTCTACTAACTTTGTGTATTTCCTTTCTAAGGGCAAAAGTGAAAACAGTTATGATGGGCTGCGACCCTGGAAAGATTTTGTAAAGCTGAATGCCTGCAAGATATGCATACCCTCAATATTTTCATGGTACAGAAGCAGACTTCCTGGCTTTCCTGCTATCCGTCCAATAAAACTCTTCCTTCTTCCTAGATATTTTTGCCTTATTGCCTTGAGAAAGAACAGAACATTGCCTGACATAAAACCATGAGCTCCTTCTTCCTCCTCCTTTTTTTTTCACATTTTCCTTTTGGCTTAAGGAGGCTAAGATTCCCTGTGTAAGTGAAAATGGTATGAGGATATGCACTCTGATAATAAATAGCCTCACCCATGCCCTGATATAAAGCTGCATATTGGGCAAGCAGCAAAGTCTGCAGATGACATCATGAAAAAACACATAAAGAACTGTTCTGGCCATAGAAGGCCTAGCTGTATACTTACAGCCTTTCTGTCCATGATAAACAGCTGTTTGCTAGAGGCCTTTTTTATGATTAGGGTGGAAACAGGCTGCTGAAGACATGCTCCATGATTTATCATAATACAGGGTAGAACTTTAAACATGTGGATAGTATTCAAATAAATAGGTGACTCTGATGAAACAGCTTTTTATACATATTTTGGTTACTAAGAATAAAACTGGTAATAGGCACTATTAGGTAGAAGATAGCATGTGAGAGACGAGAGGAAGAGAAGTTAGCTTCTGTCTGGACTGAAAAAGGTCTGCAGGTATTTCTGAGAAAACCAAGTAGTTCTCTTCCTGTTTGCAGAAATTGGGGTAGTGGGAGGAGAGCTGTGACCTCTCCATGCCCCTCCAGCCACATTAACCCTGGCTCCTTTTTTTCCCTTTCCTTTTCTCTTTATAAAAGCTTTATTGAGATATAATTCACATACTGTACAAGGTACCTGCCTAGACTATACAATTCTGCAACTTTAAGTATATTCACAGAGTTGTGAAACCATTACCACAATCAATTTAGAATAGAATTTAAAATAAACAGAATATTTACAACAATCACCAAAAAACCACATAATTTTTGGCTTTTACCTCTGTGTCCCTCATCCTCCTCAGTCTTGAGCAATCTACTTTCTGTCTCTATGGATTTAGTATTCTGTAAATTTCATAGAGATATAATCATAAAATATATGAACTTTTATGACTAGCTTCATACCTTGCCACACTGTTTTCCTAGTGGTCCCACCATTTATCGCCCTCACCAACAGTGCACAAGAGCTTCAGTTTCTCCCAAAACCTCATCAATACTTGTTATTTTCTGTAATAAGTGAGAGGTGGTATCTCATTGTGGTTTTGACTTGCATTCCCCTGATAGTAATATTAAACACTTTTTTTGTGCTTATTAACCATTTGTGTAGTTTCTTCAAAGAAATATCTATCAAATTTTTGGCCATTTTTTTAAAGTTTTGGGATTTTCTTCAGTACCAGAACTTGTAAAGTGTTGTTCACACAACTCTTACTGCAGTAAATTATTCAAAAAACTTCAAAGAAGTGTTTCTACTCCTAAACCTCCCACCTGTAACTATGGGCTCCTGCCCATTCCATCTGAGGTGGCCCATAGTTACAGGTGGGAGGTTTAGGAGTAGAAACACATGAATCAATGTGGGTGATCATTTACAGTTGCAATATCAAGTGAATGATTAAAGACCTCTGGAAGTGAGAAGATACAAGGAAATATGAATAAAAAATATAACAAGATATACAAAGCTTATTAATCAAAATAATATGGTACTGGCACCAAAATAGACACATAGCTCAAGAGAACATAATAAAGAGCTCAAAAAGGTGTGGGAATATAAATTGGTACAGTTAGTATAGAAAACAGTATGGCAGGTCCTCAAAAAAATTAAAAATAGAACTACCATAGGGACATCTGTGTGGCTCAGGTGGTTAAGTGTCTGCCTTCAGCTCAGACCATGATCCCATGGTCCTGGGATCATGTCCTGTATCAGCCTTCCTGCTCAGTGAGGACCCTGCTCCTCTCTCTGCCTGCTTCTGCTGGTTTCCCTCTCTCCCTCTCTCTCTCTCTCTGACAAATAAAAAAATAAAATCTTTAAAAAAAATTACCATACAGTCCAGTAATTCCACTATTGAGTATTTAATCCAAAGAAAATGAAAACACTGATTTGAAAAGACATATGTACCACCATGTTTATTGCAGCATTATTAAAATTACCTAGATATGGAAGGAACCCAGGTGCCCATCCATAGATGAACCAGTAAAGAATAAGTGGTACATTTATACAATGGAATATTATTCAGCCATAAAAAAGAACAAGATCTTGACATTAGTAACAACTGGATGAGCCTAGAGGGTATAATGCTAAGTAAAATAAGTCCATCAGAGAAAGCAAAAACCATATGGCTCCATCCATATGTAGAACTTAAGGAATAAAATATACAAAGAAAAAAGGAGATAAACAAACAAACAAAAACCAGACTTAAATATGGAGAACAAACTGGGGCTTGGCAGAAGAAAGGATGGGTGAAATAAGTGTAGGGGATTCAGAGTACACTGATCATCATGAGGACTGAGTAACACATAGAATTGTTGAATCATTATATTGTACACCTGGAACTAATATAACACTGTATGTTAATTATACTCAAATAACAAGTACAGCGGTTCTGATCACCAAAACCTGAGCTTTGCTATCTGACAGCCACTTTCTTCTTTAAAAGACATTTGGAAGCTAAGATGTGTATCAAGTCTATTTTAGCTTGAATACTCCAAGCCAGAATATTTTAGTTATGTGCTTGGTAAGGAAATCTATCCACGTTCATCTTAGTGTAGGTTTCAGTCCCACATCAAATTAAAACTGGCAGTAGGAAAATCAAGACTATTACACAGACATTTTGAAAGCCCTTTGCAAATCCTGATTGATGTTCACTGAGATTGAAGGTCTCTTTCCAGGGTCTATCTCTAAGGGTTTCTTAGTCTATTTTAACTTAAATGAGAAAAGGGTCTCATATTCTGTTATTAAGTCTCATAGTCTATTTTTAGAGAAGTAGAGTAAATTGGAAGGCAGAATTTTTTTATAATGATACAAAGTCCTTTTTTTAAAAGATTTTATTTATTTGACAGACAGAGATCACAAGTAGGCAGAGAGGCAGGCAGAGATAGAGGAGGAAGCAGGCTCCCTGTAGAGCAGAGAGCCCGATGTAGGGCTCGATCCCAGGACACTGGGATCATGACCTGAGCTGAAGGCAGAGGCTTTAACACACTGAGCCACCCAGGTGCCCCAAGAAGCCTGAATTTTTAAGAAGAGAATTAAAAGTCTGGTGGGTATAAGCATACTAAAAACCATAAAAAAGTTGCATTTTAGGAAGATCTACTGTGACCTGAAAAAATGAGCAAGTCTCTTCTTTTATTTAAAATCAATTTAATTGGGGGCACCTGGGTAGCTCAGTGGGTTAAAGCCTCTGCCTTCGGCTCAGGTCATGATCCCAGGGTCCTGGGATAGAGCCCTGAGTTGGGCTTTCTGCACGGTGGGGAGCCTGCTTCCCTTCCTCTCTCTCTGCCTTCCTCTCTGCCTGCTTTTGATCTCTGTCTGTCAAAATGAATAAGTAAAATCTTTTAAAAATCAATTTAATTAATATACACTGTATTGTTAGTATCAGAGGTAGAATTTAGTGATCCATCAGCTTCATACAACACACAGTCCTCATTATTTCAAGTTCTCTCCTTATTGCCCATCATTCCATTACCCTATCCCCTCACCCACCTCCCCTCTAGCAACCTTCAGCTTGTTTCCTATTTTAATAGTCTCTTATGGTTTGCCTCACTCTCTGTTTTCATCTTATTTTATTTTTCCATCCCTTCCCCTATGTTCATCTGTTTTGTTTCTTAAATTCCTTGTATAAGTAAAATCATATGGCATTTTTCTTTCTCTGACTGACTTATTTTACTTAGCATAATACCCTCTAGTTCCATCCATGTTGTTGCAAATAGCAAGATTTCATTCCTTTTGATGGTTGAATAATATTCCATGGTGTGTGTGTGTGTGTGTGTGTGTGTGTGTGTGTGTGTTTACTATGTCTTTATCCATTCATCGTTTGATGAACATCTGGGCTTTTTCCGTATATTGGCTATTGTGGACAATGCTGCTATAAACATTGGTGTGCAGGTCTCCCTTTGAATCACCATGTTTGTATCCTTTGGATAATACTTAGTAGTGCAATTGCTGGATCAAAGGGCAGCTCTATTTTTTACTTTTTGAGGAAACTCCATACTTTTTTTTATTATGTTCAGTTAACCAACATATAATTTTTGATGTAGTGTTCAACAATTCATTAGTTGCATGTAACATACAGTGCTCATCACAACACCTGCCCTCTGCAATATCCATCACCCAGTAACCCCATTCCTCCACTTCCTCCTTTCTGTAACCCTAATTTTGTTTCCTGGAATCCAGAGTTTCTCATTGTTTGTCTCCCTCTCTGGTTTCTTCCATTCTGTTTTATACAATATTACATTTTTTTTTTTTCTTTATCTTCCTAGGACACTTGCAGAAAGAACTTTTATACAGAAAGTAGCATGATTCTCTTCATGACAAATTGGCCACATGTAACTCTTGAATATGAGGTGTGTCCTGTAATTATGTGGTGTGTATAACAAACCTTCAAAAATTTAGTAGGATAAAAGAACCACCATTTTGTTATGTTCATGGATTCTGTGGCATACTAGGGGAGACTTCTCTTTAATTCATAATGTCTGGGTCCTCAAATGCAAAGACACAAATAACTGGAAATTCAAATAATGGAGGGGGCGCAAATTATCCAGCAGCTCTTTCACTCATATATGTAGTGTCTGAGCAGGGATAATAGAAACACTGGGCCCATGTAGGACATTAAACAGGAGTTCTCCACTTAGCTTTGTATTCCTTAGAGCAGGGAAACCTAGTTGGACATTTTACATGGTCACGTAAATTTAAAGAGTAAGTGTTGCAGTGTACAAAGTGGAGCAATGAGCCTTTTGGGGTCTTGACCCACAAATCACATAGCATCCTTGCCATCCACCATTAGTTGAAGCATTCATAAGGAAACCCATTTTGAGGGGAGGGAAGATAAACTCTACCTCTTAGGGGAAATAATGTCAAAGCATATATAGTGAATTTTCACAACCACCACAAGTTTGGAAAGAGCTGCATGTTTTTCTGGTAGAAATGTTAAATAAAGGAAAACCCCTGATATTTCACAATTTGAGATACTGTAACTGATTGTGCATGGATTTTTGCCCAAGTTATCCAAATAAGTACTTGGAAGAAGGAGGCAGATTCATGGAGAATAAAATGATAATCATCCCTGATTTTGGTGATATTTGCTGTATATCTGTATTTGATCATCTAATCCCTATAAGCCATTCCTTATAGAACACAGAAACAAAAACTATAATTATTATTTTGTGTTTTGGTCAAAAGATGTGAGAATGTTTGAAATTGTTTTTTGAGAATTTTTGAAATTTTAAGATTTTTTTTTTTTTTTGAAACTACCATAGTTCAGGTCAATCTCTGTGAGCTGATTAATACTGGTCATCCTCATCCAGTAAGATCGCCTTATAGCTTATACTTCATTATTGGTGTACTGTGTGATTTTTTTCTATTTAAAAAATTGTATTATCTTAATATAGTTAACATACCATGTTATATTAGTTTCAGGTGTACATGGGCCATCTGAGTGTCTCAGATGGTTAAGCCTCTGCCTTCAGCTCAGGTCATGATCTCCAGGTTCTGGGATCGAGCCCCATGTTGGGCTCCCAGCTCAGGCGGGTGTCTGCTTCTCTCTCCCTCTGCCTCTCTGCCTGCTTGTGCTCAGTATCTCTCCCAAATGAATAAATAATATCATTTTTAAAAGTGTACAACATAGTATTCAATAATTATATACATTACAGCGGTGCCTGCATGGCTCAATGGGTTAGAGCCTCTGCCTTCGGCTCAGGTCATGATCCCAGGGTCCTGGGATCAAGCCCCACATTGGGAATCTCTGCTCAGCAGGGAGCCTGCTTCCTCCTCTCTCTCTGCCTGCTTCTCTGCCTGCTTGTGATCTCCTTCTGTCAAATAAATAAATAAAATCTTTTAAAAATAATTATGTACATTACACAAGGATCCCTATTATAAGTGTAGTTACAATCTGTTATCATACAATGTTATTACACTTACATAATTGACTATACTTCCTATAGTATTTGTCACCCATGTACCTTACTTATTTTATAACCAGAAGTTTGTACCTCTTAATCTCCTTTACTGATTTCACCCATCCTCCTACTCCTCCTCTCCCCTGTTAACCACCAGTTTATCCTATTTATTTATACATCTGTTTCTGTGGGACTTTCGTGATTATGACGACTTGCCATCACTTTGCTGGAAAACTTCCTTTCTGTTGACATGAAAACTCTGAATTTACTGACATCATTCTGTAATTTTTGTTTTGTAATTTCTGCAAATGATGCTTCTAAAATACATGTGCACTCATTTTTACTGATCAGCTGTTCCCATGAATTGAAACAAATTTTGGACTAAGTTTGATTTAATAAAAGATAGCCTATTTGTTGACCAGAGTTTGAAGGAGAATGAGGTGGGGTAGGGAAATAAATCTTTCCATATAAGCCTCCATATTTACACTGTGTGAGATAAAATCCTACAACAAAAACAATGCATGAAGGCCATAGCTCTAGTAGCCTGAGTCCCTGAGAGACTATGTGGAGGAAAGGCATCTACCAACATATGTGGTATGTGTACCATAAGTACATTAAAAAAACAACAACAAAACCCTCAGTTTTGAAGGGGCGGAGGGTGGGAGGTTGGGGGAACCAGGTGGTGGGTATTGGAGAGGGCACGGATTACATGGAGCACTGGGTGTAGTGCAAAAATAATGAATATTGTTATGCTGAAAAATTAAAAAAATTTAAAAACAACAACAAAAACAAAAACAAAACAAAAACTAAGACTGTGTTAAATCACAGATGCTTTGGCTTAAGTTTGTTACCACAATATAACATAGTCTAACCAAATGTAAGTATCAGAGAATTGGCAGGTTACAATAACAATAAAACTTAAACATTTGATATTAGCTTAGCAGTTGCTAGTATGCAGTATAGAAACTGATATTTGAGACTAGAAATATGATAATCTATCTTTGATGGTGACAAAATATAGAGTTACCTAGCTGTCCTCACTAAATTGTGAGGTAAACCACATGCTTCCTGAGCCAGCAGCTTGAAGGAAAGACTTGGGGAAATAGAATCTTATTTGTGAAGTTGGAAGCTATTGCCTAGAGTTAGTAAAATACCATAAAAACGAGATCAGGTAAGAGAAGACTGATTTGAAATAAGGAAAAAATGTGGGGACAGAAATGAGATTTTAAATTATTTTTTAAAGAAAATGGTCAATAAAATCCACTGATTGCTTAACATACCTTTCCCAAAACGTCAAAAAGTTGTTGTCTTCCTCCTTTGTGTTCCTGAGAGACTAAATATACCCCTTCCCTCCCTTTTATGTTGGAAGAGAAAGCCCCATGGATGAGAACACAAATAAATGATTAATTGGCAAATTCCCAAAAGTGACTGCGGGTATGGATCCTGGTACAGCGATCTTATTAGAAGCGTATAAGTGAGAATTTTACTGAGTTCTTAAGATAGTTAATCATTATGTCTCTTCAGGAATGAAAACAACCATTAAGTACAATTATTTTCAAAAATAGTTTGTTGGTTTCTTATGAAGTTAGACATACACTTACAGTTGGAATGGGCAAACCAAGTCCCAGTTATGTATTCAGTAGAAATTAAAATATATCTACAGAAAGACTTTTTAAAAATATTATTTAAGTTTTAATATAAATATTAATATTATTTAAATTAAAATGAAAGTTATTATTTAAATATTATTTAAGCATTATTATTTATATTAGCCCCAATCCAGGCACAACCCAAATGTCCTTCAATAGGTAAATAGATGTGGTCCATACACACTATGGAGTACTATGCCTCCATCAGAAAGGATGAATACCCAACTTTTGTAGCAATGTGGACAGGACTGGAGGAGATTATGCTGAGTGAAATAAGTCAAGCAGAGAGAGTCAATTATCATATGGTTTCACTTATTTGTGGAGCATAACAAATAACATGGAGGACAAGGGGAGTTAGAGAGGAGAAGGGAGTTGAGGGAAGTTGGAAGGGGAGGTGAACCATGAGAGACTATGGAATCTGAAAAACAATCTGAGGGTTTTGAAGGGGTGTGGGGTGGGAAGTTGGGGGAACCAGGTGGTGGGTGTTGGAGAGGGCACGGATTGCATGGAGCACTGGGTGTGAAGCAAAAACAATGAATACTGTTATGCTGAAAATAATTTTAAAAAAATAAAAAAACCCTGAACAATAAAAAAAAGAAATTAAAAAATAGGTAAATAGATAAACACATGGTGATGTTTTTATAAAACAAAGTACAGGTCCACAATAAAAAGGAAATATTACTGACATATTCCACAGCATACATAACTGTTAAAGACATATGCCCAACAAAAGAGCCTAGAATAGATCATATACTATGGTTCCACTTGTGTAAAACTGTGGAAAAGACAAACTCAAACTAATGACAGAAAGACAAGGAGTCATAGAGCCCAGTATAATATCTGGGAAGGTCCCACTCTTATACAAAGTTTTAGATAGGCTAGGAAAGAAAAAAAAAGTAATAATGAATTGAACAAGAAGCACTCCCACCCCCAAGGAGTACATCTCCATGGTTCTGTTCAAGATCTTTACTCAGCTTTTGTCCTTTTCTGAATCACTGCATGGAAAGGTATATTTTTATTTTCCTACCAGCCTCTCTATATCACCAATTGCCACATTTGCCTCATATATCTTTGCCACATTAAACATTGCCAATGCCACACACACAGGCCCTGAGTACACCTGTTTCTAAAGGGCTATTTTCCTGGAATACACACACACACACACACACACACACACACACACAAACTATATGTATATTCATATATATATGATGCATATATGTGATATATATACCTAAATAAAGTATATATTTTATACTTACATAGATATCTAAATACATAATATTATATATTTATCATATATGTATGCATTACTTATGTATTTATGAATTATTTATCACATATTATATATACCTTAAATATATTTGTTATTTATTAATATAATATTAAAATAAGCCTTCTATAGTAATAGAGTAGAACAAAATTGCATCATGATGTATATTATGTTAATAATTATATATTATTATTTATTATATATATTTATATACAGGAAATTGTCTTACATAACCTATTTATGCTCCTGTCACACCTGGGGAATTGAACTTTGAGTTCTGTACTCTGGTATTGGCTCTTGAAGGCCAATTTTATATATTTTTAAACACTTTCACTGAGATACAATTCACATAGCATATAGTTCACCCATTTGAAACATATAATGCTGTTATTTTTAGTATGGTCATAGCTATGTGCAATAACTACAATAGTCAATTTTAGCAACTTCTTTCAAGACAGGTCTCTAAAGGCAAAGGAAACAAAGGCAAAAAGAACTTTTGGGACTTCATCAAGATCAAAAGCTTCTGCACAACAAAGGAAACAGTCAACAAAAGAAAAAGGCAACCCAGGAAATGGGAGAAGATACTTGCAAATTACACTACAGACAAAGCCTGATATCCAAGATCTCTAAAGAACTCCTCAAACTCAACACCCCAAAAATAGATAATCATGTCAAGAAATGGGCAGAAGACATGAATAGAATTTCTCCAGTGGAGACATACAAATGGCTAACAGACACATGAAAAAATGTTCATCATCATTAGCAATCAGGGAAATTAAAATCAAAGCCACACTGAGATACCACCTTACACCAGTTAGAATGGCAAAGATTAACAAGACAGAAAACAACAAATGTTGGAGAGAATGTGGAGAAAGGGGAACCCTCTCACACTTTTGGTGGAAATGCAAATTGGTGAAGCCACTTTGGAAAAGAGCATGGAGACTCCTCAAAAAATTAAAAATAGATGGGCGCCTAGGTGGCTCAGTGGTTTAAAGCCTCTGCCTTCAGCTCAGGTCATGATTCCAGGGTCCTGGGGTTGAGCCCCACATCAGGCTCTCTGCTCAGCAGGGAGCCTTCTTCCTCCTCTCTCTCTGCTGCCTCTCTGCCTACTTGTGATCTCTGTCTCTCAAATAAATAAATAAATAAATAAACAAAATCTTTTTAAAAATTAAAAATAGAGCTACCCTATGACACTGTAATTGCACTACTGGGTATTTACCCCAAATATAGAGATATAGTGAAAAGAAGAACCATATATACCCCAATGTTCATAGCAGCAATGTCCACAATCATCAAACTGTAGAAAATAAACATGATGCCCTTCAACAGATGAATAGATAAAGAAGATATGGTCCGTATATACAATGGAATATTACTCAGCCATTAGAAAGGATGAATACCCTGTCTCACGTTGAGGTCTTTTATCCATTTTGAGTTTATTTTTGTGTATGGTGTAAGAGAACAGTTGAGTTTCATTCTTCTACATATAGCTGTCCAGTTTTCCCAGCACCATTTATTGAAGAGACTGTCTTTTCCACTGTATATTTTTTCCTGTTTTGTCAAAGATTATCTGACCATAGAGTTGAGGGTCCATATCTGGGATCTCTACTCTGTTCCACTGGTCTATGTGTCTGTTTTTATGCCAGTACCATGCTGTCTTGGTGATCACAGCATTGTAGTAAAGCTTGAAATCAGGTAACGTGATGCCCCCAGTTGTATTTTTGTTTTTCAACATTTCTTTAGCGATTTGGGGTCTCTTCTGGTTCCATAAAAATATCTGGATTATTTGCTCCAGCTCTTTGAAAAATACCGGTGGAATTTTGATCGGAATGGCATTAAAAGTATAGATTGCTCTAGGCAGTAAAGACATTTTAAAAATGTTTATTCTTCCAATCCAAGAGCATGGAATGGTCTTCCATCTTTTTGTGTCTTCTTCAATTTTTTCATGAGTGTTCTGTAGTTCCTCAAGTACAGATCTTTTATCTCTTTGGTTAGGTTTATACCCAGGTATCTTATGGTTCTTGGTGCTATAGTAAATGGAATCGATTCTCTAATTTCCCTTTCTGTATTTTCATTGTTAGTGTATAAGAAAGCCACTGATTTCTGTACATTGACTTTGTATCCTGCCACATTGCTGCATTGCTGTATGAGTTCTAGTAGTTTGGGGGTGGAGTCTTTTGGGTTTTCCATATAAAGAATCATGTCATCTGTGAAGGGAGAGAGTTTGACTTCTTCACTGCCAATTTGGATACCTTTTATTTCTCTTTGTTGTCTGATTGCTGTTGCTAGGATTTCTAATACTATGTTGAACAAGAGTGGTGAGAGTGGGCATCCTTGTCATGTTCCTGATATCAACGGGAAGGCTGAAAGCTTTTTCCCACTGAGGATGATATTTTCTGTGGGTCTTTCATAGATAGACTTTATGAAGTTCAGGAATGTTCCCTCTATCCCTATACTTTGAAGCATTTTAATCAGGAACGGATGCTGGATTTTGTCAAATGCTTTTTCTGAATCAATTGAGAGGACCATATGGTTCTTCTCTCTTCTCATATTAATTTGTTCTATCACATTGATTTATTTGTGAATGTTGAACCATCCTTATAGCCCAGGAATGAATCCCACCTGGTCATGGTGGATAATCTTTTTAATGTGCTGTTGGATCCTGTTTGCTAGGATCTTGTTGAGAATCTTAGCATCCATATTCATCAGTGATATTGGTCTGAAATTCTCCTTTTTGGTAGGGTCTTTGCCTGGTTTGGGGATCAGGGTAATGCAACAGGAATCCATCAGAATCCCAGAGGAGAACATAGGCAGTAACCTCTTCGATATCAGCCACAGCAACTTCTTTCAAGATATGTCTCCAAAGGCAAAGGAAACAAAAGCAAAAATAAACTTTTGGGACTTCATCAAGATCAAAAGCTTCTGCACAGCAAAGGAAACAGTCAACAAAACAAAGAGGCAACCCACGGAATGGGAGAAGATATTTGCAAATGACAGTACAGACAAAAGGTTGATATCCAGGATCTATAAAGAACTCCTCAAACTCAACACACACAAAACAGATAATTGTATCAAAAAATGGGCAGAAGAAATGAACAGACACTACTCCAATGAAGACATACAAATGGCTATCAGACACATGAAAAAAATGTTCATCATCACTAGCCATCAGGGAGATTCAAATTAAAACCACATTGAGATATCACCTTACACTACTTAGAATGGCCAAAATTAGCAAGACAGGAAACAACATGTGTTGGAGAGGATGTGGAGAAAGGGGAACCCTTTTACACTGTTGATGGGAATGCAAGTTGGTGTAGCCACTTTGGAGAATAGTGTGGAGATTCCTCAAGAAATTAAAAATAGAGCTTCCCTATGCCCCTGCAATTGCACTACTGGGTATTTACCCCAAAGATACAGATGTAGTGAAAAGAAGGCCATCTGTACTCCAATGTTTATAGCAGCAATGGCCACGGTCGGCAAACTGTGGAAAGAACCAAGATGCCCTTCAACGGATGAATGGATAAGGAAGATGTGGTCCATATACACTATGGAGTATTATGCCTCCATCAGGAAGGATGAATACCCAACTTTTGTAGCAACATGGATGGGACTGGAAGAGATTATGCTGAGTGAAATAAGTCAAGCAGAGAGAGTCAATTATCATATGGTTTCACTTATTTGTGGAGCATAACAAATAACATGGAGGACAAGGGGAGTTAGTGAGGAGAAGGGAGTTGAGGGAAATTGGAAGGGGAGGTGAACCATGAGAGACTATGGACTCTGAAAAACAATCTGAGGGTTTTGAAGGGGCATGGGGTGGGAGGTTGGGGGAACCAGGTGGTGGGTATTCAAGAGGGCACGGATTGTATGGAGCACTGGGTGTGGTGCAAAAACAAGGAATACTGTTATGTTGAAAATAAAAAAAAAAAGAAAGGTGAATACCCAAGTTTTGTATCAACATGAATGGGACTGGAGGAGATTACACTGAATTAAGTAAGTCAAGCAGAGAAAGTCAATTATCATATGGTTTCACTTACTTCTGGAGCATAAGGAATAACATGGAGGACATTAGAAGAACGGAAGGAAAAGTGAATTAGGGGAAATCAGAGGGAGAGATGAAGCATGAGAGACTGTGACTCTGAGAAACAAACTGAGGATTTTAGAGGTTGGGGTGATGGGTGAACCTGGTGGTGGGTATTAAGGAGGGCACATATTCCATGGAGCACTGGGTGTGGTGCATAAACAATGAATTTTGGATCACTGAAAAAATAAACAAATCTTTTAAAAATAGTCCATTTAAGACATTTTCATCACTGCAAAATCATTGTGTCTTTCAGCTATCAGCCTCAACTGTAATCAAACCCTAGTCTATATTCTGTATCTACAGATTTACCTATTCTGGACAATTCCAACTAATTAAGTCATGTAATACATGGTGTTTTGTGATGGACTTCTTTCACTTAACATTTGATGCTTTTGAGGTTTTTCCATATTGTAACATGTATCACTCCTTTACTTTTTATGACCAAATACTATTCCATTATTTTTATATACCACATTCTGTTGACTCCATTATGTTAACTTTGAATGAACAGGATGCTTCAGTTCTGTGTAGACTTATAGAGGACCTGGAAGAGTGAAAGTATTTCAGAACAGTGAAGGAAACTGTGTCTAAACCATCACTACCCAGGGATGCCTGGGTGGCTCAGTTGGTGAAGCATCTGCCTTTGGTTCAGGTCATGATCCCAGAGTCCTGGGATTGAGCCCTGGATTGGGCTCCCTGCTCAGCAGAAAGTCTGCTTCTCCCTCTGCCTGCCGCTCCCCCTGCTTGTGTGTGCTCTCTTTCTCTCTCTCTGACAAATAAATAAATAAATATTTAAAAAGACAATAAATAAACTATCACTACCCAGAACAAATTAATATGATTTATATTCCCTGCTACCCATATTTCTCATTTTAGGCTTCTACAAAGCTATACAAATTAAAGGTAGAATACATTGGGCAATACAACAACAGATAAGATAAAATATTAAAATTAGGGTTAATAAGAGAGGTTGTTCTTGAATTGATAAAACCTTGGCATGTTGGAGTTACAAGAAACAGTGTTACCTTCTTCATTTGGAGGGGTCTTTTCAGATTCCAGATTCTGTGCCAATTTCATAGTGGGTAGCAGGTGCTCTCAATATTACCTCTGGTAGATTGAAGAGAATGGAGAGGATAATAGGATATTTGTTTCTTGCCATTAAGCCAAAGCGTGGACTGGACATACTTCCCTGTCATAAACAATCAGATAACTGGAAAAAATGTGAAATAATTGTTTTTAAACATTAGAAGCAGGGAATTTACAACTTAATCCTAGAGAGGGAAATAAACAAACATTTGATCCACTCTGTGCCTGGAGGCACTTTCCAACTGCAAGGAAGAAAGAAAGGGGCATCCCAACCAACAGTACAATCACTCTGATAAGAGAGGGCAGAGGTCAGCACTCATGGGGTGAGATGGCTGGGATTTATGGCATACAGTAACAAAAGAAAGAAAAATATGTAGGAAAAAGCTCCATAAATCTGCATAATGGTCCCATTAAGTCTGTTGCTAATCCATGAATATGTGGGTAAAGAACAACCATGAGCTGTAACATGAACAACTCCTAAATATTATGCAGAGGTGGAGAACATTCCAGTGTGGACCAGGCAGATTGGAATGACTTCATTTAATGAAAAGACTTCCAGGGGCAACCCAAAAAGACCACTCATTAATAATTGGATCAAGATCATTAATAATAGGATCAAACTCTCACTAGAGTGAAATTAACTCCCGATCTGCCCTAAAAATGCCTTAAACAAGCTTAAAAATGATTGAGATGACTTACAAATGACTCAATTGCCTGTCAGAATAAAGCCAAACAGAATCCAGATAACAACACTGTAACATTTACAATATTCAGTATTTACTCAATATTGCTAAATATGCTAGGAAGCCAGAAAATGTGACCAATGACTAGGAGAAAAATGTATCAGTCAAAATAGACCAAGAAACAATGGGATTAGCAGATAAGAAATTTTAAATGGATATTATAAATGCTCTTAATTTTTATACACACATGATATGATAGCATAGATTCCTAAGAAATCTACAAAATATCCACTAGAATTAAGCAGTGAACTTAGCAAGGTGTGGTGCACAAGGTCAAAATAGAAAACTTAATTGTATCTCTTATTTACTACCAGTAAGCAATTTGAAAATAAAATTTTAGGAAAAATACCACTTACAATAGCAGAAAAAAAAACACATGAAATCGGGATATATTTTAACAAAATAGTCACAAGATTTTGTCACTGGACACTATAAAACACTGCCGTGAACATTTAAAAAATCTAAATAAATGGAAACATATAGCAGGTTCATGGACCATAAGACTCAATATTGTTAAAATATAAAGTTATCTTCAAGAGAATATATAGATAAAACACAAACCAAATCAAAATAAAGGCAGGATTTTTCTAAGGTTTTTATTTAAATTCCAATTATTTAGCATGGAGTTTCAGGTGCACAATACAGTGATTCAACACTTCATATGACAACCAGTGTTCATCACAAATGCATTCCTTAATCCCACCACCTATTTGACACATCCCTCCACCCCCCTCCATCTTGGTAATCACCAATTTGTTCGTTATGATTAAGACTCTGTTTCTTGGTTTGCCTCTCTCTCTCTTCCTTTTTTTCCCTTTGCTATTATGAGATATCACCTCACACCTATCAGTATACACTCAGTCATACGAAAGTGAAATCTTGCCATTTGCAACAACATGGATGGACTTAGAGATTATTATGCGAAGTTAAATAAATCAGTCAGACAAAGACAAATACCGTCTGATTTCACTCAGATGTGGAATTTAAGAAACAAAACAAATGAACAGCAGACTTTTTGCAGAAAATAACAGTCTGATTTTAAAATTTGTTTGGAAATGCAAAGAAACTAGAGAAGTCACAACAATTTGGGGGGAAAATCAAAGCTGGAGGAGTCACACTGATTTCAAGTTACTATAGAGCTAACTGATCTAGGAAGTGTGTATTTATCTAAGGATAAACATGTAACTCAAAGGGATAGTTTAGGGAGTTGAAACATAGATTCAAATATGGAGTGCGGAGAGTGCTGTGTGCAGAATACAATTGATCATATAATGTGTAGAATTTTTATACTTGGCCTTTCAGCAGAAATATGTCACCCAGGCATGCAAGTGTGTGTTTTGTTCCTAGAAATTAAGTTCTCACTAGGTATATAGGGAAGACGGGCAAAATGAAAGGCAACAGACCATTTGGGAAGGATCTTTTAGGGACAAGTACATCTTTATGCAGTTGTATGAGCACCTTCCTAGCCATCTGTATCTCTCTGATGAAAGCCACATGAAGCAGTTAGAAGAGAAAGGAATGATAGGTACATAAGAGTTCCACTACTGTTTTTCCTTCCTGCCTATTCGTCCATTCAAATTGATTACACTGCTTTGCACTTTTTTAATCTAAAAGCACAAGCTTACATTTATTATCATTTCATTTATGTGGCCCACTTTGCACACTAATTATCTGTACAGATTTAAATACATAGTATTGTTGTTTTATTGGGTTATATGGTACTGTTATTTTATTGGGGTGCAGACTTTCCTTTTCCTAAAATTAACCTCAGTATTTTTGTGTCCTAATAAGTGGAGAAAAAAGAACCTGGAAATTGGCAATGAGTAAGTTAAGACCTTGGAGGTGAGTAATGGCTTCATAAAGATAGAATTAAAAAAACAGATGTATCTTAGAAAGCTTTGCCCAGATTGAGAAATGTGAGCAGTGTTCCCTGTCAGCTGCTTTTTTGTTGGTTTATGTTCTGACACTGTAGGGACTGAGGATTCTATGGAAACTTTTGCTTCACAACCGGTAACTCTGGCTACATGAACCTCCTGTTACATAGGTAACAGGGGGTCCTGAAGTAGATAGTGAATGATCGGTTCATGATATGAGGTTTTGACCGGGATAACACTTGGAGTTCCAGATGATTTTTAGGATAATTTTGGTGGCAAAAAAATATAATTATACTTCTTTGAACTGTGTGGTCCTACAGCTATATTTCATTATTTCAGACTTCAAGTCTATGATCAATAAGATCCTATAAATCCTAATATGTAATCTGTTATAAGAAATTAGAGTATATTTGAAGTTTGATTTGGGGAAAATCACTACAATATGGCTTAAAGAGATGTCAGGGTGGAGGGGATCCTATATGTCCCAGGATGTTTCTGGAGTCTGCACAAAATGCCAGTTGTTGATTGAGGACTTGCATGGTAACCACTATGAGACCACTAATGTCCCCTCATAACATAGAAACAACCTGCCTCACAGGTCTTCAGTCTCTGCCTGTCTAATCACTCCTTTATCAAATAAAAGCATGGCTTCAGATCCAGATTCTACCCTCTTTATCTTCTTTATGTGCTAATTGGACATAGAAGGCACCCTTGCTGTATGACATTCTTAGGGAGGGTGCCAGTTCAATAGAAAGCGCATTGCACATTATGATGAAAGAGAAGAGGAATGACACAATAAAAGAGCATAAGGTACTGTGGAAATAAAATTCTTACTAAATAAAATTTTTAAAAAATCCACAATTTAAGCCTTGAATAGAATTGGTGCTGCATTTTCCTGAAGAGTGAGGTCAGCACTTGGAGAGTGTAGATACTTTATGAAGGATAAATGGAAAGAACAGCAATCTCTAAGGGAAAAAAAAAAAAAAACTGTGTTTCCTGTCTGTTTCTTTCCTCATTCCAGGTCCCCAGCTCCCTGAAGAGGGCTCTGCAAAGCTAGGAATATTGTTTGGAGATGTGCTGTATCATTTTGTTTATTAAAGCAAAGAAGAAAATTTTATGTTCTTCATAAAGGTGGGCAGTCATGTAAACCTGAGTTTTTATTCCTCAGACCACAATGGTGAAAGAGCACGTATGAGTGTAAAGGGTGAGCAGGCAATCCTCTGTATGGGAGCACTGTCTTTGGAGCCCACACCTTTTTTCTGCCCCTCTCCAGGTTGTTCATTTCTCCTATGTCCTTCTTTTAGATGGGTGCATGGGGAGGAACTATTTTGGTTTTATAAGCCTTTGTGCCTCCCTACTACCATTCTTCCTCCTCTGCATGCTCCACACCAAAAGTCATGGTATCTGAAACGCAATTTTCTGGTATCTCTATGTAGTGGGAGGCCCTGAGATGTATTCACAGAAATGTTCTTAATCTGTCTTCCCTGAATTTATTTAACTCTAGGGATTTGGAGCAGTCTGTGTGCTTCTCCTAGTATGTTTCAAGTAAACCAACTTGAGGAGTGCCTTGGTGGCTCAGTCAGTTAAGTGTCTGGCTCTTTATCTCAGCTCGGGTCTTGATCTTAGAGTTGTGAGTTCAAGCCCTACATTGGGCTACATGCTGGTCATAGAGCATACTTAAGCAAACAAACAAAAAAACTAACTTGAGGTTATGTTTCAGGCCATGGCCAAATATCTCCTATTGGAACAATCCTCCCGCAGATAACAAAAACTAAATAAATATATTTGGTTTAAGTATTTAAGTATAAATATACATATATTCATATTAATCATGTATTGATATATTAATACAAATATTAATAAAATTTAAAAATATTAATATTAATAATATTAATTAATAATAAAAATAATAATAATAAATTAACAATAAATTCTATTAATACTATAATGTTGTTATAATATTGAATTATAATGTTAAAGCACTTTTAATACATTCCCTGAAGTTTATAATATAAACAATCTTATTTTATTTTTTCCTTTTTTAAATGATGTTTATTCTAATTAGTTAGCGTATAGTGTTATATTGGTTTCAGGAGTAGAATTTAGTGATTTGGCATTTTCATACATCACCTGGTGCCCATCACAAGTGACCTCCTTTATCCCCATCATCCATTTAGCTCATACCCGCTCACTTCCCCTCCAGCAACCCTCAATTTGTTCTCTACCATTGAGAGAAATAATTTTTACATAGAAATATAAGGTAAAATGTAAAAACAACTCTTTGAAATCACTGAACAGCAATCAAAAGCAGATACTAGAGGGGAGTTAACACTTGGTTATGGGGATACAGTGGTGGATAAGTTTCCCATTGTTTTATGGTTTTTAGCCAGAGGGAAGTTAGAAGTCCCTTCCCATGAAGGGAAGCTAAAATTCCAAAGGAAAAACCAAACCAGCAGTTTTACTGGCTTGAAAAATCAGAGGCTAGAGTTTAGGACACTCATATAAGCTAGAAAATGAAGAGGCGGTTTCAGGGGAAAAAAAAAAGAGTCAGAGAGAGGAGGGCTAAATCCTGCTCATACTCTCTGCATAACTCTCCGGATGATCCCTGAAACAGGCTCACAGTAAAGACTCTAAGCAATCCCAGCAAAGACCTGAACCTAGGCTCCACGCCCCCACCCCGTAGCAGGGGAGATGGACTTTGTACTTACTGTTCCACCAAATTAACAGCCTGCCTTAAAAAGATACATATGTAGATGTACTATTCAGAAAAACACCACAATCAAGATTGTTTATAATGTATCATTCAAATTGTCTAGGACACAGTCCAAAATTATTCAACATCTGAAGGAACAGGAAAATGTGATGCACACACAAAAGCCAAGACAATACACAGAAACCCCACAAACTGACAGAGGATATGATCTGTGGAATGGCCAGAATGACGATTGTGACAGTAGTAACTAAGAGGCCTAATTATTTGCTTCAGGCACCCTGAAAAACAAAGCATGGCCTCAGGTATGAAGGTTTTGGGTGAAGTGTGAGCTTTACTGCTATCAGCCCCACTTCTCACTCAAAGCTCTTGATCTCCAGAAGCCTTACCCAGCTGGGATCTCTGATGGGATGCAGAAGACAGAGTACTGCATGAAGTGGTTAGGTAGAAACCATAATGTTCTAAACTGAGAATGTCTGAAAAACTTATTACCCTATCCTGTACCTGGTGACAAAGAGGAGGAAGGGTGCATGGTCAGTGGTGGGCAGGTTGAAGGAAGGAAGGAAGGGAGCTCTTCATGCTAGGAGAAATCTTGGTCAAGAACATATTTTCTTGATGCAAAATTGAGAATCTTACACACATCCTTGCCTAGGCACCATTCTGATGTCTGGGGGAGGGTCAGTTGAGGGTGATGAAGCACATGCCTCTGTGCGTGTGTGCATGTAACTGTGTGTGTGTGTGCATGTATCTGTGGGGTGTGTGTGTGTGTGTGCATGTGTGTGTATGTGTGTGTGTTTGTTTTTACTGGCCTGTCCCTCTGCCTGAACTCATGACCCCTAAGTTTTTTGCTTGTCTGTTTCTTGCTTTTGTTTGTTTTTTTTGTTGGTGCATTTGCTTTTGATTTTATTTTAAGAAAACTATCAAAAAATACATGCTGTAAATGTAACTTTAATCATTTTTCACAAGGTGAACGCACCTGTGTATCTAGCACCCAGATCTAGATAAACATTACCAGCATCTCAGAAGCTCCTGTAATCTCTGTCATATCTCCCCTCATCATGTCACTGTCCTTCCATAAAGTGTTTTTAATGTGCCATCAGCACAGAATGCCAGAGAGGATTCTCCCCCTTGTCATTCACTGAGTACCCTGACCATGTAAACCTGAAAGCGATACTGTAGTCACAAAGGGTAAAAGAAAATACAAAAACAAAAAACAAAACAAAAAAAAACAAACAAACAAACAAAAAAAAAAACAAAAAAAAACCCACTTGATAATTATGGAAAGTAAGCACATCTGTCTCTTTCATTAGAGTACTTAAATGATGGATGGTGAGATGATTCTGGAAGGCCGAATTAACTGAACAGCAAAACAAACAAACAAAAATCCGGTATCTGCACCTGATCACTTCCATTCCTCTCTGACCAAAGGCCCAAATTAGAGGGGCGTAGACAGGGATGGGGGTTGGAGAGACTGCTGGAGGGTGTCAAACTCAGTCTGGTATAATCCAGAAGGTTCTAATTGCATCTGTCTGAGGAAATCTGGCTTTCAAAGCCATTTTCCTGCAGTCTCCCCACCCCTTCAATAAAGCTCACGTCAGGATTCAAGAAAAAGTGTTGCCAAGGGGAGCAGAGGGTACCCAGCCCCCACCCTCTGCGCAGGGAGCGGTCCTGCTGGAGCCTGCGCAGTTGCCTTGGTGCAATGCAGGGGTAGCCTCTGCGCCTGCGCCTGTTCTGGTCGGGGAGGGAGCAGAGGGGGCTCCAGAGGTGCAGTGTTGGTGTTTTCTCCCCTGCGTGGCTCCTACCCCTCCCTTGAGCTCATGGAAGCGAATTCATTTTCTGTTCTTATCATCAAAGACAAAGTGTAGCTCTTGCTAATTACCCTCAATTTGCCCAAAAGAAATCTGCCTGCATAGAACTGAATTTGGGTTTCCACATGGGCTAAGTGGGGCCCTGATGTAGGCTCTGAGGGAAACTCAGCAGGTTTACCAGTAAGAAAAGAAAAAGAAGCTGGGGTTTGACAAAGGATGAATCATTAACTCAGACAGGAATATGACTTTGTACAGGAGAGTTAAAAAAACAATCAGAGCCATGAAAAATGCAGGGAAAAGAGACTGAAAAAGTCCTGTCTAGAAGACTAGGAGTGTGTTGGGGTAAGATGATAAAAGCTTCTGGGTGGGCCGAGGCCGTAGTCAGGTCTCCAGGGCAGGGATGCATGTCCCTTAGATTTAACAACAGTAGAGACCTTGGTAAGAGTCCTTGGGTGGAAAGATAAGAAAGAAAACCTCTTAAAAGCAAACTGGAAAGCAAATGCTCTGTCACCATACTAGGGGGGCCCCCTTCCCTCTCCTGATCCTGTCTTCCTTCTGAGAGGCCTCAGAACATCATTTCCAAAGCAAACTCCTGGTAAGAAACTTACTAACCTTAAGCGAACATTCTCCTCCTAACTCCCTGCAGTCCTGAGGGAGCATATTGGAAACTTCTGACATATTTCGGTTGCTTTAAAGACATACCATACCAACTCTATCCTTGCCATGGCAAGGGGCCCAGGGTGGGCTTCGTGGATGGATAGGTCCAGCTGGAAACCTAAATAGCAGCAAGTCCCTATGGCAGATATCTCTATACTAGGGTGGCACTGGAGAGGTGGGAGTAGCAGGGACAGATAATGACACAGTGACCCTCAAACTCATATTTTAAAAATATTTGGCTAATGTTTATTTTGGTGAGTGTGAGCATAAAACTGTTCTATATTTAAAAATGCATTTGCATGTCTACTATTAAATATGAGGAATATATTATATGTCCTGAAAATTCTGTTACACTTCAGTTGATTAGAAATATTTATTTCACAAATGTTCTAATATAACTTAAACTTCCCGCAGATAAAAGTAACAATTTTTTTTTATCTGTCACTGTTAATGTCTAATTTCTTTAACTTTTAAAGATTTTTTTAAAATAAAACTTCCTTACAATCATACAGAATAATAAAACATTTGGAAAATATAATGATTTGCCTGTTCTCATTTGACATTATTTGCTTCCAGAATTTCAGCTTCCTTGTGACCCTGATGTCTGGAGAATATCCAGTGTTTTGCTGACATTGTTGCCGAATAGTGACATGGATATACAAATTGCCCATAAACATGTTTAATTCTATCACATGGGGCTGTGATTTGAATTTTTATATAATTCACCATTTTTTCTCAATGCCTATTGAATATGTTTCTGTGTACACTTGAACATAAATTTAAACTGTTTCCCTATAACTCGTCATTCAGATTTTCAGTTTCTTCAGATGTAATCAATTAGAAAAACTCTAAATTGAGATTTTTGCAGGTACCAACAGGCAGAAGTTCTACTAAAAAAACAAAAATGCTTACAACAGATTTTTTCCATCAAGTAAAATCAGCTACAGTATAATGAAGCTTTCCATTATAATGAAAATCATTACAATTGGAGAGAATATTTTTCAAATTGATCATTCTTGTCATTTAAAACCTATTAAATATATTTTTTGTTTATTTAGTTTTTTTGTTTTGTTTTTGGAAGAGGAAGGCATTTTGAGTGTAAAATTTGTCAGCACATCCCTCATGAATTTCCCCTTTTGGCTTATTTCTGTAGATTCCAACCTAATGGATCCCGATAAACGAATCCCAAACATATCCAAATTTCCTGCTATTTATTTATTTATTTCTGAATTTATTTATTTATTATTGTTATGTTATGTTAACAATATTTCATTAGTTTTTGATGTAGTGGTCCCAGTGATGGGTATATAAGAAGGGCACGTATTGCAATTAACACTAGGTGTTATATGTAAAAAAAAAAAAAGAACAAAAGAAAGAAAAGGAAAGGAAAGGAAAGTAAAAAATAATAGAAAATTCTGCCTTAATATGATCTTTATTCTCACTTGAGGTATCTGTTAAGATGGTCCTACCAATCAGATTACAGCGCCACCTGGCATTCAAAACTGGGACTCCTGGGCAAATGCAAACTGCTTCAAAAAATTCCCAAGAACTGCAGGGAAAAATGGTTTTGAATTGGGGGGACGGGGCAAGAGAAAACTCAGAAAAGGTGCAGAGAGCTGAGAACATAGTGATGAAGGAGGTCAGTGGAGCAGGAACTTGGTAATAACAAAAATAATTCATAGTTACTGCAAACATTCAAACATTCTAGGGTGTATAAAAATATTAATGAGTACTTCGCCAAATTTCCCCCGTTTAACTTAATAGATACAGTCACTCTTACAAACTGACCAGCATCTACAAAGAGGATGATGCCTATACAAATACACCAAAAATTCCTACTTATATACACATGTTGCTTTTAATTATTTTGGAATTGATATTTTACAATACCAGACAATTTTATGTTATGTTATCCATATTATGTCAGATGTATGTTATCCATATTATGTCAGATGTATGATTTCCAGTATTAGATTCACCTTTTTTTGGTGAGTCACCCATTTATAGATAATAAGATTATCTCTAATTTTCTATCACAAACAATGTTGCAGTGGACATTCTTATGTCTCTTCTTCTTTTTTTTTTAAAGTCTATTTACAGAAAAAATAAAATAGTTCTGCGTGTAAGCACATTTCACATTTTGCAAGATATTAAAAATATCTACCCCAGAAGAGCTTTTCTGAGGTCACATGAACAGAACAGAGGCTCCAGGATAGCGGTGCCCTGATCTCAAAAAGGGAACAGTGACTCCTGCCAGTCTCCTTGCTCATTCTAGGCAGCTAATCCCTCGAAGCCCTCCTTGGCTAAGGGACAAGGGTGGACTTCTGAGGACAGACTATGTGATTCAGACAAGTAGAGACTGAAATATTCAGACTGAGGCCACTAATTGTGAAATCCAAGCCTTCCAGGAAAAACAAGTTTCATGCCCAAATGTGTACACATTTTGTTCTAGGGAAGCAAGCTTGGCCAGCGACTTGTGGATCAGTTTACTGAGGCAGGACGAGCACAGCAGCAGTAAGAGGGCATCTCTCTATTCTGGAACTTTCTGGTGTCTGTACTTTATTGCTTCCATACAACATCTTCATTGTGTTGACATTATCCTTTTGCTCAAAACTCAAGAGAAGGTTTAGAAAGACTATTTATAAGCTTAATAATTTTGCTATGTCCCTTTTTCTATTTTTATTTTTCCCACTAACCTCATGTTCCTAAACTGTCATGTCATTTTGTGTCTTATTCCTAAGACCAAAATACTCATTCATTCATTTGTTTATTTAGTAAATATTTATTGAATACCTACTATATATTGAACACTGTCCAAGGGCCTTGAAATACATCAGTGTAAAAAAACCCAAATCTCCCTGTTCTAGAGAAGTTTACAATTATTATTTACATATTTATATAGCATGCCCAATAAATTATATAGGGGGGTAAGAAGGCAATAATACATTGGGCAAAAAGACAAAAGTATCAAAGTAAGATTACTAGAGATGGCTTGGTTAGGAGGTTGCAAATTTCAAAAGTGAATATGGTGGTTGGGAAAGGATTCAGATGAGGAAAATTTGGAGGAGAGATTTGAGGGAAGTGAAAGAGTTAATCAAGCCGGAGCAGAGTGGGGGTTGTTCTAAGAAGAAAGCAAAAGAAAGAAAAGAAAAGCAAAAGACCTCCAAGAGAGCTCATTTGTCAGGGGTATGGAAAGGGGGGCAGTGTGGCTGGAGCTCAGCTGAAGTCAGAAGGGACATTCATAGCCATTCATAGTGATTAGGATACTCTGCCTTCCACTGACTTTCCACTGGGTGCAGTGAGCAGCCATTGCAGGGGTTTGAACAGAGGCTGTACAAGTCTGAGTCATCCTGCTGTATTGATCATTATGGGCTGGAGGAAGGCAACAGGAAGAAGCAGGAAGACATGTTTAGAGAATACTACAGTCACCCAAATGAGAGATGTTAGGACTCTAACCGGGTTTCACCTACATGTCATGTTATGTCTACCTACTATCCAGTCTGATAGAACTGTGAGGTTATATAAGTTCCCGATAGAAGGTGAAGGGATAATATGTTCAGGCAACCTTTGATGTCTGAGTATGAAAAAAATGCTGTACCTTAGGAAGTGTTGAGCTAATATTAGAAATAAAAACTTTGCTGTGCTATCCCAGAACTCTGCTGCCCAAAGTTGTCTTGTCTCTATAGGACTCTGTCTTGGGGGGGGGATGCTGACGGTTTGTAATATCGGCCAGTATGAGACCAGAATGTTTAAACACTGTTGGGGAAATGTGGTTCTTAGCCTGAGAACAAAGGCATCGTGAAGGGCAGGGTGTGACTTTAAGGGCAGATGTGGGGGAGGGGCCAGCAGGGGGACATGCTCACTCCACCTCTCTCTTCTCTGCTTTAGATATCTGGTGCCAAATGGACTCACCTCCTCTTTACAGAACATCAGAGTTATTAGGCCCTCTTCTCCGCTACTATCCTCACTCCCTATACTTGCGCAATAGATTTTGGAAGAAGCTCTGCACCTCATTGGTATAGGTGTGTAGAGTTTAAAAAACTGTTTAACAATGATAGCCTATGATTTAGGAAGCAGAGAAAGCACAAAGGTTAGTTTTGGACTTCTGAACATGCCATCTGAAGGCTGCAAGGGTGAAGAGTTTTGAAGAAATCAGAGTGAACTGAGAATCTCTGTAAGAGACCCCTGATTTCTAGAAATCTGAGCTCATCTACCCCAGCCCACTGTTAGCTCACTTCCCCCTTCTGAACTCTATCAGACTGGGGACAGGGAGTTGCGTCTAAGTTATGTCGCAGTACACTAAATGTTGATGTCGCATTTGTATTTGGAAAACAGCCTCCTAGGACCACCATTCTGCAGCTCTTCGTCCCTTAGGCCAACTCTAGTGTCAATCACCTGGAAGAGAAGGTGGGAGGAGATGGGTAGAGACCAGCTCACAGCCCTGAAAAGGAGGGGGGCTCCTGGCGCTTGCGCACTTTTTTCACTGCACTGCAGGGGTCTGCTTCACGCAGGAAGGGGCTTTCCTTGCGCATGCGCACTCTTGATCCGCTGCAGAGTCGGCTTCACGAGGGGAGGGGGCTTCCTGGCGCATGCGCACTCTTTTTACAGCACTGCGGAGTCTGCTTTGCGGCTGCGCTGGTTTGGCACCTTCCAGAAAGCTCGAGGGCTGGGCGGGGGAGTTGGTGAGGGGTGTTGGCCTGTCATTCTCTCCTGTTCCTCCCTCTGCTGGAGCTTACAGCCCCCAAGTGTTCATTTTGTGACATGTTACTGCATTAACAGACCACAGCCGAACTATACAAGTATTGCCCCCTTTCTATTCTCTAACATCTAACTGGGGTATTGGGAATTGGAAATGAACTATGCAGGTCACTAAAGGAGGATTAGAGTCAAGTAACAAACCTTAATTTTGGAAATAGAACAGCTGCATGAACACAATTTGGGCACTTTGACAGATTGGAGGTGAGCAGGCCCGAAGAAGTCTCACCTCAGCAACAGAGTCCCGCTCCTTATCCGCCTCCTCTCTCACCTTGAGGCTACATTTCAAGAATCCATGGATGGTTGAACAATGAATGATTCTCAGAGTATGTTTTCCATACCACCAGCAGCAGCACCTCGAAATTGTTAGAAATGCAAATTCTCAGCTGGACTCAGTCCCATCAAAATGGGAGCGGGCCCACCAATGTTTAAAAACATCCTCTGAGTGGTCCTGGTACATGTCCTGTGCTAGGAACTGGGGAGGAGTGCTGAGACACCGTGGTGGAAACAGCCCGAGGAAAATGAGGAATTTTTCACTGAGGATTAACTAGTTTCCAAGATCTGACTCTGATGCGTTTCCCCTCCCTGCCTGCCCAAACTAAGCTGGTATCTGCCATTTCTGGGACAATGCTCTGTTTTATTGGTGCAATAGGGCACCCTCACTGATCCCCATGTCCCTCATGGCTGTGTCCTAGGTAAGAAGTTGAGGGGGAGCTTTTAAGAAGAGATGATTTTTTAAGTCTTCTCGCTGACTCTATTCTTCCTTCTAAGCTGCTAATGATAAATCACCTCTTTCCTGATCATTTAACTGAGAAAAAGACTTAAATATGGCATTGTACATTTTGCCTCAGTTTTCCTGCTAGATGCCTGTCCGATCATCATGGAAGGATGGAGGGGAGCCTGAGGTTGAATTTGGAGTGGGGAATAAGCAATAATGTGGCCATGGGTGAGTTAAAAGTTGGAAGGGGTTTAAGGATGTCTGATATACTACATCTGAGTGAAAGCAGTGACTTAGAAAATCCATTTTTCAAACTGATTCTCAAATCTTTTGAATCCTCTTACATGTAGGCAATAATAGGAGCTAGACAATATTTTATTTCCTAGTAGGCTTAACAGTTACTTCTGCTGTCCTAGGAACTCTCTTGCCCAGACCTATGTCTACACACCTGGGCCTATAAAGGCATATATAAGAAAAAAGAAATACAGAGGGGTTCAGAGGGTCTTCTCAAATATTGAAATTGATTTCTGTTGTTATGCTACTTTGTTTTGTTCCAATTGGTCAGCCATGCCTATGCCCTCATGTTAGCATAATTTGGGGACAGACTCTTGCATGCCCATTAGAACACAAGCAAACAGAAATGGTCAACATAATGAAGACATTCTCCTGGTTTGTACGGACCTTAAATCTGTGTTCCCTGAAATTCTTACTTCCACTCACCACAGAGTCTTTTTCACCGTAAGATGTTGTCCTGTCTCTAGTGAATAGTTGGAAGAGTGAACACAAGGCCCTTCTGCTTTCCAGCATCTATTCTGCTCTTCTCTTCCAGTCATTCTTTCGTCTCAGCCCACAAAACACTCTTTCCAGCCTGGTGGATGAAGTAGCTTAACCTTCCTCCCTGCTTTTGACTGAGGTATTTTTGCTTTACCATTAAACCCTGTCTCCCATGTAGGGTGTGGGTTTTTGGAAACAAGCTGAGAAGACTTGAAGAATATAACAGACTTGAGTCCTGCTGAATCTACCACTAATTTAACATGCAGAGATATGATTATATCCTTGAATGGAGATAATGAAGGGAAAATATGAGAAGAATAAAATAGATTAGTATCCCAAAATATTTTCCTGCTATTGATAGATTTTTTCAGTAATCCAAGCAAGAGATAAAGTTGCTTGAATTATCTTAGTGATGAAAAATTCATATATTTGGGTTATACATTTCAATGTAAGTAAGATAGAATTCAGCAGAGGAGAGTGGGTGAGAGTGAATCATCAAGAAATATGGAGGGTAACCTAGGCTTTTGGCCTGAGGCACCAGTTTATTATAAGAATAACAATTTACTGAGATGTAGAACAGTGGAATGGGAGTATGTTTCAGGAGGAAATCGTGGAGTTCAATTTCTTTTTATATATAGAAAAAATCTGTGAAAATTCAAGTAGATTTCAACTTAGCTGTAGGATATGTACACGTGGAGTCATAATACGTCTGGGCTGGAGATAAAAGCATGGAGTCACATACTTACATAGAAAGCCAACTTAATGTCCAAACTTAGAGTCTTAAAAGAATAATCATTTTTTGTTTAAACTAACTTCATTACTTGAGATTGAGAGTGAGGAATAATTTTATTTTCCAATTCACCATGTTCTGTTTACTTTTGTGTGTCTCCCAAATTTTGCTTTTATCAGTTCATTTTTTAGTTCAACTGTCTCCTTTGTTGCACCTATCACACTTAACTAAAAGAAGCCAATTGACATGTGAACGATTCTACCTGGAAATCATCTTTCTAGGATTCATAAAATCATTAGATAGATCATTGAATTTACCACTGGCAATAGTTTTACCACTTTTTCTACCATGACATGCAATGTATCTCCATTTTTCAAAGCTGTGATTACTATTTCCTTGTCATTTTTCCATCCTCGATGCCCAAGAAGTTTGCTCTCCTTTTTCCAGTTTTCCTTAACAGTTTATTCACTGCATTTTGCTTGTATGTGCCTCTCCACTACAAAGCTGGTGCTTTATATTTTTGTTACAGTACCACCACATTTCTAAGTCCCTATGTATTGATTAGCTTTGGTGCATATCAATCTAACCCCCAAATTTTGTGGCTTAGAAGAACATCATATGTCAGTTCAGTGGTTCTTCCAACTTGGGATGCCTCAACTGAACCTGATTGGTCTAGCCTGGCATCATCTATGCATGCAAAGTTTGGCTTGCTCGCAAGTTAGGTGACAGGGAGGATTTGGCAATATGTCCCTTATCATTATCAGGATATCCCAGTCTTCTTAATATAATTATGGTATTTTTAAGTGCATTACGAGAACGCAAGCTCCAATGTGCAAGTACCTTTCCTGCATCTCTTGTGTCACATTTGAGATGTTCTTGTTGGCAAAAGCAATACATGTGGCCATCCCCCAGAGTTAGTGTAGCTAGGGACTACCCAATAACTTGGATGTAAGGAGTCAAATTGTTGCAGCAAATTTGGCACACCTGGAAAAGTATAATATGGAGGGCCCACCACCATTGCTTAAGGATTATTGCATTTTAAGGCTATGAACACTGGAGAAGGAACCAATAAATGAGATAGAATTGTATGAATCAGAGTGTTCTGTGGGAAATAAGGAGAATGCAGGATCAGAAACAGAGGTTACTGAAAAACAAAGGGGTTCATAAACACTTGAATGAAAATGAGTAATAAAAGAAAATGAACAGTGGGCAGTGTCCACCAGTTTTCTTTAACATCTTAATTTTATTTTTTTCAGTGTTCCAAGATTCACTGTTTAGTACCACTCTCAGTGCTCCATGCAATACGTGACCTCCTTAATACCCACCCCTAGGCTCATCCATCCCCACATCCACCTCCCTTCGAAAACCCTCAGTTTGTTTCTCAGAGTCCACAGTCTTCATGGTTCGTCTCCACTTTTAACAGCAAGAGTATCCACAAGGATGTTTAAAAGATTTGTTTTGACGGAGTGAGGGGAAAACCCACCCAGAATAGGACAGAGGCTTAGATGTGAGTACAATCTGTACAATTGCCCATTGTATTTTATAATATAGCTTTCCACAGCTGTGAAGGACAGATAATTTTCAAAATTCTAACTCAAAATCATTCTAAATATATTGTCAACCACATGGAAAGTAATCACAGTATCTATTCATGATTCATGGCAGTCAGAGGGCACATGGTAATCTCCAATGAATTTCTATGGCTTTAAAATACATGCCAGGCTCTATTCCTGTCCTGGCCAGAGTCCTGGTGATGCAGTTGGTAGATGGATGGGTACAGCTGAGAACTCCAACATCAAGCACCTGAGGTAGATATCTATGTTTAGAGTGGGAAAACCATGAATAATATGATGACCCTTCAAAACATTTTCTTCAAACTTTGTTTAAGACTGAGATATTTAAGTCAAAGAGGAAATAATGAGTAACAATAAAAATTGCACATTTCTTCCATTCAGTTGAAAATCAGAGATTTATTATATTCTAGGGACACTCAATAACATTCTAACTATTTGGTGTTATCTTTCATTTCACAAATATTTCTTCAGTCATAGTGGGAATTAGCCAGCCATACTAGTTAATGACAACGGTAACTTAATCTGCCATTCATTCCAGAACCTTGGCTACTCCTTTTCAGGATAGTTATCATAGACATTATGCACAATATTGGAACTTAATACATTTGCACTCCTTTTTTGGGGGGAGAAGCCATCAGCATTATTTTATTTTATTTTTGAATTTTTATTTCCAAACAACTTAAAAATAAGTGAGACAGAGCATGTTCTTTCAAACCTAAGTATTTAAGAATGCCTTTCAAATAATACTGACATTCTCTTATTAATCATAGTTCAGGATATTTAGGATTGATTAAATGTCATTACCCACTCTACAATCTATGTTCAAATTTTGTCAATTATCTCAACTATGTCCTTTAAAATTATTATTTTGGGATTCGGGATTACAGGTTCTGTTCCATTTTCATGTATTTTTAGTTTATTTTTGTCTAGAGTAATTCTTCAGTGTTTCTTTGTGATTCATGACTTTTATGTTTTTGAAGCATCCAAGTCAGTTATTTTGTAAAATACTTCTCTTAGTTTGTGTTTGTCTGATGTTGCCCCATGGTTAGATTTATATTATACATTTTTAGCAAGAATGTTATTGAAATGATATTGAGTCATTCCCAAAGCATCATTTCAGGAAACATATAATGTTGATTTGTACTGATATTGATGATGCTTACTTTGATGACTCTGCATTCCTACTTTATCATTCCTTATTTAGTTATTACCCAGTATCCTTAATGTCAGAAAGAATTTCCCCTCCTCATTCATTCATTCATTCATTCATTCTTTATATCTGTTTGAACTAATGACTCTCATTTTACTCATTGGGTTCAAATCCATTCCTATCTTTATTTTTTTAATTGCTTCAAATTTACAGAAAAAGTATATAAGAGATAGTACAGAGAGTTCCTGTATTCTTATTCAAAGTTTCTATTGTCCTCTCACATCGTTTCCTTATTATTAACATTTTAAATAAATTTTAAAAACCTTATCTTTTGAAGTTTTTTTTTTTAATATGTTTATTTATTTGTCAGGGAGAGAGGCCACACAAGCAGGGGCAGCGGCAGGCAGAAGAAGAAGCAGGCTCCCCACTAAGCTAGGAACCCAATGCAGGACTTGATTCCAGGACCCTGGGACCATGACCTGAGTTGAAGGCAGATGCATAACTGACTGAGTGACGCAGCCATTCCTAAAGAGTATTTATTTATTTATTAGAGAGGATGGTAAGGAAGAAGGATGAGCAGACTCTGCACTTGGCATGAAGCCCAATGTGAGACTCAAACTCACAACCATGAGATCATATCTGAGTTGAAATCAAGAGATGCTTAATTGACTGAGGCACCCAGGTCCCCCTTTATTGTTAACATTTTATATAAGTATAGTATGTTTCTTATAATTAGTGAACCAATATGAATACATTCTTGTTAACTAGAAGTCATACTTTATTCAAGTTTCCTTAGTGTTCACCTAATCTGATTTATCTGTTCCTGGATTCCAGCCAGGATACTACAGTACATTTCTTGTCATGTCTCCTTATGATAGAAGAGGCTGTGAAATGTTCTCAGAATTTATTGGTTATTAATGACTTTGACACTTTTGAGATCCACTGGGCAAATATTTTGTAGAATGTCCCTCAAATGGGATTTATTTGATGCTCTTCTAATAATTAAACTGAGTCTATGTATTTTGGGGAGGAGGATAACAGTGGAAAAATACCATTTTAATCACATCATATCAATGGTACATACTATCAAAATAACAGCACTGTGGATATTGACCTTGAATATCAATATCTAGCTGAGGTAGTATTTGTCGGGTTTCTCAAAAGTTCCTCCTTTTTTTTTTTTTTTTAGCAAGGCAGTATGAATAGCCAGTACTTAAAGAGTTTTGAGTTATTGCTCTACTAGCTTGAGAGGGGAGTATCTACGTAAGTTATTCAGGACTCTTCTTCATATTTGTCTTATTTCCCTGTATGTTTATTTATCAAATTATTTATATACATGCAGACTTATTAGGTGAATTTTAACTAAAAAAATGGAGTTGTCTCAGGACTCACACATTGCTTTTGAGGGCAGGATATTGACGTAAATGAGTCTAAGTAAGGATTCATGGATGTTTATGTTGTTTTGGGATATGATACAACTCTTATTTATTTTTATGCATTTATTTTCCCAAATCTGCTTCTTTCAGGCTGGCTCCCATACCTGTTGGCATGTTTCCATGTATTTTCAAGCATTTCCTTACTCCAACATTATTTTTTGTAAAAAAAATAACTCTTTAGTGCTTGCTTTTCTTATTTGAAATCTCCTATTTATAAAATATGACTTTTTCATACATACATGTTTTGTATTCAATGTTATATTTTTCTATTATCCTTTCTTCACCAGCACTTGTGAGGTACCAAGGAGTTAAAAATTCATTTGTAATATCATAAGGCAGGGGCTTCTATAAGCCCATAAACTCTTGGAAATGTACTAACGTGAAATGACTTAAAAGATTTTGTTCACAGTTTTAAAATTGTTGGCTTAGGAAATTTGGAGTTCAAACATTTTTTTTTTCCCCCATTGGTAACTGACCTTCTCATTTCAAGTATTTCATTTTAAATGTGTGTTTTGTTTTTTATGATTTCTCACAATTTTCTAATACCTAATCCACTGCTTTGGCCCTTTTTGCCTATTCCAACCATGATGTGTCACAAAAAATATTTTTCTTCCCAGACTCATTGTTTATTAATGTTTCTGGGGCTTCAAACTTTGGGAGAGATCTTGAGCCCAGAAAACAATGCTAGATTATAAGAGAAAGCACTCTCCAACCCTTCCAGTGAGTAGTTACTCGAGAGTTTATTTTGCAACCCTTTCTCAGCACATGTAGAATGCCTTATTCTCCCCTGTTGCTAAAGCCCTTAAAATCTGCTTTAAATTTTTTACATCAATATACTGTGCTCAAAAGAAACGTGTAAGCCCTGAGAACAACCCCACTTTCCTAATTAAAATTCATTTTATTCATATGTAAAGTGTCAACGTTAGAACTGTGTGTAGCTATCAAAGACCCATGTTAGAGCGCCATCTGTCATCCAGAAATAAAAGTACCGGAGCAGGAAAAAACTAAATTGCTGAGAACCCAGGCTCCCAGCTGGTACTGAGTATTTTGGTTATTAGTGTGAGGAGAGACATTAGAGTCCTAAAAAGAGCAAACTGTAAGGAACCACTGATGATGGACTTCAACAGAGAGAGGACTAGAATACTTTTAAATTACAAAATCAATAGATTACTGCAAATACTTAAAAATTACAGAAGCTGACAAGTTAAAAATTTCAGAATTTATACAAAGTATTCCTTTGTTTTCCCTATTTCATTCCAAACTGCTTTTTAAATTTGCTTATGCATCCAGATATTTTAGGATGTTTACAACTATATTAGACACAATATATATCTATAACTACTTATATAGAGTTGGATATATAGATATAAATATAGATATCAGATTTTATAACATTTACAAATATATCAATTGAATATCTATATATCTATTTAGTATACATATTTCTATATATTTAGCATGCACAAATATATATATCTATATTTAATATAATTATATATATGTGATATTCACATTTTGTTGTCCAAAAATAACTTTTGTAGTATGCCATATGCTTTTTTATATCACTAGATAACTAGCTACATTATTTTTGTTAGCATGTTGTATTACAAATTATGTATACCCATTAATTTGTCTATGCTACATTGATAAATATATTATTTCTACTTTTCACTATTTTTGGAAAAATGCTCTGGAGAACATCATCATAAATTTCATACTTAGTAAAGACAGAATGGATTGGTCAAAAAAAACCTGCAGCGATATATATATCCTCCTTTAAAATATATAAGTATGAAATATGCAGTTCCCAAACCTGATTATTAGCAATTCATTTGTTCCCTAATCAAGCTAACATGGCTTCTCTTATTAGCCTATTTAAGTTTTTTTGGGTGGAGGGAAAAACAAAACAAAACAAAACACTGTTCTTATGACTTAATATATGTTTAAAATATGCTTGTTTTTGCTTTCTTTTTTAATTTTGAGTCAGTTTGTGTTCTGAGTTTACACTGAATGCTACACTATGGGTATAGCAAATATTTTCCAAATGTTTGATTATTTATTTGAAATCCTACTCACCCAATTATACCTAAACATGATATCAACAGTAACAGAAAAAAAAACTGTAAATATTTATCATTTCTAGATTTGAGAATTTGTATTAGGAAAATATTTTAATTTTCATTTAAAACTTCATTTTATCTGGGATTTATGTATATTTATAGCAAAAAATTGAAAATCTAAGGTTATTTTATGAACGAATGGCCGATGTCAAAAAGTTTGAATTTTTCATCTTCTACATTGTGAATCTTAATTAAAAGTTCATCTTAAGTCAAGTATTTAAAATACATTCAGTGAAAAATAAATAAATAAATAAATAAATAAATAAATAAAATACATTCAGTGAAAGACAGGTATAAGAGTCCCCTGGAAGATGTGAGACCGTGCTATTTTTACCATTTTGGAGCATTTGCTTCTTCGTATGCTTTGTTTGATTCCGGCAAATTTGCCTCAACACTTATCTTAAGGCACGGGCTACTTTGTAACATTTCAAATTCAGAATTTCAGAATTGACCTGTAAGAATATAGCTACAGACTCTCTAAACCATTTATTTTTTTGACAAAGCGACCTCAAATGTTTTGTCCTCCAAGCAACGGTTAAAAGAAGGAAAAAAAAAAAAAGTTTACGCTTTTACATTTATATTCGGTGTTGAAAAACAGCGAGGACGTGGAAATCAATTGTGGGGGAACAGAGCGTTCTGGTACTGTTTTTGGTTTTGCTCTTATTTCCTGACTTAAGAACAGCCTGGAGTGAACACTACGTGAGCCTCTGCTCTCCGCAGAACGACTCCGTTAGTACCAGGACCAGGACAATCAACGCGCGCTACAAAAAACCGCTACAAGAAAAACCGTCTTGGTCCGCCTTGCTGTCTGACTGGCTGAGCACTGTGGGAACGTCACGTGACTCGCGAAGAAGACGGCGGTCTGAATAGGCCAAACTCAAGAGTGTCTGCGCGTTATTGGGGAATGGGACTAGGTGCAGTGTTTCTGTCCCTCTGGGTTTCCGTCTCTGGGGTCTCTTCCGGTCCGTTCAGGTTTAAGGCTCTAAACCAGAGACTTCCCATTGGTCGTTCGCGGCGGGGGGACACGGACGCTTTAAAGCGCTGGGTATTCAATGGCTGATTCCTTCTAAGCTGTTCGGTCCCCCAGATTTTGTTTGATTTTCAGCCTATGCGGGAATTGGCTTCTCCTAAAAAATGTTAAAGTGTGTTTTTAATGTCCGTTGTTTTATATTAATATGGAAGTACGTACATAAAGATTATGGTATTCCTTTTAATAGTGCTTTTAGTTTTTCTTTACCTTAATTCAGTTGGCCATTTTTTTTTCAAATGTTTTAGTTTAGATTTATTGGCGGTGGGTTTTTGTTTTGTTTCTTTTTGTTTAATGGGAAGCCAACATTACTTAAGATCCTTTTAGATTTAGGTACTGATTAGTGTTTTGCGCGCGTATTTATCCACACCCATGGTTCCAGGAACAAAGTTAATTTCAGAATTTAACGCAGTATCCCCAAAATCTTCTGATTATTGCCAGTATAAAATTTTGCTTCCAGTTGAAAACTTTTAGTCTTTTAAGTTCAATTTTATTTTTATTTAAAACAACTTAAAAATGTTCGATTAATTAATTTCCAAAGTAGCTTTGTACTTTTAAGCCTTCCCTAATACACAGCTCTCCTTTGTACTTTGTACTTTTAAGCCTTCCCTAATACACAGCTCTCCTCCTCTTAACCAATATCCCTTAATTTCATCTTGAAATACTAGAGTTCAGATATTTTTTTCAGGTTTACTGTACTTGGTTCTTCCAGTGCTATATCCTAACTCAGGCTTCTGTATCTATTGTAGAAACCTTCACTAGCACCTCACACAAAACGAGTCTAGGTCTGTTTTCTTTCCTATGTGTTATAAGTTATTTGGAATTTACCTGTTTGGTCTTTTGTATTCCAAAAATTATTACGGAAGACCATTAACAAAGACAAGTGAGAAACAGAATCAGGGGAAAATCCTGTAACATGAAATTCCTGATACGGTATTCAGTATTTACTTTCAACTCTTATTTTTATAGCCTTATAATTTTCTTTTATAGAATATTTAGAACTATGTGCATATATGCTTTGCTGTGTTAACTTTCTAATTTTTGAAGAAAGGAATTTTATTATTAGAAATTTAAATTATACCTAAATAAGTTACATAATTAATGACTACCATCTACTTTCTGACTCCTCTGCAATTTGTAACCACCAATATCCATACTTTGATGTCTCTTTTTCCGGATCTGTGCTTATTAGTGCATGGCATGTATTATCATTAGTACATGTACATTAGTACAAAGTACATGGCATGTATTATCATTATGCCATTTCATAGGAGAGGACCCTAAGGATGAGGTAGGTAGTGTAACTGGTGATAGATTATATAGGTATTAAGTGATGTAATTGGAATGCTATCACACTTGTTCTCTCTACACCACCATCCTTCTCACCACTGTGTAGGCATAAACATCTTGTCCTATCGTCCCATACTGTGGAAGGGTTAAATATTCAGTAATTAGTTATTTATCTCAAATGTTTGTATTGATTCTGTTGTAAAAATTCACCATAATTTGTTGACCAATTCATCCATTACTAATTTTTAGGTGTATACAGTATTTAGTTTGTTTCCCTTGGGGGAAGGGAATGTTTTGGATTTTGTTTGTTTGCCAAAAGACACAGTACTGGAATACACATAACCTCTACATTTATCTGCACTACAGGCCCATTATATATTTTGGATATATTTGTAGAGCTTTAATTTCCAGGTCAAATTATGTACATCTCTGGAATCTTAATACATCATAACAAACCATTATCCAAATTGTATTATTTTCTACTGTAATATACATATTCCTGTAGAGTTCCAATATACATGATATGAGAAATATTTTGTATCTCATTTACAAATTAGAGTACATAATTTTACGTTTTGCTTTAGAAGTTATTTCAATACTATCTGCTGCCTTTAACTAAACATTTCCCATTGCTTCAGTGAAGTTTTTTGGAATGACATGATTTGTGAACCAAACAAAAAGGGACAATAAACCATAAAAGAGAGCAGAGAGAAAGCAAAGTACAAAGGTGCTATGAGAACCACTGGGCAAGATACTCTGGAAGGCCTTTGTGTAGGAGTTTGGTATAAGTGCTGCCCAGATATGCAAATTAACTCACCATATTTTAAGAATTCTGGTATCATTTCCTTTGTCCTTGGAGACATGTCTTGAAAGGAGTTGTTGTGGCTGATGTTGAAGAGCTTATTGCCTATGTTCTCCTCTAGGATTTTGATGGATTCCTGTCTCACATTGAGGTCTTACTGCATGGAGCACTGAGTGTTATATGTAAACAATGAATTTTGAAACACTACATAAAAAACTGACATATTGTATGATGACTAACATAACATAATAAAAAACATAAAGGGTAGAGAAGAAAAAAATTCTAGTATTAAAGAAAAACTCTAGTTTCTTCTATATGCAATGTGGACTTTTTTTTATCGCATCAAAAAGTCAAGTCACTGTAAGCAAACAAGGACTATTATAAAAGCTCAGGAATGCACTGACAGTCTTGGCCTCCTTCTAGTTTTCTTTTCCATCATCTTCAATATCAAGGCCTACATATGACTCCAATTATGGAGAAAGAGATAAGAAAATCAGTAGGGGTAACTGTACCTCTTCAGATAGCCCGTATATGGATCACTTGTCCAGTGTGAAAGACACTTATTCAACTTACATACCTGCTCTTTGAGTTGTGGGTTTAGCACAAGGGCTTAGAGTTTTCTCATGGAACGAATCTATGTTGAATCAGAGCTTTAACAATTAGATGTTGCATGACATATTTCATCCAAAAGGATTTGGACCACTTTGTAAATACAGACTTAATTTAACAATTATTTAGCCACTATCTTAATAGTTACATGCACTTAAACCTCATATCTTAAAGATAAAAACAAGAAATATATAAGCATTCAAAAAAATCAACTTAGAGGGGCGCCTGGGTGGCTCAGTGGGTTAAAGCCTCTGCCTTCGGCTCAGGTCATGATCCCAGGGTCTTGGGATCGAGCCCCATATCGGGCTCTCTGCTCGGCAGGGAGCCTGCTTCCTCCTCTCTCTCTGCCTGCCTCTCTGTCTACTTGTGATCTCTGTCAAATAAATGAATAAAATCTTTAAAAAAAAAATCAACTTAGAGAAGTAATACTAAGACTGAAAGCATTTTACTTAGATCATGCTTTTTGCAGAGGAACTATGATATTGGCCGAAGCAATAAATACAACCAAACTCAATTTAAATATTCAACAGTGACATCCTTACAAATTTTATACAAATTCTTCGTGTGCCTTGTTACTCTCTATTTCTTATTGCATCGTTTTCCTTCCTGTAACATTCCATTTGGGGGGTACTTATAGAGAAGTACTGCTTTATCTCTAATTTGGCCCTGGCCATGGTTGAACAGACACATCTCAGTAGTTCCTGTATGAAAAAAAAAAATGCTTAAATGTGTTCATAAGTGGCAGCCTATAAAATGAGTCCCAGTGACTCACTGGGATGAGCAAAATTCCCAAGAGTAATACAAACTTCAGTTTTGCCAAACTAAAAATGCAAACTTTGGTATCAAAGGCTATGTTGCTAATTGGTATCTCACAGTCAAAAGCTTTATCCTGGGGTACCTGGGTAGCTCAGCCAGTTAAGCATCTTGCCTTTGGCTCAGGTCACCATCCCAGAGTCCTGGGATCAAGTCCCACATTGGACTCCCTGCTCAGTGGGCAGTCTACTTCTGCATCTGTCCCTCCCCTCCACTTGTGTTCTCTCTTTGGCTCTTTCTCTCTCTCAAATAAATAAATAAAATGTTTTTTTAAAAAAGATTTATCCTGGGGCGCCTGGGTGGCTCAGTGGGTTAAGCCGCTGCCTTCGGCTCAGGTCATGATCTCAGAGTCCTGGGATCGAGCCCCGCATCGAGCCCCGCATCGGGCTCTCTGCTCAGCAGGGAGCCTGCTTCCTCCTCTCTCTCTGCCTGCCTCTCTGCCTGCTTGTGATCTCTCTATCAAATAAATAAATAAATAAATCTTTAAAAAAAAAAAAAAGATTTATCCTGCTCAAAGTATAAGTTTAGTTCACTTAAGGGAAAGTACTGAAGATTTTTTTTCTCTTTTAAATTTACTTTTATTTTTTATTATGTTAAGTTAGCCACCATACAGTACACCATTAGTTTTTGATGTGGTGTTCAATAATTCATTAGTTGGGTGTAACACCCAGTGTATTAAAGAATTAAAGAGCTTACAAAACATGTTGGCTCTTGCTGGGAACCTGGTAAGCAAAACAGAAATGTAAGATACATTTAAGCATGATACACATGATAGATCATAAACACAGGGTTCTCATGTACCTTTTTTTTCAGGTCCACCAATGAAAACATTGTAAAGTTATAGTACGGTTATCAAAACCAAGAATTGACCTTGGTATTATCTAAACTACACAGCTTTTTCGGGTTTCAGCATTTTTTAAATTAAATTTTAATTTTTAATTTTTTTGGATTTTACTCATTTTTTTTAGAAGACCTTATTTTTGAGTAATCTCCACACCCAACATGAGACTTAAACTTGGCAATCTTGAGATCACGAGTCACATGCTGTACTGAGTCAGCCAGGCACCCTAGATTTCACCCATTTAATATGCACTCTTTTTTTGTATATATGTCTGTGGAATTTTATCATACAGATATATTTGTGTAACAGCCATCACATTCAGGATACATAACTTTTCCATCACCCTCCAAATTACTTTTGCATAATTTTTGGTGATTGTAGGACCCTCTCCCATCCTTAATCCCTTTCCTCCCTTGATCTCTTTCCCATACCTACAATTTTATAATTTCAATAATATATAAATTTAAATACTAGGGAAAGGAGTCTTTTGAGATTGGCATGTTTTAACTCAGACTAATGCTTTGAAATCCATCCAAGCTATGCACATATCAACAGGATATTCATTTATATTGATGAGTAGTATTCTGTTGTATGGATATGCTCTTGTTGGATTATCCCTTCACCCATGGAAGAATATTTGGATTATTTCCTGTTTTTAGAAATTATGAAGAAGCTGCTGTGAACAATCATGTACATGTTTTTGTGTGAACATTAGTTTTCATTTCTCCAGGGTATATTTCCATTACTGACATTGCTGAAGCATATAATAAGTACATTTTAAACCTTATTAGAAACTGCAAAACTGTTTACCAGAGTAGCTGTATTACTAATACCACTCAGTACTGTCTCATTTTTTAATTTTTTTTTATTTGAGCATAGTTGACACACAATGTTAATTAGTTCAGGTGTACAACATAGTGATTCAACTTCTCTATATGTTATGCTCACCACAAGTGTAGCTATCATCTGTCACCACACAATGCTATTGCAATATTACTGACTATATTCCCTATGCTGTATCTTTTATTCTCATGACTTATTGATTCCATAACTTGAAGCCTCTGTTTCCCACTCCACCTCACTCACTTTGTCCATCCCTCCACCCCCTTCCATCTGGCAAACATCAGTGTATTTTTTGTATTTATAGATCAGGTTCTGCTTTTTGTTTGTTTTTTCTTTGTTTTGTTTTGTAGATTACATGAGTGAAGTCATATAGTATTCGTCTTTGTCTGACTTATTTCACTTAGCATAATACCCTTTAGGTCCATCCTTGTGGTCACAATGGCAAGATCTCATTCTTTTTATGTCTAAGTATATAAAATAAATTCCATTATATTCATATATATAATATTTATATTTATCCATTTATTTATTGATGGATACTTAGGTTGTTTCCATACCTTGGCTATTGTAAATTGTGCTGCAATAATAGAAGTACATACATCTTTTTTTCTTTTTCTTTTTTTTTTTTTTGAGGTAGAGTAAATCCCTGGTAGTAGAATTAATACCTCATATGGTATTTCTATTTTTAATTTTTTGAAGAAACTCTAAAGTATTTTCCACAGTGGCTGCTCCAGTTTGTATTACCACCAACAATGCACAAGTATTCCTTTTCCTCATCCATTCCAACACTTCTTGTTCCTTTTATTTTTGATTCTGCCATTCTGACAGGTGTAAGATAACATCTCATTGTGATTTTGATTTGCATTTCCCTGATGATTAGTGATGTTGAGCATCCGTTGATGTGTCTATTGGCCATATGTATGTCATCTCTGGGAGAACATCTACTCAGAACCTCTGCCCATATATTTTTGTTTAAGTGTAATTAACAATAAGTCTTAAATTAATTTCAGATGTGTGATACCATGATTGAACAATTCTATATTACTCTGCCCATTTAAAAAAATATTTTTTAAATTTCTTTTCAGTGTTCCAGAATTCATTGTTTATGCATCACACCCAGTGCTCCATGCAATACATGCCCTCCATAATACCCACCACCAGGCTCACCCAACCTTCCACCCCCCGCCCCTCCAAAACCCTCAGATTGTTTTTCAGAGTCCACAGTCTCTCATGGTTCATCTTCCCCTCCAATTTCCCCCAACTCCCTTCTCCTCTCCATCTCCCCATGTCCTCCATATTATTTCTTATGCTCCACAAATAAGCAAAACCATACGATAACTGACTCTCTCTGCTTGACTTATTTCACTCAGCATACTCTGCCCATTTTTTTAATCAGATTGTTTTATTTTAGTGTTATGTTCTTTATATAATTTTAGAGATTAATATCTTATCAGATATATCATTTGCAAATATATTCTACCATTCAATAGTTTCCCTTTTACTTTACTTTGATGGTTTCCTTTGCTATTTTTGATGTAGTCCCAATAATTTATTTTTCCTTTTCTTTGCCTTGCCTGAGAAGAGATATTGTTTAAAAAAATATTGCTACAGTTGATGTAAAACAAATTATGGCCTGTATTTTCCTCTAGGATGTTTATGGTTTCAGGTCCCACATTGAGGTGTTTAATCTATTTTGATTTTATTTTTGTGTATGGTGTTGTTACTGTCATTTTTAAAAAATATATTTTAGGAATTTTAGTATTTATAGTAGTATTCCATGGTGACTTTAATTCAGATTTTCCCTAATAGCTAAGGATGTTGAATATCTTTCATGTACTTAACTTCTCTTCTCTTTGGTACACTGTCTGGTGTACACTGACTTTACCATTATTTAATTAGATTTTTTAAAGTTTTTTCTTACTATTTGATTTAGAGAGTTCTTCTTTTTTTTCCTACCTATCTTTTATCACACATACCTTTGTGAATATTTTCACCCATTCTGTACCTTGACTTTTCAATCTCATAACAGTGTCTTTCACAGAGCAAAAGTTATTAATTCTGAAGAAGTCCAATATGTCATTTTTTTCCTTTTTTAAAAGATTTTATTTCACTCAGCATAATCTCCTCCAGCACTGTCCATGTTTATATAAAAGTTGGGTATTCATCCTTTCTAATGGCTGAGTAATATCCCATTGTATGTATGGACCATATCTTCTTTATCCATTTGTCTGTTGAAAGGCATCTTGGCTCTTTCCACAGTTTGGTGATTATGGGCATTGCTGATATGAACTTGGGATACATATGGCCCCTCTTTTCCCTACATCTGTATCTTTGGGGCAAATACCCAGTAACGCAATTGCAGGATCATAGGGTAGCTCTATTTCTAATTTTTTGAGGAATCAGAGATTATGCTGAGTGAAATAAGTCAAGAAGAGAAAGCCAATTATCATATGGTTTCACTTACTTGTGCGGAATAAGGAATAACATGGAGGACAGGAGAAGGAAAGGAAAAGTGAATTGGGGGAAATCAGAGGGGGAGATGAACCATAAGAGACTGAGAAACAAACTGAGGGTTTTGGAAGGGAAGGGAGTGATGGGATGAGTGAGCCTGGTGGTGGGTATTAAGGAGGACATGTATTGCATGGAGCATTGGGTGTGGTGTATAAACAATGAATCTTGGAACACTGAAAAAAAAAGTTAAACTAAAAAATAAATTATTTCATTTATTTTACTGGAGAGAGGGAGAGAGGGAGAACAGGAGCGGAGGGGAGAGGGAGAAACAGACTCCCTGCTGAATAGGGAGCCTGATGTAGGGCTTGATCCCAGGCCCCTGAGATCATGACCTGAGTTGAAGGCTTAACTGACTGAGCCACCCAGCCATCCCCATTTTTTTTTCTTTTATAGACTGTGCTTTTGGTGCCACATCAAATTTCTCTTCTTCTAAACAAAGGTCCACAAACATTCTCCTCTTCAGAAAGTTTTATACTTCTACATTTTATTTAGATAAACAGTGCATTTGAGTTTCATTTTGCATAATGCACGGTATGCATTGAGGAACACTGTGCCTGTATGTGTTTGTGTGTGTGTGCGTGCTGGATATAGAACAAAAACCATCTGCTTTAAAAAATTAGATCTCCACTGTATTTCTTTATAAACTTTGTCAAAAAATGTTTTGCTTAAAAATATTTTGGTTATTATTGCATTTATTAACTTAATTCAGTTCCGCTGATATATATTTCTATTCTTTCACCAATATCATATGTTCTTGATTACTGTAGCTCTAAACTAAGTCCTAAAATGAGGTTCTGTGAAAAATAAACTCAAAATGGATTACAGACCTAAATGCGAGACATGAAACAATTAAAATCCTAGAGGAAACACAGGAAGTAACCTCTTTGACAACTGGTCATAGCAACGTTTTTCTAGATATGTCTCTTCACGCAAGGGAAACAAAAGGAAAAAAAAACTATTGGGGGGTGCCTGGGTGGCTCAGTGGGTTGAGCCGCTGCCTTTGGCTCAGGTCATGATCTCAGGGTCCTGGGATCGAGTCCCACATCGGGCTCTCTGCTCAGCAGGGAGCCTGCTTCCCTCTCTCTCTATCTCTCTGCCTGCCTCTCTGTCTACTTGTGATCTCTCTGTCAAATCAATAAATAAAATCTTAAAAAAAAAAAAAAACTATTGGGACGCCATCAAAATAAAAAGCTTCTGTCCAGCTAACTAGACAATCAACAAAACTGAAAGGCAACCTGTGGAATGGGAGAAGATATTTGCAAATGACCTATCCAATAAAGGGTTAGTATTCAAAATACATAAAGAACTTACAAAATTCAACACTCTAAAAATGAATAATATAATTAAGAAATAGGCAGATGCCATAAATAGACACTTTTCCAAAGAAGACATACAGATGGCCAACAGATTCATGAAAAGATGGTCAACATGACTAATCATTGGGAAAATACAAATCAAAACTACTTATTAAATATCAACTCATATCAGGATGGCTGTCAGAATGGCTGAAATCAACAATACAGGAAAAAACAGGTGTTGGTGAGGATGCACTCTTGGTGTATATGCAAACTGGTGCAGCCACTCTGGAAAACAATATGGAGTTTTCTAAAAAAGTTAAAAATAAACTACCCTATGATCCAGGAATTGCATTAGTAGGTATTTACACAAAGAATACAAAAGTACTAGTTCAAAGTGATATATTCACCCCAATGTTTATAGTAGCATTATTTACAATAGCCAAATTATAGAAATAGCCTAAGTGTCTGTCGACTGAGGAACGGATTAAGAAGTGCTATGTATATATACAATGGGATATTCCTTAGTCATTAAAAAATGAATAAAATCTTACCATTTACAATGAAATGGATGGAGCTAGAAAGAGAGGCAAAACAAGAAACAGACTCTTAGTTAGTGGACAAACTGATAGGTACCTGAGGGAGGTCGGTGGAGGGGATGGGGTAAATAGGTAATAGGGAATAAGGAGTGAAATTGCTGTGATGAGCACCAGGTGTTATACAGAAGTGTTGATCACAATTTTATACACCTGAAACTAATATTACACTGTATGTTAACTAATTATAATTTAAATTTAAAAAAAACTTTAAAAAATCAGGTTGTGTGATTCCTCCAATTTTATTGTTCTTTTTCAAAACTATTTTAGCTATTTTACCTACTTTGCCATTTCAATAACAAATTATGCTTACTAATGATTACCCAAAAAGCTTGCTGGGACTTGCATAGGGATTTTTTTACATCTATATACCAACTTGGAAGTATTGGCATCTTTTCTATGTTGAGTCTTTCATTATATGAATAAGTATACCTTTCCATTTATTGTGGTCTTGTTTGATTTTTTTATTAGTGTTCTGTAATTTTCAGCTAAAGATCCCACATATGTTTAGACTTATATCCAAGGTTTTTTTCTAATATCTGATTATTGTTTATGGTATTGAGTTTTCAATTTGAATTTCCAATGATCTATTCACTGTGTTGACATTATACCTGATAACTCTCTAAATTCACTTCTAAATTCTAGGAATTCCTTGGTAGATTCTTTGAGATTGCCTACATATCATCTACAAAATAATTTACTTCTTTTTTCTACCACCATGATTTTCATTTTGTTTCTTTTTGCTTGATTTCCAAAGCTAAAACATCTAGTAGTTTTCTAAAAAAGGCTGAGAGTGGGACATCTTTGGCTCATTTCAGTCTTTTACCATTATATTTGATATCATCCATAGGTTTTGTAAATGTTTTATATCAGATTGAGAAAAATTACTCTCTTTGTAGTTTGAGCTCTACTTTTATGATAGATTTGATCAAGAATGAGTGTTAGAGTTTGTATGCCTTGATTCTTTTAAATTTATTTAGTTTTTGTTTTGTTTTTGTTTTTGTTTTTGTCCCAGAATATGGCCTATCGTGGTAAGTGTTCCATGTTCCTCTCAAGTGAACATGGAACACTTACCACAATAAGTCATATTCTGGGACCAAAAATAGATAACTAACTAACTAAATAAATAAATTTAAAAGCATCAAGGCATACAAACTCTACTTGAGAGGAATATGTACTGTTATTGTTGAGTAAAGCAAATAAATCTATAAATGATTAATTTAATTGATAGTATTGTTCAAATATTCAGGGCACCTGGGTGGCTCAGTTGTTTAAGCTTCCGCCTTGGGCTCAGGTCATGATCACAGGGTCCCAGGCACCCTGCTCAGCAGGCAGCCTGCTTCTCCGTCTCTCTCTGCCTGTTACTCCCCCTGCTTATGTACCCTCTCTCTGTCAAATGAGTAAATAAAATCTTTTTAAGAATATTCTATATCCTTCCTGATTTTTTTCTCCTTTTCTACTATATATTGAGGACTATTCTAGTTTCCAAATGTGATTTTGGATTTGTGCATTTCTCCTTGAGGTATTATCAGATTTTTTTAGTTGGCATTTTGAAAAGTTGTTATTTGGTAAATGAAGGATTAGGATTGTTAGGTCCTCCTGATAAACTGACAAGTTTTTACTATGAAATAACCTTTTTGGGAGCACCTAGCTAGTTCAATCAGTAGAGCATGTGACTCTTGACCTTGAGTGGAGAATTCAAGCCCCATATGGGTGCAGAGCCTACTTAAAAAAAAAAAAAAAAAAGGAATTTGTGAAATAACCTTCTTTTTCCCTGATGGTATGTTTTTAGTATAACAGTTTTCAATGATACTAATTTTGCCATTAAAAATATCTTTTGATTTTTGTTAGAATAGTGTATATTTGTCTATACTTTTAGTTTTATACTTATACCTTTATATTTGAAATACATTTCTTCAGGCACCTTATAGCTGGCTCTTGTGTTTATGTCAAATTTCACAATATGTCTTTGAGTTTATAGATTTACACCCTTTATATTTGAAATTATTATTAATATATTTAAGTTAAAATGGATCATTTTTTTCTATTTGCCACATGTATTCTTTGATCACTTGTTCTTATCTGCCTTGTTTGCAATAATATTGTATATCTAAGGATTCCACTTTGTCTTCTTTATTGACTATTCATATGTAACTTTTAAAATCATTATTGTAGTTGATTTAGTATGGTAAACACGTTTAACTTCAAAGTTTATCTTCCAATGGTGTTATACACTTCACATAATGTATAAAAGCCTTAAAATACTATAATTCCATTTCTCAATTTCCAAGATGTATGAACTTATTGTAACACATTTTACTTTTGCACAAATAACCCCACATTATGTTATGATTATTTTGTCTAAACTGTAAATTATATGCTTATATTTAATATATTTATTTAATTATATTAATATTTTAATATTTATTTATATTAAATTTTTATTTGATAAATTTATTTATTTTATAAATAAAAAATTATTTATTTTTATTTTTATATTTATTTATATTAAATATAATATAATTATATTTAATTATATTATATATTTATATTTATTTAATATATATTTCTTATATTTAAATAAGAAAATATATATTATATGTTTATTCATGTGCTTACAATTTCCTATGCTCTTCATGGTGTAGATATACATTCCCACCATCTATTTTGTTCCTTCTGCTGGAAATTTAACAATCCCTGTAATGAGTGTCTATTAGTGATGAATTCTTTCAGCTAAAACATACATGAAAAATCATTTATTTTCCTTTGTTTTTGAAAAAAATTTGCTTTGTACTGAATACAAGATTGATATTTTTCCTTTTTAGTATTTAACAACATCACTGCACTCTCATCTTTTTAGTATGGTTTACAAAAATAAAAAAGAAGAAATTCTTACCTCTATTTTTTTGTACCAACATGTCCTCACCATAAGCAAGCGAATGGGAAGAGACCAGTGGATTTAAAGGGCCTCTGAGAACCGTAATCTGTAAGGATGTCAGGAACATGAAGAGCAGAGCATGGTAGGACTAGGCAAGTGAGAGAGGAAAAACAAGAAGTGATGCTGGGCAGCCTACAGAGGAATGCATGCTGTGTTGAGGAATTTTCAATGTACAAATCTTGTTCCTTGAAGTGTTACCTGCAGCCCAGAGGTTTTCCTGTCAGAAAGAACAAGGGAGGATGGTTCCTGTCCACTGAACATGTCCCTGGAAATTGCCAAGTGGGGATCTAGTCTTAGGAAGGAGCAAGGGTGCAGGAAGAAGAGAGAGCTTCCCTAATGACAAGGACTCTGAGTGCTCCTGTTCACCTTTCTGTTTCTATTCCACACCACACCTGAGTGTAGGCTCTTTCCCCTCACTCACTTTAACTGTGTATATGGGATGCATTGATTTAAAAAACGTTCTGATCTGGCATCTCACTATGCCATCTAGTGTCCACACTCTGGAGCCAAGAGAAATCTCAGACTGGTGAGGATAAACCTGGTTTGCGACTGCGCAGAGAAGGGATCTGTTTCAAAATTATTTTCTAGAAAGTTGGTACATACTTAAGCGAATTAAATTGGTATTCAATACATGGTGCTCTGATACCTTTATCATGTTAATTCTAGTATCTATCATTTTAGTATATGATTTGGCACATAACTTCTTTCTTGAATTTAGAAAGTTTAAATGTATAATGAAATTTGATTTTTTTAGAAAAATAAAAGGAATAGCAAAATGAACACCTATATTCAACCACCTCTATCCAAAATTAGTAGCATATTTCTATAGTAAATTTATTATATACCTAAGTGTGAAGCAGACAATTTTAAAGTCTATAAAGCACCATGAAATTTCTGCCTGTATTTTTACAAAATAAATTCTTCTATAACCACAATACCTAAGTCGTCCCATCAAAGATTAAGGGGATAGTTCCTTAAGGTCATGATTCTGTTCCATATGAAAATTTCTCCAACTGTTCCCCAAAACATTTACAGAAGATTTTTCCCCCCAGACAGGATGTGATAGTAGATTATGTATTGCTATTGACTATAGTGTCTCTAAATTCCTTGTAAATCCTAGGAAATCTCCCCAACACCATTCCCGCTTTCATGTTTTAGTACAACCTCTGAATTTGTTCAATGGCACGCCTCTTCTCCGCCCCCGCCCTGCTTTTGCTTTTTTCAGCCTCCGGGACTTTCCACTCTTCACGCCAGCAACAGCCAGCGGTGGCGGGAGCCCCAGGAGTGTAGTCCCTGAGAGCTCCTGCGCAAGCGCAGGTGACAGAGTAGAAGCGGTCCATCTCCTTACCTAGCCCAGCAAGGGCTGGGCCCCAGCGGGCGACGCTGATCTGAAGACTTCTCTGCGGGGTCTGCTGTGCAGGCGAGGCTAGCTGTTCCTTGTTCTCCCTCTGAATTTGTTCAGAAATCATACTGCTTGCTGTGCGTTGTTGCTTTAGGCCTTGTTTTGTGATATTTGTTCTTGCATTTTGTTTGTCATGTAAATATTCTTAAGACGTGTAAATTCTCATAAAAAAATCACATAAACATCATATACAACCAGTTTCATATTTTTGTAATGTGTATAATTTTCATTCTTGTTTTTCAAATGCAACCATAATCATTTTTCAATAATTTTGAAATCATTTTTTCAATTATTTTATTATTTTCAAGCATTACTGTTTACTAAATTGGTTTTTTATGGAAAAACAGATGTGATATTTTCACTATTTGAGTGTTTTTCAGAAATTTTATGAGTCTCATGCTGTAAAAAAGTGCTGTGAATATTTTAGCATATGGCTTAATTTGTTCTAATTGTGAAAGATTCACAAAGGCATTTATTCGTGTACACAGAATACTAAGATTCCAACTCTGAATGCAGAAACCAGACACTTCTTTACTAGGCAAGTATGAATTTTGTAATATTGTTTTTTTTCCTCCTTATCCAAAAGCCGTAGACCTTAGTTGGAGCCTATGATTACTTACACATCATCTTTTTTAAATGTCTGTATGATGTTTATTTATATTCCTGGTCCATAATATAGATATGTATTCTTTTCTTACTCTTTGATGAGAGGATAGTAAAATTGTTTTCAATGAAGTAAAAAATGCTGCTCAAAATGTGTGTATGTACATCTGTTCCAGGAAGCACATACTTTTGTAATATGATCTCTTATGGATGGAATTGTAATATTTTATCAATTAACAAAATATTAAAATATTAATGTTTGTGATTATTTAAAATTATCATTTTGTTGACTTTATCAATTATTTATCCACCTTTCTATTATTTAGCTGATCCATTAGTGTTCATTGTTTCAAGCTGAAATCTTTGACACATCTGTGACATTGTTTGTGAATAGGCTGATGAGTGTCCTGGAGAGTGCAGATGGGATTCCTTGACCTGGGTTGAATAGGGAATTCCTCACCCCAAACCACTAAGAGATGCAAAAGCAAGAAGAGGGTAGAAACAATGCAGGGGTCTAACAAGGAGGCTAAGATTTATTTAATGCCTGAAATGTGGAAAGCACAGATGTTGAAAGGAACACATTCTCTTAAGAAGGAAGCCTCCTCACAGGGTACATCTCTGAGACTCAATATGTCTGCTATGCAAGTAATAAAATTCTTGATTTAAATGTCTAAGAACTATTCTTGGCAGTGGACAGGGGGGTGTTTGTTCTAGGTTTATGAGATGTGATAAAAAAGTGGAGCAAAATCATGATATCTTACGGATATTTTGCTCCAAAATGTATATCTGCAGCCAAGATGCCAATACTGGACATCAGTACTCTATACAGAGAATTTAAAAGCCTTATCTCACTCAAAAAATTGTGTCTCATCTTCAGTCCATTTGATCCTGTCACCATTAAACTTAATTTTTCCTGCATGTGGAGAACAATCCACTGTTTCATGCAAACTACATAGAATGTGGTGTTTATGTAGCAAAAGGCAGGGATGATTCCCAAATTTAAAGGAAACTGGAGGATTTGGGGAGAAATAAATAGAGGTAATAAACCTTACTGGTTACTCTGTATTTTGATGATAATTTTGTTTTGACCTTGTAAATAGAAAACTCTACTGGACTTATTTCATAATAATTATTGTAAGTTTGTTGGCCACACATAACAAGAAATCCTAGGAAAGGCAGATTAGGGTCATCGTGGTAGTTCAGCCTACTTATACACATCATTTCCTTTATCTCTAATGTAAAACTCTTCATCCTTGGGCTTGTCACAAATTAGCTATGACATGTAAACGCCTCTATCTTTCTGCAGTCAGGAGGATTAAAGCATGGAGGGCCAAGTTCACATGACTTTTCCTTGTGTCTTTGCCTTTTTTTTTCATAGTTCCCATAGTTTTGTGACCCATATCTCAGTGGAGTAATGATGCACATAGCAACACTATCTGCATGGTAACTGTCATGGTTGTCATCCTTTCTTATCACTAGTCTTGAAGGGTGGTTTGATGACATGTAGTGAGCTAGATCTTGAGTGAACCAATATGCAGTGACTGTCCTACTTTCCTCTTCCGCATCTGAGGAGTGTTTTAGGCCACTGAAGGCAGAATGTAGTATCACATATGAAATACTATTTTCAGTTTTGTATCATCCTAAGATGTGCCTGGTTGTAAAAAACTGGTAACAAATCTGGGGAATTGACTGAGGCATTCCTGTTTTTGTCACTTATTAGATCAAAGACTGCCAGCAAGTTATTAAATACCTAATTTTGTTATATGTTCGATGGTAATAACAGCAATGATCACCTCGTAGAGATATGTGTGAATTGAATATGTTAATAACAGTAACTAATATATAATTATTCTCAAAAATATTTGTTATTATTTTTTGAGAAGAGATGTTTATTAAATTGGTGAGGAGCTGTGCAGAAAGAAAAAGCCATACAGAACAAAGGATGTGTGTTCTTTACCAACCTTCAAATTGGCTAGAACTTACTGCTTGATTCTAGATGTACAGTCAGAAGGGAATGCAGACATGGGGAATTTGATTTGTGATGCTCGCTTATAAAACTGACTGCCAAAGTGTGGTTTGCATTTACTTTCAGGAGACAGAAGCTACTTTAATACCTAGTATTCATATCTATCTGTCCAGCAGTGGGAACATTGATAAAGAGTTTCTAGAATCATGTTTGACAATACAGATACCAGTATATATTAATCATAGTTTTAGTATCCAAATATATTATCACCTCTAAGTTTTAAAATATCAGAACTCTCATTGCTATTTTACAGATCAGAAATCGGAGGAATATACAGGCTAAGAAACTGAACCAAAACCATGCAGAAAATGGCAGAATTGGGAATTCAGCTCAGGCAACCAGATTTGACAAATACTACTCCTCAATATGAAAACCCACTTCCAACGGCATGTAAGTAGCAAAAAATCTGGAATTTTAAATGTTTTGTTTGCCTTCCTCTGAGGCTATTACTCCAAGGCTATTAATTTCATTCTCTTGTCTTCTAGTAGCCCTTTCTTTGAACACCATGTTGAAAAGTGGCCTTGGTATCTCCTCTTTGGGTTGATGACACAACTACTCTCAGAATAATCCCTATATGGGGAAGGGCCTCAAGTTATAGGCTATAATAGTAAATAAACTCTCATGTGGTGTTTACTGAAATGCTAAGATTTTTAAGTGAAATATGAGATCTGAGTGTTCTGCTCCCTCTAAAAAATGCGATATAGTGCTATTGTTGAATATATAAACAAAACTGGACACTGCATAAAGTAGTAAGGACAGATTTTAATCAATAATATACTATTGCAATAGGAAAGATGGTCCAACATTTATTTGTACAGAAACGAGTAGGCATTTTAAAGAGATAATGAGGGAAAAGGAATGGAGGTGAGTGGTGGTTTAGTGGAGTCAGTGAAATGAAATTGACAAAGGGTTAGTAAGTGTAAATGTGATTATGCCAGCTGTGTCTGTTAGCTGACAACTATTAAAGTTAAGATTCTATCCCCCCACAGGTACTGAAAGAGGTGCTATCTTTTCTAATTTCATTTCAAAGTAGTAGGTTTATGTTCTTGAGAAAGATTCCTCTGAATTGAAAGAGACACACGTATATATCTCAGAGGGACACAGAGAGAACTCACAATTGTAAGTATTTTTAGTAAATGCTTAATAAAAGGATCAGAGACCTATCGTCAAGTGTTGGTTAGAACAAACAGTAAATTATTTTGGCAACTTTAAATCACCCTAGGGAGTGAGCTGTTAGAAACTCTGATAGTATTTAATTTTTTTAATGTACATGTAAGGGGATGGACAAAATCATTTATACTGAGAGTCTACAGTTTTTTTGGCCAAGGTTTAGGCCCAGTTGAGAAGGCTTAGAGAGAACTAGAGTTTAGTCAAGAAGATAATTTTATCAGTATCAAAAACAACATTGTATCTGAAAATTCATATGGAGTATCAATAGATCCTAAATAGTGCAAAAAAATCCTGAAAAAGGACAAAGTTGAAGGTCTTATAGTTTCTGATTTCAAAACTTATTAAAAAGCGCAATAATTAAAGCAGTGTGGTTCTAGTATACAGACACTCATGTAGAACAATGGAGCAGAAGAGAGAACTCAGATTTAAACTATTTATGTATGGTCAAATTATTTTGACAAGAGTTCCAAGATCATTCAATGGGGGAAGGACAATCTTCAGCAAATGGTGTTAGAAAAATGGGTTATCCACATGCAAAATAAAAAGTGGGACCTTTGCTTTATACCATATACAAAAACAACTCAAAATGGATCAAAGACCTAAAAGTAAGATCTGGAAACTATAAAAGTCTTTGAAAAAAACATATTGGGACAGCTTAGATACTGGATTTGGCAGTGATTTCTTGGATATGAACTAAAAACACAGGTAACAAAATAAATACAGACAAATTGGAGTATATAAATATTAACAATTCCTGTGCATCCAAAGACACAATCAATAGACTGACAAGGCAACCTATGGAATAGGAGCAAATATTTGCAAGAGATAGTTCTCCAAAAATCATATGCAAATGGTCAGCAAGTACATGGAAAGATACTCAACATCAGTAATCATCAGGGAAATGTCAATCAAAACCCTGATGAAATACCACCTTACACCTAATAGGATGGCTTCTAAAAAATGAAATCAAAACAGAAAATATCAAGTAGTCATGAGGATATGGAAAAATTAGAATCCTTATTCACTATGGATGGAAATGTAAAAATGGTACAACTGCTATGGAAAAGAGTATGGTGAGTCCTCAAAAAATTCAAAATAGAATTATCATATTATCCCACAATTCCATTTTTTGGGTATGTACCTTAAAAAACTGAAAGCAGAGTCTTGAAGAAATATTTATACACTAATGTTCATTGTGGCATTACTCACAACAACCAATGGGAGCAACCAAAGTGTCAATCAACAGATAAATAGATAAACAAATGTAATATATACATACAATGGGATATTAGTCAGCCTTCAAAAGAAGGAAATTCTGAAATGTGCTGCAAAATGAATGAACTTTGAGGACATTAGGCTAAGTGAAATAACCTCATCACAAAAAGATAAATGTGGAAAGAATCTACTTACTCAAGGTACCTAGAGTAGTAAAATTAATAGATTTATAAAGAAGGTAGAATGGTAGTTTCTAGTAGATGGGGGAGGGATAATTGGGGGTTGTTGTTTAATGGGCATAGAGTTTCATTTTCACAAGATAAAAGGAGTTTTAGAGATCATCAGTGTGAATGTACTTAATTGTACTGAGCTGTACACTGACCAGTAATATGGTAAAGATTATATTGTGTGTATTATACCACAATTATATACCTTTACATTTGATTTTTTAAAGATTTTTAATTTATTTATTTGACAGACATAGATCACAAGTAGGCAGAGAGGCAGGCAGAGAGAGAAGAGGAAGCAGGCTCCCTGACAAGCAGAGAGCCCAATGCGGGGCTCAATCCCAGGACCCTGGGATCATGACCTGAGCCTAAGGCAGAGGCTTTAACCCACTGAACCACCCAGGCGCCCCTTACATTTTATTTTTTTAAATAATATTGTCACCTATTGATATCAGCTATGAAGAGCTTAGGTTCAGTGATTCAGTGGTTCAAATTGGAAAAGCAAGTTAGCAGTTAGATGAAAACAAAAGCAACAACAGAACCTGGGGATTCTTATAGATTAATAACAAGATAAACTCAAAAGATAATGAAAATGAAAGCATGTATAATGGGGGTGGTACCTCGTTATTGACTCCTCTGTGATGTTAGGAAGTCACAGGGATGGTTCTTGAAAGCTTATTTCCATTTATCCTGTTAACAGTAGATGAAACCACCAAATTTATGACTTTTATATTTAGCACCTGGAACACAAGAACTAGAATGTAAGCCCTTTGACATCAGAAAATTCTATTTGACCTTTCACTTATATAACCCCCATGATATTTTCTCTGACCTCCCTGGTGAAAACACTTAGACGTTGAATTAATACATGGATGAAATACATTGATTCGTGTATGAAGATTGGAGTTTATAGCTCAGACAGATATATCCATCCTTAATAACTAAAATTTTCAAAATCAGCTGGTCAAGGAGTCAGTTTCTAAAGTAAGATAATGACTGAGTTAGTTATTAGAACAATGCATTAATTTGCTAGATCTTCCACAACAAAATACCAGACTGGATAGCTTAAAGCAAAGAAATTTATTTTCTCACTGTTGTGGAGACTAGAAGTCCAACATCGAGGTATTGAAATGTTGGTTTCTTCTGAGGACTTTCTTTTGGCCTGCAGATGACTGCCTTCTTAATGTATCCTCATGTGGTCTTTCTGTGTCAGCATCCCTGATATTTCTTTGCTTGTCCCTTTTTTTATCTTCTTCTTAAAAGGACATCAGTCAGAGTAGATAAGGGCCCTACTCCACTGGTCTCATTTTAATTTAATCACCTGTTTAAAGGCCATCTTTCCTAGCATTTGATATTGACAGTATGTTTTTAACTTTAAAAATTATTCTAGTAGATGGATAGTGGTATCTCATCGTGGTTTTAATTCATATCTGTCTGATGACAGTGGTGTGGAGCATATTTTCATGGGCTCGTTTGCCAGCTCTTCTTTAGTATCAATATTCCTGCTTTAAAAATTGTGCTTCTTGTTTTATTGTTACTAAAATTCATAGTACATACTATTATTGTTACTAAAACATATATATGTATATAGACACACACGCATATTCTTTTTTTAAATTTTATTTGTTTATTTGATAGAGAAATCACAAATAGGCAGAGAGGCAGGCAGAGAGAGGGGGAGGCAGGCTCCCTGCCGAGCAGAGAGCCGGATGTGGGGCTCCATCCCAGGACCCTGGGATCATGACCTGAGCTGAAGGTAGAGGCTTAACCCACTGAGCCACCCAGGCACCCCCCTACATACACATTCTTGATACAAGATTCATATCAGTTACGTATTGAAAATATTTTAAATTTTTGGTACCTCTTGTCATTTTATTAACAGTCTTTCAAAAAATAGAACTATTTTTAATATTGATTAAATATAATTTATCCATTTTTGTGGTTTTTAACATTTATTTCCTACCCATGAGTTTTTTGCTTATCCCAAGATCACAGTTACCTGCTATGTTTTCTTTTAGATATCTTATATCTTAAGGTTTTATATTTATACCTATGATAAATTTTGAGTGCCCAGAATACAATTTGATGGCTCAATTTTGTTGTTGTTGGCATATGGATGCTCCAATGTTTTAGCACTATTTATTGCAAATACTGTCCTTTCTCCATTAACTTCATTTAGCACATTTATCAAAAACCTACTGACCAGATACCTATAGGTTTACTTCTGGATGCATTGATGTTCCATTTATTTAATTATCTTTATATCAACTTTCCTTTATATTAAGTCTTGAAATAAATCGTATGAGTCCTCTAACATTGCTCCTTATTTTCTGAGTTAATTTGGCTTTCTAAGTCCTTTATTTCCCTACATAAATTTTAGAATCCACTTGTCAATTTCTACAAAAAATCATAATGAGATATGGATTGGAGATTGTGTAAAAAAGACTTAGATAAATATACAATAATTGACATCTTAAAAGTATCGACGCCTCCAATCCGTGAGATTGGACTATTTCTACATTTGCTTAAATATTTTGTATTAATCTTATCAGTATTATGTAATATTCAGAGTACAAATTGTGCAGATATTTTGTCAGATTTATCCCTGTCATAATGATGTTATTGAAAAATTTTAATTTTAACCTCAATATTCATTTATTCATTGTTGGAATATAAGAAGACAATTGATTTTGATCCAGTCAGTTTTGAAAAAGTAAGGAAATTGAGTGATAAACATGTGCATGTTTTTTGCTACATCTGAAGAATGGACAAATGAAGAACCAATATAAATTTTCTCTTTTTACTTGAGACATCAGGCAAGTGGAGATTCAAATGAAGAATGGAAATAAGATTACATATGCTGTAGTAGGGACTGTGCATTAATCTGTTGCAACACACAAGATATACTATCATGCAACTCTAATTTAACTAGTCACTGAAGATTTGCTGAAGAAACATTCTATCATTGACTAAAGAATAAAACCAGAAAAGCATTGAAGTGAGAGCTAGGGAAGCCACAAAAGAAACTGTATTCAGGTAGGGACCAGGGTATGTATAAAAGACAAATGATGTGAGAAAGCACATGGAATATAGCAATTTCAGTACACTTGAAGAAAACTGCAAATATATGCCTGCGCTAATTTTGGGGGGGCGTATTTTATTCTGTTACTTTGGATTTTATAGTTTTTCGCGTTTCATGGGGCATGGGATCTGCTTACTAGGAACAGTGTAACTATAAATTGAGAATTTGGGAGACTTGTAAATTTGAATAACAAAATTTATGGAGTTTAGAGAAAGACTAGGCAAAGGAAAAGTATGACATTAAAAAAAAAAAAAGCCTAAATTCCAGGAAAAACAGACACAAAAAAACCCTTAGTGTTTACAGGGTACAGCCTTCTCTTGATCGAGTTAGACTTCCATGTGAAAGGTGCCAAGTCAGACCACGAACTCCCCTCCTGTAAGAGGCAATTCAGCTCCAAACACAGGTTACTTTCAAGCCTTAAACTCACCTTCTCATATTTCAGAAGTATGTGCTACACTCTTTTTTGGAATCAGAGACCCCTGGGCTCAGAGCGCCATCTAGCATCAACAGAAATGGGAAGCCAGCAGCAAACTAAATAAAAAGTTAAGGGTGGGGGGGGTGAAGATTGGGATCCAGGAACCAGAAGTCCCTGTGTTCAATTGAGCAGCATTTTTTAAATATTTATTTGAAAAGTGAAGCATAATAAATAATTGCCGTGGGGGAAAATGTTATTCATGATTATTCCGGATAAAGATACAGGGAAGCCAGGCCCATATCCACTTTACATTTTTCTACAAGTAACATAAAGGTTAAGGATTGGTATGTGAATTCTGTCAAATTGATTTCATTTAGGATTATCATGGGGAAAAAATACATATATGTACGTATATATATGTATGTATGCATATATATGTATGTATGTATATATGTGTATGTATGTATATATAGCATATTTGATATAAAATTAGGTCGGTTGACTTCACACTACGTTACATTCGTCCTTGGAAATGTGAATGTGTGTTTACAAACATTATTGTCCTGTTTAGTCACACCATAGTTAAGGAGCGTAATTTCATAGGCTAAAGCCTTGATACGTTACTATATTTTAAAACATTTTCCACTCTGATAGGTCTGATATGTTTGTTCGAGGCTCCCCAACAGAGCCACACAGTCTGTCACCCCGTGCTGCAGACTCCTAGCACACAGAGAGATATCAAAAAGGTCCCGGCCGCGACACTGCTGGCAGGAAATGCGCCATTGCACAGCGCGGCTGGCTTGCTCTCAGTGCGCTGTGGGAAGGTCACGTGGTTTTCCGGAGGCTCCAAAAGCCGATCTTAAAAGCTCTGTGGCGACTGGGCCGGGCACTGTCAGGTGCAGCACTCCTTCCTGTCCTGGCTTCCGTTTCCGTGCTTTTTTTTTTTTTTTTAATTTTTTATTCTTTCACCGTAACAGTATTCATTATTTTTGCACCACACCCAGTGGTCCATGCAATCCGTGCCCTTTCCAATACCCACCACCTGGATCCCCCAACCTCCCACCCCTCGCCCCTTCAAAACCCTCAGATTGTTTTTCAGAGTACATAGTCTCTCATGGTTCACTTCCCCTTCCAATTTCCCTCAACTCCCTTCTCTCCATCTCCCCTTGTCCTACATGCTATTTGTTATGCTCCACAAATAAGTGAAACCATATGATAATTGGCTCTCTCTGCTTGACTTATTTCACTCAGCATAATCTCTTTCAGTCCCGTCCATGTTGCTACAAAAGTTGGGTATTCATCCTTTCTGATGGAGGCATAATACTCCATAGTGTATATGGACCACATCTTCCTTATCCATTTGTCCATTGAAGGGCATCTTAGTTCTTTCCATAGTTTGGCGACCGTGGCCATTGCTGCTATAAACATTGGGGTACAGATGGCCCTTCTTTTCACTACATCTGTATCTTTGGGGTAAATACCCAGTAGTGCAATGGCAGGGTCATAGGGAAGCTCTATTTTTAATTTCTTGAGGAATCTCCACAGTGTTCTCCAAAGTGGCTGCACCAACTTGCATTCCCACCAACAGTGTAAGAGGGTTCCCGTTTCTCCACATCCTTTCCGTGCTCTTCTTAGTGTCCGTTCCTCTTTAAGGAGTTTCGTGAATTTCCTATGTGTCGTCTTCACCTCAAAAACTTTGTTAGAGTATTAATTATCATCCCATTAAAAAAAAAAAAAAGTCTCCCCAGACTCGTATCTTGGTTTGGGTTCTTCTCTTTGACTCTGTATTAGTCTCGGGTTTTCTGTCCCTACCCCGGTGGAAACTACATACTGCGATGTTTCCACAGCCCGTTCTTCCTCTTCTTCTATAATTATATAAGCATTACCAAAAACCATAATTTTATACTTTCTTTACACTTCCTTTATTGCATCCCTCTGCAAAGTTTAAGTATTTTTCAATACTACTGATCTTTAGGATTTTTTAATGGTATGTTATTTTAATCATTTATGTATTTTCCTTAAGATTCTTCATTGATTCTTTAGTTTTTTTTTTGTTTTTTGTTTTGTTTTTGTTTTTGGTTTTTTTTTTTTTTTTTTTTTACTATTTCAGTAAAATACCTTTAAAATAAGAAGACTTTAGGGGTTTCAAAGTTAAACTGTCCTAAAATCTCAATACACACATTATAAAATTCTTTTTAAGTTTCTTTTTTTTAATTTTGTGCAAAGTTGGGAAAAAGTTTCACGGCTTTTAAAACATCTATGGAGGAGCGCCTGGGTGGCTCAGTTGGTTAAAGCCTCTGCCTTCCCCTCGGGTCATGGGATGGAGCCCTGCATCCCACTCTCTGCCCGGCAGGGAGCCTGCTCCCACGCCCCCCCGCCTGCCTCTCTGCCTACTTGTGATCTCTCTCTGTCAAATAAATAAAATCTTTAAAAAAAATAAAACATCTATTGAACCTTAGTTTTCTATGTATTCTGACTTAACTTGTTCCATTACCCCAGCTGTCATTTTACAACTGATCATTCAATCCCCAAACTGTAACTGCTACTGCCTCTGGTTCACCTATGCTATCCTTCCACTTCTGATTCACCCTTCTTCCTCCCTCCCAACCACCCTTCTTTCCTTCCTTCCTTCCTTCTTCATAGAAAATATTCCCCAAACTCTGTAATACAGGTGGTTTCTGATTTTACAGCTTAATCATCATCTTGCTCATGGTAAACATCATTGTAGTTTATACAAACCCAAAAGTCGAGTTTTATTTTTGTTGTAAATTATTTTTATTTTACCTCCATTTTTTTTCTTTATAATGAAATATTTAAGCAATATTAGAGAAGGTTAAGGGGAAGGGAGGGAATCCTAACATTAAGGCACTATGATCTGCTATAATTTATTAGTTGACTCTATCATTCTATAATCCTGTATACTTATTTTGCTATGTTGACTATTCTATTTTTTTGAAAAGGGAACACATGCCAGTTGTAATGCTAAAGAAAAATATTCAATGACTCTTATTAAAAATGGGAAGTTAGACTTTATTCAGGATCATTGCAATAGGTATGAGGACAACTGTGATTGGATTTTACAGTAGAAGAAATAAGTTAGGCTCAACTCTTGGATATAGTATGGGGATTTATAGCCAAAAACTAGGGTGGGGGGGTCGATGAAATTTCAGAGTTCTCACTGAATCAACCTAACAGGATTCTTTCTGAAAAAAGGCCAAGCTCAAAGGACACAAGCTGGGGGATGGTAGAAGATAAGGAAGCTAATTAAGAATGTTCAAGGATGTTCAAATATTTATGTTAGGAGTTCCTGGTTAATGTGACCTTGTGGAATTCTTGCTAAAAAGTAGATTTTACAAGGAAGTGCACACATAGGACCAGGAGAAATTTCAGGAGCCTGAATAAAGTTTGGTCAAGCAAAGAATCCTTGTCAGCAACAGAAAAGAAACAAAATGGAAAAATAATTGTAATTTTTTACAGTTAAGAACTTTCCACCTGTACCCCTGATTCCAGAAATTAATCACTGCAGTGCATTACTACCGTTAATACCACCATTAGTATTTTTTCAAACTTTGGTGTCCTTTTTGAAGTTATATTTATAAGATACATAAAATACATTTCTGTATTTCACAAAATTTGTTTCTTTACATGTGTTTAATATATTGTACACAACATATAAGAATAATATTAATTCAACCACATATTTATTCAAAGGCTTTTTTTGCCATTTTTTTGAAATTAAAGTTAAGAAAATATACATGGAGTTCTTCTATGAGTTTAGCCATTATACATATGAGAAAACAAAGGTAAAACACATTCACAATTTTAAAACAGCAATTATTTTTGGAGTGAGAACACAAAAGTATCATTTTGTCTGCTGAGATCATATTATTCACCCTTGTGCTGCAATGAACAGTGTTACATATTTCTGTTGACTTATAGTATAAAATGTAAATTCTACCCCAAAATTATAAAATTTTATAAATAAAATTTTAATGTAACAGGCATGCCCATTTATTTGTCTGTAGCTGCTTTCATGCTGCAATCAGAAATTTCAGTAGTTTTGAAAGAAACAATATGGTTCATAAAGCCAAAAATGTTTACTATCTAGTCTTTACACCACCCAGAGTTCAGTTTAGAGCCTGGGTAGTTTCAGTCTTTGGTATGTTAATTGGAATGAAATCAACACTAAGAGAGTTAGAGGGGGTGGTGAGCCTGTAAACTCTTGTACTACTTCAAGGAATCCCTTTCTCAAGCTCCTCTCTCTCTCTCTCTCCCCCCCCAGCCCCCAAACCTCCCAGTACTTTCTGTTTCCCCTTTCCAGTCCTTAAGTCGTGATTTAGACCATGTTCCGGGCTGAAAGGGTCAGAACACAGAGAAAGAAAACATAAAAATAATATGTGTTGGCCCTACTGTCTCAGACTGCAACTTCTCTAAAGAGAGAGCAAAGTTTCCTTACTCTTACTTTTGTTCTGGTGAGCTCCCTTAGCTGCTACTGTTACCATGACAACAGAGTGGCCTCAGGGCTTGGGAGAGATTGGAGAAAAGGAGGGGGAGGAAAGGCAAATTCTGCACTTTCTGAGCATTAGGAGTTCCCTTTACTTTTCTGGAATTAGTTTTAGATAAGGGCTTCCCCTATATCATTCTATCTGCACTGCACTGTTCACTTGCAGAATTCTAGATGTGTTAGGTACAGGCTAGGAGATACATGCATATCTCAGGCCAGGAGATACATGATAAGGGAAAACAGAAAAAAAGAAAGAAAAGAAAAGAAAGAAGGGAGGGAGGGAGGGAGGAAGGAAAGGAAAGAAAGGGAGAGAAGGAAAGGAAGGGAGAGAAAGAAAGGAAGGGAGAGAGAGAAAGAAAGACAGACAAGAATGAAAAGACAGAAAGGAAGAAATAAAGGAAAAGAAAAGAAAGAGGGAGGGAGAGGAAAAAAAAGAGAAGAAAGAAAACACACCACCAAATCCATGGTACTTCACAATCCATTGCTCTTCTTTGATTACCCATCACTGTTTATTTTCAGTCTTTAAATAGTTGTTCCATACATTTTATTCAACGTTCATAGCTACATTCAGGGGAAGAAACAGGGTGGAGTATGCTTACCTCATCTTACCTGGAAAAAGAACCTTGAAAGCAGCATTTTCCACCATTTTAATTTTGGCCAAAAAAAATTATTTATGTTCAAAGATTGATATTTATACTCATAAAATATGTGAAACCCAAGATCTTCATTCTAGTTTCTATGTGTTTCAATTCTGTTTTAATTTTGCATTCTTATTAAAATTTCAAATATTTGTCTACTATAATGATATCAAGTATCACTTATTTGTTACAGGAATAAGAATGTCACTTTTATGGGATGCATGGGTGGCTCAGTGGATTAAGCCTCTGCCTTTGGCTCAGGTCCTGATCTCAGTGTCCTGGGATCGAGCCCTGCATCAGGCTCTCTGCTCAGCAGGGAGCCTGCTTCCCCCCCACCCCCCTGCCTGCCTCTCTGCCTACTTGTGATCTATCAAATAAATAAATAAAATCTTTTTAAAAAAAGAACTTCACTTTTATATTTTTATTTTCTAAATATGAAGCTTTCTTTTTAAAGATTTATTTATTTATTTTAGAGAGAGAGAGCATGTTCAGGAGTTTAGGGGCAGAGGGCGAGGGAGAGAGAATCTAAAGCAAACTCTATGTTCATAGAGCCCAAGGTAGGGCTCAGTCTCACAACCCTGAGAACCTGACATGAGCCAAAACCGAGTCTGACACTCGGCCAACTGTGCCTCACAGCTGCACCAAGAATGCCACTTTTAATATGAAATGCAGATTTTAAAATGTTGTGTATGTTAGTTAATATTTCTAAAATTTTCCAAATTAATACACCTAGTGGGTACCAAAAATGGGCAGGAAACTTTGCTCCGAGTCTCATGTTATATTTTAAATTTAGATGAATTTTACATGACACAATATTATTTATTCTAATTTTAAAATGTGTTGTTTGATCTACAAAACTTTTGAGATAAATGTAATGGATATATTTTTGTCAGCTAGAAAATGGACACTTAGCACTTTTTTTTTTTTAAAGATTTTATTTATTTGAGAGAGAGAATGAGCACGGAGAAAGGAGCAGAGTCACTGCTGAGCAGGAAGCTTGATGCAGGGCTTGATCCCAGGACCTAGAAATCATGACCTGAACTGAAGGCAGACAGTTAAACAGCTGAGCCACCAAGCTGCCCCAGAACCTTTGCACTTTAAAGTCAGCTTTCATGAAGCTAAATTTAAATTTCAGAACTTGAGACACCTGGCAGGCTCTGTCATTAGAACATGTGACTCTTGATCTTAGGGTGGTGAGTTCAAGTCCCACGTTAGGGATAGAGTTTGCATAAATGAACGAATGAATGAGTGAAATTCTGGACTTCCTGAACATATATTTGTGCAGAATATGCTATGTCTGCACTATTTAGTTAATTGTCAAACATCTTCTCATTGTATCCCTTTATATGCACTCCTTGTTCTTTATTCCTCCTCTTTCCTCACAAATTGACAGTAACAACTATGTGTTCTAGTCTTCCATGTGCCCTTAGAGTGGTCCCTACTCCAGGCTCTCCACACTTTAAGACTAATAGTCTCCTCCCGAAGGTATTCCTAAGGCCTCTTTATTGATGCCTTGTAAATTTGGCTATTATTGTGATAATGATTACTGTACTGTCTTCAAAAACTTAATTTTTCTTGGGGCACCTGGGTGGCTCAGCAGGTTAAAGCCTCTGCCTTCGGCTCAGGTCATGATCCCAGGGTCCTGGGATCAAGCCCCACATTGGGCTCTCTGCTCAGCAGGGAGCCTGCTTCCCTTCCTCTCTCTTTGCCTGTCTCTCTGCCTACTTGTGATTTCTGTCTGTCAAATAAATAAATAAAATCTTAAAAAAAACTTAATTTTTCTTATTTTTCATCAGTTCTCTAAAACTTACAGAATGACATATGCTTTCTTTCATTTTTGAAAGTTAGTTGGCATTCCTTGAAGTTCTGCAAAGTTGTAGAAAGTATATAGAAAATAAAAGGAGCAAGCAGAATATAATCAGAAAAATATAGAATAACAGTAATCATATTTAGACAGCTTTTCTAATTTACTTTTCTAATACTTACAATTATAAAAACTCATGCATATATATACACATATACTTTTGCCTCGTTTATTTTTATTTCATTTTATAAGTGTAGAAGTCTCAGGTGTAGACATTGGAAATCTGCATATATCCTAGATATATGTCTGATCTCACCTTTCAGTGGTGAACACTATCAAAATCTTGGTGTATTTATTTCCAAAAGATATACTCTACTTATACTCATGTGGATTCTTTGAAGGTGGATTTATGGGTGTGCATTTACATGTGTGTGTTTGCATTTATGTGAATGCACCTATGATCATAATAATGGTAGGAACAATGATTATAGATAAAACTCTTGATGGTATAGTATGTGTCAGAACTCTACATTTAGGGCTTTTCTTTGATCACATACACACACAATTTCATAATGGACATTGTTTTAACCATTAAACAGGTAAAGACATTAAGTATACAGTTAAAAACCCATCTTTTTAAATGTAAAATATCCTGAAGGATAACTTTCATATCTTTTCAGTTTTTTCAGACTCATTAGTATGATGAGTTTATTGTGAGCATTTGTTAGAGTTCACAAAGCTGTCTTTCTGTCTCACTCTTTCTTCCTCATGGAATGGTCCAGAAGTAGAGTATGTAAATCTGATCAAATTATATATAATCAGATTATATATATATATGCATATATATCAGTAGATAAATATGTAAATATATATAAACATCTGTGTAGCAATATATGGTTTATAACAATATATATACATGTTTGTTACTAAGTTACTTAGTATATATAATTACTAAGTGTGATATAGAGATCAGGGCTTAGATATGGGGTCTATATATATATGTATATATGAATTAATATTCTAGCTGCCTCTCTGTATTTTTCATATATTTTCTCTCCAGTTGTTGGGGTCCTGGTAATTGAATTTGAATTTTTGTGTAATGAATGATAAAATGCTAAATACAAAAGTTTGTTTTTTTCCAAAACACCTTTCCTACTTTTGCTTTTGCCACAAAAGAATTTTTCAGCCACACTAAATTGAGATTTTAGCTAAATATTACTTTTTTAAGTAAGCTCTATACCCAGCGTGGTGTTTGAACTCAAGTTTCCAAGACCAAGTGTTGCATGCTCTACAGACTGAGCCAGCCAAGCACACTAGCTAAATATTATTTGGAAGGTAAAAGTATTACGTTGAATTTGAGTAAAAGGGAGAGAAATTATCACCTAATGTTTGTATGTTTGTCTACTTGTAATATTTTAGCAAACATGTATTTTTAATAATTTAAATTTTTCCAGTTTTATTATAAATAATTGGCATATAACATTATGTAAGTTTAAGGGATACAACGTGCTGATTTGACACACTTACATATTTCAAAATGATTATTATCAAAACATTAGCTAATACCTCAGTAATATCATTTTTTGTGGTGAGAACAAAAGATTTACTCACTTAGCAACTTACAATTATATAATACAGCTTATTAGCTTTATTTCAATGTTGTACATTAGTTTCCCAGAACATATTCATTGTATAACTAGATGTTTTATAGTTTGACAACAGCAACCAATTTTCCCAAGTTGTAACCCCTATTAAGAGCCACTCTCCTCTCTGTTTCTATTAATTCAGCCTTTTAGAATACATATAAAGGGATATCCTACAGTATTTGTCTTTCTCTGCCTGACTGATTTCACTGAGCATAATGCCCTCAAGTTTTATACAAGTTGTTGCAAATGGCAGAATTTCCTTCTTCTTGTGGCTGAATGATATTCTATTGTACAGGTGTATGCCATGTCTTCTTTATCCATTCATATATTGACATATAGACACTATAAAATTGTAATAAAATAAATAATAATATTATATAAATAAAAAATTAAAAATAAAATAAAATTGTAATAAAAGTTTTCATAGTATTTCATTGTATTGATGGGCCACAATGATTTTCCAATTTCCAATGATTACCAATTTTCCTTGATATTTCAATATTTGGCAGAGTTTTATGTTGTTATTGTTGTTTGATACAAGAAACAATGTTGAAACAAACATCCTTAAACATAAAAGTTAACATGTATACTAAAATGTATATTTTTGTAGCAGAGATTCTTAGAACCAGAAAGTATTCCTTTAAAATATTGCTAGATATTGCCAAATTGCTTTTAAAATCTTCTTATGTCAGGGCACCTGGGTGGTACAGTCAGTTGAGCGTCCAGTGGTTGTGATCTCAGGGTTGTGAGACTGAGTTCCATGGGGGGTTCCACACTCAGGATGGAGTCTTCTTTAGACTCTCTCTCTTTCTCCCTTAGCCTTCTGCACTGTGCTCTCTCTCAATCGAAAATAAATAAATCTTTTAAAAAATAAAGCGTGTCTGGGAGGTTCAGATGGTTAAGCATCTGCCTTTGGCTCATGTCATGATCCCAGAGCTCTGGGATTTAGTCCCATGTCGGGCTCCCTGCTCTGTGGGGAGTCTGCTTCTCCCTCTGCCTCTGCCTTTCTCCATGTGTCTCTCATGAATAAGCAGATGAAATCTTTTAAAAAATAAAGTAAAATTTTTCATGGCATGATTTTTACTCATTTTCCTATATGGACTCAGAAACATTTTGATATTTATAAAATATCAGCCCTTTTATAACTTTTTAATAACTTAACCATTTGAAATAAATTAACCCATTTTGACCATTTCATTACTCTCTTGTTTTTCTTACCTAACTAAACCTATCCTACCTGCGAAATTATCTCCCACCTAACCCACAAGAGGTCAAGTAACCAGAGGACGGAACAAAGGAACAGAGGCTGAGGAGAGAAGACAATTTTGGGAAAGGACTCATATTGGGCACCTGGGTGGCTCATTTGGTTAAGTGACTGCCTTTGGCTCAGGTCCTGATCCTGGAGTCCCAGCATTGAGTCCTGCATTGGGCTCCCTGCTCATCAGGGAATCTGCTTCTCCCTCTGACCTCTCCCTCTTCTCATGCTCTCCCTCTCTCTCTCAAACAAATAAATAAAGTCTTTAAAAAGTGGGGGGCTCTGATATTGCTTCTCATGAATAGTCATTTTTAGAAAATCCCCCAGGTGTTATAAAGCCATGTTTTAAGTATCAAGATATAAAACACTACATTGAAACAGTTACATACAGAAGTAATGATTTTATTTTTTTATGTGCATGGCAAAATCCTAGGGCAAGCAAAGCCAGCCTCTTTCTCCAGTATACTTTCAGGAAGGACATAAGGATTCTGCTCAAATGTTCAAACAGGTGGCAGTCATAGGAGACACTTACCCAGGTAAGAATTATCCCTGCACTACTTTCACTGTGGCTTCTGTTGAGGATTTCTTCAGGAGACACATGGGTGATGTTTAGTCAAAAACATGGAACACGTTACTTGTGCTGTGACACAGTTTATGAGAACAGCTTTGAACAGGGCTGAATGCCTGTAATGAATTCATAAATATCAATGATTTTAGTTATTTCTCACATGTATTGATTGTTCGCATCCTCAAACAGTCTCAATGATACGTTTATTTTCCATATGTTAGAGAAGAACAAACTGAGACTAAATAGAGCCACATCTTGTGGAACCTCGGTGGCTTAAATGGTTAAGCATCTGCCTTCACCTCAAATCATGATCTCCAAGTCCTGGGACCGAGCCCATGTCAGGCTCCCAGCTTGACAGGGAGTCTGCTTCTCCTTCTCACTCTGCCTCTCCTCCTGCTTTGCTTTTGCTTTCTCTGTCTCTTTCAAATAAATAAATAAAATATAAGTCAATCAATCAATCCACATCTCTTACTTGGAATCCTACCCTAAATAGCTGAAATGGCATATAAATGACACAATAAAAATATTAAATTTATTTTTTTTAATTTCTTAAAGATTTTATTTATTTGAGAGCAAGAGAAAGTGAGAGAGATAACAAGTCAGGGGAAGGGCAGAGAAGCAGGCTTCCCACTGAGTGGGGAGCCTGATGTGTAACTGGATCCCAGGACTCTGGGATCACAACTTGTCCTGAAGGCAGATGCTTAACCCACTGAGCCACCCACACGCACTTAAATTAATTTTTAAACATTAAGTATCATTGTCATCACAAACCACTTGGCATGGTTACTGGCTCTTTTAAAGTTCTTTCTCTTTCTTGTCTTTTCCTTTATTCCCTGTATGTTCTTCCCATCCTACAACAATGCATTACATGGGCATAACTGAGGTCTTATGTTGACTCTAACTTTGGCTCTGGCCCTGAGTGTCAGTTCCCATATTATAACAGATCATGTCTGGGCTAGCATTAAACCATAGGCAAAAATGTCCTTTGGTAGACTCTAAAATAGAGGAGAAAGTCCCATACGGTAATGACTGGGAGGCTAGAGTCTTCTAAAAAATATGATATCTGGGCTTTTCAAGGATGAAGATTCAACATATTGGTATCTGAAACAGTGTTGCCACACATGACCTTGAATTGAAAATATCTATGCCTATTAAACATCCATGCTCCATTCCACTGGGAGAAGGAATGTGCTAGGTAAGTGAAATAGATCACAGAACTCTTAGTTTATCCTTATGTAAACTGAAAGAGGATTAACACGATGAATTATGAAAATTCCTGTATGTCAGCTTAGCATCCTGTTTGGTGCCAGGAACTGTGAAGGATGTGCATACAGCTTGGTGCCTGATCCCACTGTAGTGCTAAAGAGGCAAAAGGGCACTCTTGCAAGCTTACCTCCAAAGAGGCTTTATAAGGTAGTTCGAAATGGAACTTAATTTTTTGAGATATTACATTGTATATGCTGATTTGATACAATTATTGCAATACTATTATTACCATAAATAACATCATTCAACATTTCTACCACTTCACTTCACTTCACGTAATTATCACTCATTTTCTGTAATGAGAAAATTTAAGATCTAGTTTCTTAGCAACTTCTAAATGTATAATACAGTATTGTTAGCTGTAATTACTCTGTTGTATATTGTATCCTCAGAACTCACTCGTCTTCTTAAAGCAAGTTTGTATCCTTTGACCAGTATCCCTTTCCCCCCAACCCCCAGCCTCTACTTATCACCATTTTACTCATTGTTTCTATGTATTTTTTAAAGTTTCCATATACAAGAGATATCATGTAGTATTTGCCACTCTCCATCTGACTTACGTCTGAATAAATACTTTTACTGGGGGACCATAAAAAAACAAGCAAGGAGGATTTCCACAACTATACACAAGTAACTGGAAAACCAGTAGAAGCTGAACATGTATTAGAATAGAGTGCAGTACTGGTAATTCTTCTTTGATCACTGCTTTATCACCACTTCTACAGTGGAGTCTGGAACACTTCTGGGATCAAATATATTATAAAAAAATAAAAACAAATATATTATATATGTGTGTGCATATGTATACATAGATATAAATAAAATGATTATCTTATGGAACAAATTTTTGTTAAAAATGTGAACAGAACGTGCTTGCTCAAACTCAATAATCCGCTGATTCAAGCTTTATGATCATCTTTATCATCACATTTGCAATGCACAGACTATTGATATTTGAATCATTACAATAATTATCTATTTTACTTCTTCATAAAAAGCTAAAAGAACAATTACAGGATTAGAATTATTTTCCTATATTTACATAATTTATTTATGTAAATTATGGAAAGTAGCATTATTATCACTAGGAATGATAATGTGTTCCCACTTTACTTGATCTAGTCAAAAGGCTATTTACATGTTAAACAATTTTCCCTGGTAATTCAATTTAATGTTTTCAGTACTTAAAATTTTTAGTAACTGTTACCCTTTGCATCTGTTCTTTTACTTCCTAAAGCACTTCAGTGGCCATGTTATGTTCTTTTCCATTGGGTTGAGTACTCAGGAGGACAGTTGCCCAAACCATGCTAATAGATTCCAAAATTTCAAGTGGAAACTCCCTTAGAATTTTTCATCTTTTAAAAATTTATTTCCCAACAATGTTCTGGTTCTTTGCTTTGCAAACTTAGATTAAAGATTTCTGTACACCAGGTTTTGGGCTTTTATTAATAATGTTTAGGTGAAGGAATAATTCAAATAAAATCCACAAAAGAAGACAGATGAAAAACCTAGCAGTTGTAATACAAATAGGAATGTGTTCAATATTGCATAGTTTCATTTTGATTGCAAATGGGTGGGACTTAGCATACAACATCAGATCAAAGAATGATTAATTTAAGATGTACCTTAATGAAAGAAAGTTATCATAATGGTCATAATCCTTAGTTTGTACTTATTAAAAAAATCCCTTCTCTCTCTCTCTCTCTCTCTCTCTCTCTATATATATATATATATATATATATATAACTAATTAACTAGATTCTCAAAAGTATCTGCCCAATCTGCATCCAATTCTTCAGGCTCAAGTTTAGACTCAGAGTCACTGATGCTCTTAATGTTTAATGTAATGTCTCCTGATGTTGTTAATAGAGATTGTGATGTAGCATTTCTTAATAGAAAACACTCCTTCTTTGTCCCTGAGACTTTCCTCCAAGGCACTGGCTTCCATTCTACAGAATTTTATGTTAGTGATCTAACTAGAAAATACCAACATATGGATTTTCAGACCAAATTTATGTGTGTACATGCAAGGACACTGTGCTTTCTGAGATACTGTTAACTATAAGAAATTTTCTCTCCCCCTTGTCCCTCTCTCTCTCTCTAGGATGGAAAATGTGAGAATATGTGTGTGTTAAAATTGATGAAGCAGAAAATTGATGTTTGAAGTGATTTATAAAAGGAGTTCTAATTGCTGAGCTGATTCTTGGTGAATGAATAGTTAGATTCAGCAAGGTGAGATTCCTTACTCAGAAAGAATGGGTGCTAATGAGGTGAGAAGAAGAATCCATATTGTGGTGATTTATTAATGCAGTGATGGGTTGTGAAGAATCAGTCTCAGCCGAAAGGCAAGATTTTATCGTGTGGTGCTACCTGATGGAGTGTCTTCAGATTCCAACTCTGTTTATAGTTGAAAAAATTCTATAGTCTAGAAACACTAGAGGTGTGTCATGTGAGAGACTGAAATAGCCATATTTGATTTTAAACTTCAATAAGAGGAAAATTTTCTTTGTCACTGTGTATCCAATCCAATACGTGTCAGGGGTCTTATGGGGGATTAACATAAATAAAGTTTCCATATTTTCTGATACTGTAGTCCAGGTGGGAATTCCCAAAATTTAACAAGAAACTAAACCGTAGGTGGAAAGCTGTACTTAGAAACTCAGAAGAAGGAATCAGACTTGCAATGGGATGCACAAGGAAGACTTCTTGAAAGAAGTGCCGAAGTATGAGAAAGTATAAGGCACAATGAATGATGCAAAATGGGGAGGACAGAGAGGAGAAGAAGTGTATCCTCCCTCACCACAGGCAAGGGCATGTGAAGAAGTCAGTGGGTTCAAAGGACCTTTAGGAAAAGTAATTTGTGAGGGTATCAGGAGCATGAAAGGCAGAGCATGATGAGATTAGGGAGGTGAGAGAGTAAAATCAGAAGTAATGCAGGGGGCAGCCCACAAAGGAACGCAGTGGTGTTGGAGAATTTCCAACGTCTGTATCTTGTTCCTTGAAATGTAATTCCCTGCCTGGTCTGCCTGTCAGGAAGACAATCAAAACAAGTGAGGATGGTTCCTGTCCACTGGACGGGTGCCTGGACATTACCAGGAGTGCTTTTGAGTAGCCAGGATGGAGGCGGTAGAGAGGGTTTCCAGGCTAGTGGACTGGGAGGGACCCTGAATGCTTCTGTGTGCTTCCTTTTCTCCTTGCTTCACAGACCTCCCTCTGAGTGCAGGCTCAGGTCTCCTAGTTGTTTTGCGCCGTGTGCTTTGGGTGGATACGTCTACAGGAACATTCGGAGGCGCTAGCTTACAGCGCCCTCTAACGTCCATAGATGGGAGGCTAAGAGCCGACTTAGGAACAAAGCTGTGTAAAAGACTCGGGTCGCGGAGCCAAAGAGAACCCACTGGAGCACACAGTTGACGCAGGTAGGGGGCGCCTAGGTGCCGCGGTCCACTGTGGATGCTCCTCTTAGAGGCCTTTTCTCCTTGGAGTGTCTGTCCTGCTTTGCCTCTCTGTCTTCTTAAAAGCTCTTTGATTTCTGGACACAAACCTCCTGATTTTCTCCATTGTCTCACAGCAGAGAGCTTTCCTGCTGCATTGTTTTCATCAGCTGCTTGCGGGGATGAAGTAGCAGTAGTTAGCCAAACCTAATATAGGTCTTTTAGCAATACTCTATATATCGAGGATAATTAGTACCTACCTGAACATAACAAACTGGGCCTAGAGACTTGAATAAAACCTGCCCTAGGTTCTAAAAGCTCAAGCTGCATCCTTAGGATGACCCTAGAAACCCCACTCCTTCCCCACACCTCACCCCACCCCCACCCCGGGATTAAATTGCATGACTGAGAAAATTCAAGCAAAAGAATTTGCCATTTGTGGCAGCCAACTCCTGATAAGTGTCCCAGTTCCCCAGTCTCTGTCAGAAGGTAGGAGCCTAACTTTGATAAGTGTAGATAACAAACCTAAATGGATTCTACTTCTGGTAATTTTTCACTTCCCTGACTCTGCTGAGGTCCCCCTCACCCCCTCCATACTGCTTCATTCTCCTTTAAAAAGGACCAATCACCTCTGAGCAAATAGAATTTGAGTTCAAATTATATATTTGTGATTAAATTATGTCCTTATACTTTAACTAGTGTGTGGCTCTATTATCTTTGATAGTTATGTGCTCCACAGCTTGGATCTGTATTGGAAGCACCATTGGACTCTCCTCAGACATCACAACCAGACTTCTCAGCTGCATAGACACCTCTGTATCATTTTCAAACTTCTTGCTGTTATGGTGGTGAGTTCAAGTCCTGATCTAATGCTCTGGACAAATGTCTGTTGAAGCATGATGAGAACACATTTTGTTTCTTACAATTTTGAGTACATACGAAACTAAGTGACTCTCAGACTTCTTTTTTTTATTATTAACATATAATGGATAATTTGTTTCAGAGATACAGGTTTGTATTTCATCAGTCTTACTCAATACATAGTGCTTACAGTAACACTTACCCACCCCAATGTCCATCATCCAGTTACCCCATCCCTCCCACCCCCTTTCCTCCAGCAACCTTCAGTTTGTTTCCTGGGATTGAGAGTCTTATGGTTTGTCTGCCTCTCTGGTTTCATCTTGTTTCCTTTTTTCCCTCTTCCCCTATGAGCCTCTGCCTTGTTTCTCAAATTCCACATGTCAGTGAGATCATATGATAATTGTCTTTCTCTAATTGACTTATTTCACTTAGCATAATAACCTCTAGTTCCATCCACATCATGCAAATAGCAAGATTTCATTTTTTGTTGGCTACATAACATTCCATCGTGTGTGTGTGTGTGTGTGTGTGTGTTTATTACATCTTCTTTATCCATTTATCTTTCAGTAGACATCTGGGCTCTTTCCATAGTTTGCTATTGTGGACATTGCTGTTATAACACTGGGGTACAGGTGCCCTTTCAGATCACTAAATTTGTATCTTTAGGGTAAATACCCAGAAGCGCAATTGCTGGGTCGTAGGGTACTTTTATTTTCAACTTTTTGTGGAACCTCAATACTGTTTTCCAGAGTGGCTGCACCAGCTTGCATTCCCACCAACAGTGTAGGAGGGTTCCCCTCTCTCTGCATCCTCACCAACATCTGTCATTTCCTGACTTGTTAATTTTACCCATTCTGACTGGTGTGAGGTGGTATCTCATTGTGTTTTGTTTTTTTAAAGTTTGGGGAAGTGTTGAATTTTATTTTATTTATTTGTTTTATTTTTTTCAGTGTTCCAAGATTCATTGTTTAATGCACCATACCCAGTGCTCCATGCAATACATGCCCTCCTTAATACCCACCACCAGTATCACCTAACCCCCCACCCTCTCCCCTCCAAAACCCTCAGTTTGTTTCTCAGAGTCCACAGTCTCTCATGCTTCATCTCCCCCCTCTGACTTATCCCAATTCAGTTTTTCTTTCCTTCTTCTAATGTCCTCCATGGTATTCCTTATGCTCCACAAGTAAGTGAAACCATATGATAATTTAGTCTCTCTGTTTGACTTATTTCACTCAGCATAATTTCCTCCAATCCTGCCTATGTTGCTACAAAAAAAAGCTGGGTATTTATTCTTTCTGATGGAGGCATAATATTCCATTGTATATAGAGACCAAAGCTTCTTCATCCTTTTGTCTGTTGAAGGGGATCTTGGCTCTTTCCACGGACTGGCTTGTGTGGCCATTGCTGCTAGGAACATTGGAGTTCATATGGCCCTTCTTTTCACTACATCTGTATCTTTGGGGTAAATATCCAGTAGTGCAGTTATAGGGTCATAGGGTAGCTCTATTTTTGTGTTCTTAAGGAATCTCCACACTGTTTTCCAAAGTGGCTGCACCAACTTGCATTCCCTCCAACAGTGTAAGAAGGTTGCCCTTTCTCCACATCCTCTCCAACACTTGTTTACTGTCTTCTTAATTTGGGCCATTCTAACTGATGTAAGGTGATATCTCAATGTGGTTTTGATTTGAATTTCCCTGATGGCTAATGATGATGAACATTTTTTCATGTGTCTGTTAGCCATTTTTATGTCTTCCTTGCAGAAATGTCTGTTCATGTCTTCTATGATATGATACTTTATGTGCAAACCCCAATAGATTCCACCACAAAACTGATAGAACTCATACAGGAATTCAGTAAAGTGGCAGGATATAAAATCAATGCACAGAAATTAGTTGCATTTCTATACACCAACAATGAGACAGAAGAAAGACAAATTAAGGAGTCTATCCCATTTACAACGGCACCAAAAACTATAAGATACTCAGGAATAAATCTAACCAAAGAGGCAAAGAATCTGTACTCAGAAAGCTATAGAATACTCATCAAAGAAATTGAGGAAGACACAAAGAAATGGAAAAACATTCTATGCTCATGGATTGGATGAACAAATATTGTAAAAATGTCTATGCTACCTAGAGCAATCTACACATTCAATGCAATCCCTATCCAAATACCATCAACTTTTTCACAGAAATGAAACAAATAATACTAAAATTTGTGTAAAACCAAATAAGGCCCCAAATAGCCAGAGGAATGTTGAAAAAGAAAACCAAAGCTGGTGGCATCACAATTCCGGACCTCAAACTCTATTACAAAGCTGTAATCATTAAGATAGTATGGTACTGGCACAAAAACAGACACATAGATCAATGGAACAGGATAGAGAACTCAGAAATGGAGTTTCTTGCTAGACTATCTATGCTAGACTCCCAGACTTCTAATGAAAGGTATCTGCTAGGATGGAAGTCCTTGCTGTCCCCCTTCTTGTTTTGAGTGGGGCTCCTACCCTGAATTCTGAGCTAGAATAAAATTTGTCTTCCTGGTCTTTTTGTTGTTGTTTTTAATTGATATATAACATTATATTAGTTTTAGGTGTATAACAGAATGATTTTATATAGGTATATAAATATAGATATAGATCTATCTATATGTAAAGTTATATGCACATATATGTGTGTATATATATACATATACATATATATACATATACACATATACGTATATATATGGCTATGTGTGTATATATATATGTATTTATATATAGTGAAATGATTACTGTAATACATTTATTTAACATCCATCTTACAAAGGATTTTCTTGTGATAGGAACTTTTTAATTTTTTTTATTTTTATAAATATATTTTATATATATAAACATATATTTATATTTTTATTTTTTATTAACATATAATGTATTATTAGCCCCAGGGGTACGGTCTGTGAATTGCCAGGTTTACAGACCTCACAGCACTCACCATAGCACATAACACTCCCCGATGTCCATAACCCCACCACCCTCTCCCTACCCCCATCCCCCCAGCCCCCCTCAGTTTGTTTTGTGACATTAAGAGTCTCTTATGGTTTGTCTCCCTCCCAATCCCATCTTGTTTCATTTATTCTTTTCCTACCCCTCAAACCCCACACATTGCAAATCCACTTCCTCATATCAGGGAGATCATGTGATAGTTGTCTTTCTCTGATTGACTTATTTTGCTAAGCATAATACCCTCTAGTTCCATCCAGGTCGTTGCAAATGACAAGATTTCATTTCTTTTGATGGCTGCATAGAATTCCATTGTATATATATATACCACCTTTTCTTTATCCATTCATCTGTTGGTGGACATCTAGGTTCTATCCATAGTTTGGCTATAGTGGACATTGCTGCTATAAACATTCAGGTGCACATGCCCCTTCGGATCACTAAATGTGCAAAAGATACATGTGTATCTTTAAGATAAATACCCAGTAGTGCAATTGCTGGGTCATAAAGTAGCTCTATTTTCAACTTTTTGAGAACCTCCATGCTGTTTTCCAGAGTGGTTGCACCAGCTTGCATTCCCACCAGCAGTGTAGGAGGGTTCCCCTTTCTCCACATCCTCGCCAGCATCTGTCATTTCTTGACTTGTTAATTTTAGCCATTCTGACTGGTGTGAGGTGGTATCTCATTGTGGTTTTGGTTTGTATTTCCCTGATGCCGAATGATGTGGAGCACTTTTTCATGTGTCTGTTGGCCATCTGGATGTCTTCTTTGCAGAAATGTCTGCTCATGTCCTCTGCCCATTTCTTGATTGGATTATTTGTTCTTTGGGTGTTGAGTTTGCTAAGCTATTTATAGATTTTGGACACTAGCCCTTTATCTGATATGTCATTTGCAAATATCTTCTCCCATTCAGTCAGTTGTCTTTTGATCTTGTTAACTGATTCCTTTGCTTTGCAAAAGCTTTTGATCTTGATGAATTCCCAATAGTTCATTTTTGCCCTTGCTTCCCTCCTTTGGCAATGTTCCTAGGAAGCAGTTGCTGTGGCTGAGGTCTAAGAGGTTGCTGCCTGTGTTCTCCTCAAGGCTTTTGATGGATTCCTTTCTCACATTGAAGTCCTTCATCCATTTTGAGTCTATTTTCATGTGTGATGTAAGGAAATGATCCAATTTCATTTTTCTGCATGTGGCTGTCCAATTTTCCCAACACCATTTGTTGAAGAGGCTGTCTTTTTTCCATTGGACATTCTTTCCTGCTTTGTGGAAGATTAGTTGACCATAGAGTTAAGAGTCTATTTCTGGGCTCTGTATTCTGTGTGTGTCTGTTTTTGTGCCAGTACCATACTGTCTTGATGATGACAGCTTTGTAATAGAGCTTGAAGTCTGGAATTGTGATGCCACCAACTTTGACTTTCTTTTTCAATATTCCTTTGGGTATTTGAGGACTTTTATGGTTCCACATAAATTTTAGGATTATTTGTTCAATTTCTTTGAAAAAAAAATGGATGGGATTTTGATAGGGATTACATTAAATGTGTAGATTGCTTTAGGTAGCTTAGACATTTTTACAATATTTTTCTTCCAATCCATGAGCATGGAACATTTTTCCATTTCTTTGCATCTTCCTCAACTTCTTTCATGAGTACTTTATAGTTTTCTGAGTATAGATTCTTTGCCTCTTTGGTTAGGTTTATTCCTAGGTATCTTATGGTTTTGGGTGCAATTGTAAATGGGATTGACTCCTTAATTTCTCTGTCTTCTGTCTTGTTGTTGGTGTAAAGAAATGCAACTGATTTCTGTGCATTGATATTATATCCTGACACTTTTCTGAATTCCTGTACAAATTCTAGCAGATTTGGAGTGGAGTCTTTTGGGTTTTCCACGTATAGTGTCATATCATCTGCAAAGAGTGATAGTTTGACTTCTTTGCCAATTTGGATGCCTTTAATTTCTTTTTGTTGTCTGATTGCTGAGGCTAGGACTTCTAGTACTATGTTGAATAGTACTATTCAACTATTCAACATAGTTGAATATGTCCATATTCAACAAGGATGTCCATTATCACCTTATAATAATGGACATCCTTGTCATGTTCCTGACCTTAGCAGAAAAGCTCTCAATTTTTCTCCATTGAGAATGATATTTGCAGTGGGGTTTTCATAGGTGGCTTTGATAGTAATGAGGTATGTGCCCTCTATCCCTACACTTTGAAGAGTTTTGATCAGGAAGGGATGCTGTTCCTTGTCAAATGCTTTTTCAGCATCTATTGAGAGTATCATATGGTTCTTGTTCTTTCTTTTGTTAATGCATTATACATGATAGGAACTTTTAAGATTAAGCATTTTAATAACTTTCAGATATACAATACAAGACTGTCAACTGTGGTCACCATAAGGTATATTATACCCTCATGATTTATCTATCTTATAAATGAAAGTTTCTACCTTTTTGTTAGTTTCAGACATTTCCCTTTTCCCAATGCCCCACTTCTGGCAACCAATTTATTATGAGTTTATTTGTTTGTTTGTTCATTTTAGATTTCACGTGTAAATGAGATCATAAAGTATTTTTCTTTCTCTGTTTGACTTTTTTCACTTAACATACTGCCCTCAATCCCCATCCATGTTAACATAAATAGCAAGGTCTCCTTTTGGTGTAAATACTATTTCATTTTGTGTATGACTGTGTGTGTGTCTATGTTTATGTCATTGGACAGATAGATGATTTGCATGTCTTGGCTATTGTGCATAATCCTGCAGTAAATATGAGTGTACAAATATATTTTCAAGATAGTGACTGCATTTTCCTCATGTAAATACCCAGTAGAGAAATGCTGGATTCTATGGCAGTTCTATTTTTAATTTTTTGACAGACTTCTATACCGTTTCCCATAGTGGTTGCACCAAATTACATTTCCACCAATGGGTGCACATGGGTTTCTTCTCTTCCACTTCCATGGCAATACTGGTTAGTTCTTGTTGTTTTGATAATTGTCATTTGCTATTTAATGGTGGTTTTCTTTGAGGTCTCTTTGTTCTCTAAACTTAATCCTGCTTCTCCAATGGAAACTTCTCAATTGATGGAACAACCCCCTGTCTTTTTTTTAATGTTTAATTAGCCAACATATAGTACAACATTGGTTTTTGATGTAGTGTTCAATGATTCATTAGTTGTGCAAAATACCCTGTGCCCATCACCACAGTCACCCTTTTTAAGACCCATTACTGTGTTACCCCTCTTACCCACTTTCCTCCCCTCTGAAACCCCCAGATTGTTTCTGGGGGTCCATAGTCTCTCATAGTTCATCTCCCTCTCTGAATTGCCTCCCGCCTTTGGATTTCCCTCCCTTCTTCTATGATCCTCTATACTATTTCTTTTATTCCACATGTGAGTGAAACCATATGATAATTGTCTTTCTCTGCTTGACTTACTTCACTTAGCATAATCCCCTCCAGTTCTATCCATGTCAATGCACACTGTGGATATTAATCATTTCTGATGGTTGAGTAATAGTCCATTGTATATATATGAACCACGTATTCTTTATCCATTTCTCTCTTGAAAGACATCTTGGCTCCTTCCACAATCTGGCTATTGTGGACAATGCTGTTAAGAACATTGGGGTGCATGTGCCCCTTCTTTTCACTACATCTGTATCTTTGGGGTAAATACCCAGTAGTGCTGGGTTGTAGGATAGGTTTATCTTTGTCATCTTGAGGAAACTCCATCCCGTTTTCTTTATTTTCTTTCCTTCTTATAATAAAGACTCTGCTTTATTTTTTTAAGAAAGATTTTTATGATTCACTGCAATAGCTTGCTTTTTGGGATACAAGGTTAAAAGTGAACAGTAAACCTTTTAAGGTTTTTTTTTTTTTAATTTTATTTTCCCAGTGTTCCAAGATTCATTGTTTATGCACCACACCCAGTGCTCTATGCAATACGTGCCCTCCTTATTTTCTACTACCAGGCTCACCTATCCCCTCACCCCTCTCCCCTATAAAACCCTCAGTTTATTTTTCAGAGTCCACAGTTTCTCATGCTTCCATCCTGTTTTCCAGAGGGCCTGTTCCAGCTTGCATTCCCACCCCTGTCTTAAACTCCAAGTGACAATATATTACTACATCACTAACTCTCTCTACCTCTTCTTTTTGATATCATTAACTGACTAAAAATAATTTGGAACTTTGAGGGCTTCTTTGGGAAATTAAAGATCTCCCACACTGGCTCCTCTAAGGACTCTCTCTTTCCAGTACCTCAACTCCTCCTTTTACCACCTTTGCTCATTTTTTTTCAGATTCTTTGCATCCTTTCATATGTCTTCCTTCAAGCCTTGCTTTCTACAACCCTCTTTTCATTCTTGCCAGCAATTTCTTCTCTGACTTCAGCTCCTCAAGTCCCTATAGTCACCAAAATTTTAGACCCTTGGCCCTATCAGAGGCTCTCAAAAACTCAGACTCCAAAAAGCAACTACCTGAGGTTGAAAAAATAAATAAGTAAAAATAAAAAATTAATTGGAAACAGAATGGATACTTTATGCAGTTAGAGAGGCTTTAGACATGGCCAGAGAGCTGTTCTGTGTCACCTCAATCTCTCCTAAGATATATTCCATAGCCCTGTAAGATTACCTGTCAGAGCAAGGGAAATCTTTTAAAAGTCTTCTCCATAATTATTGATAAAAAGCTTTAACCTGGTGGTGGGTATTAAGGAAGGCACATATTGCATGGGACACTGGGTGTGGTGAATAAACAATGAATCTTGGAGCATAAAAAAATAAAATAAATTAAAAAAAAAAGCTTTAACCTCACATTGAACAGACAACCTTTAACATTCCCCATTTGGCATAAATACATTTGCAATAAAAATATAAAATGGGACAAAAAGAGAGAACCAACTCTTTTAAAAGCTAGTGAGTTATGTATTATGTTTACACCTGGCTCATGGCTAAGATTTTTAAAATGAAAACCATAAAACCTCTCCTTGCATTTGTGAGTGTGTGTGTGTGTGTGTGTGTGTGTAATTTTTGATCTTTTGATGATACTATCTAATTTATATATAACATTCCTTAAGGGAGTTCTATCATAATTGGCTCAGACAGATAGACACATATATAAACTAAATATTTCTATATCCCAAAATATAGAAACCATTTCCTTAGCGATTCGGGGTCTCTTCTGGTTCCATACAAATTTTTGGACTATTTGCTCCAGGTCTTTGAAAAATACCAGTGGAAATTTGACTGGAATGGCATTAAAAGTATAGATTGCTCTAGGCAGTATAGACATTTTAACAATGGTTTTTTTTTACAATTTTTTTTAATATTTTATTTATTTATTTGACAGAGAGAGATCACAAGTAGATGGAGAGGCAGGCAGAGAGAGAGAGAGAGAGAGAGAGAGAAGCAGGCTCCCTGCTGAGCAGAGAGCCCAATGTGGGACTCGATCCCAGGACCCTGAAATCATGACCTGAGCCGAAGGCAGCAGCTTAACCCACTGAGCCACCCAGGCACCCAACAATGTTTATTCTTCAGATCCAAGAGCATGGAATGGTCTTCCAACTTTTTGTGTCTTCGTCAATTTCTTTCATGAGTGTTCTGTAGTTCCTTGAGTACAGATCTTTTACCTCTTTGGTTAGGTTTATACCCAGGTATCTTATGGTTCTTGGTGCTATAGTAAATGGAATCAATTCTCTAATTTCCCTTTCTGTATTTTCATTGTTAGTGTACAAGAAAGCCACTGATTTCTGTACATTGACTTTGTATCCTGCCATATTACTGAATTGCTGTATGAGTTCTAGTAGTTTGGGGGTGGAGTCTTTTGGGTTTTCCATATAAAGAATCATATCATCTGCAAAGAGAGAGAGTTTGACTTCTTCATTGCCAATTTGGATACCTTTTATTTCTCTTTGTTGTCTGATTGCTGTTGCTAGGACTTCTAATACTATGTTGAACAAGAGTGGTGAGAGTGGGCATCCTTGTCGTGTTCCTGATTTCAACGGGAAGGCTGCAAGCTTTTTCCCATTGAGGATGTTATTTGCTGTGGGTTTTTCATAGATAGATTTTATGAGGTTCAGGAATGTTCCCTCTATCCCTATATTTTGAAGCGTTTAATCAGGAACGGATGCTGGGTTTTGTCAAATGCTTTTTCTGAATCAATTGAGAGGACCATGTGGTTCTTCTCTCTTCTCTTATTAATTTGTTCTATCACATTGATTGATTTGTGAGTGTTAAACCATCCTTGTAGCCCAGGAATGAATCCCACCTGGTCATGGTGGATAATCTTTTTAATGTGCTGTTGGATCCTGTTTGCTAGGATCTTGTTGAGAATCTTAGCATCCATATTCATCAGTGATATTGGTCTGAAATTCTCCTTTTTGGTAGGGTCTTTGCCTGGTTTGGGATCAGGGTAATGCTGGCTCATAGAGTCTGGAAGTTTTCCTTCTGCTTCAATTTTTTGAAACAGCTTCAGGAGAATACGTGTTATTTCTTCTTTGAAAGTTTGGTAGAATTCCCCAGGGAATCCGTCAGGTCCTGGGCTCTTGTTTTTTGGGAGGTTTTTGATCACCGCTTCAATCTCGTTACTAGATATCGATCTATTTAGGTTGTCGATTTCTTCTTGGTTCAATTTTGGGAGTTTAGAGTGTTCCAGGAATGCATCCATTTCATCTAGGTTGCTTAGCTTATTGGCATATAACTGTTGATAATAACTTCTGATGATTGTTTCTACTTCCTTGGTGTTAGTTGTGATCTCTCCCTTTTCATTCATAATTTTATAAATTTGGGCTTTCTCTCTTTTCTTTTGGATTAGTGTGGTCAATAGTTTATCGAACTTATTGATTCTTTCAAAAAACCAGCTTCTAGTTTCATTGATACGTTCTACTGTATCTCTGGTTTCTACCTGAAAATATTTTATTTTTAAAGATTTTATTTATTTATTTATTTATTTATTTATTTGTTTATTTATTGAGAGAGAGCATGAGCACAGGGAAGGACAGAGAGAGGGAGAGAATCTTGAGCAGACTCTGTGCTGAATGTGGAACCCAACACAGGGTTTGATCTCACAACCCTGATATATGACCTGAGCCAAAATCAAGAGCCAAACACTTAACTGACTGAACCATGCAGGCTTCCTTCAACTCAAATGTTTTAAAATTTACATGGTTTATGTAAATCTTTGGTAACTAGGACTACTTTTTTTTATTATGTTCAGTTAGCCAGCAATTAATACATCATTAGTTGTTGATATAGCATTCAACAGTTCACTAGTTGCATGTAACACCCAGTGTTCACCACAATACATGCCCTCCAAAATGCCCATCACCCAGTTACCCCATCCTCCCTCCTACCTCCTTTCTATAACTCTAAGTTTGTTTCCTGGAGCCCAGAATCTCTCATGCTTTGTCTCCCTCTCTGATTTCTTCCTGGTTGTTTTTCCCTCCCTCCCCCTGTGGTCTGAGCTAAAGACTACTTTTTCTTTCAAGTTTTTATTTTAATTCCAGTTAGTTGACATACAGTGTCATACTAGTTTCAGGTGTACAATACAGTGATTCAATAATTCTATACATAAATAAGACTACTTTGATATTGTTAATTTAATAATAGAGATATGTCCTCAGAGAACATTAATATAATGCAAGCATACATTTCTATTCTACTTCCATTTACTAATCAAATAAACTAATATAAATACTAGATGTTTAATATCATATATATGATAAGATTAATTTTAATAAAATTGAGTCATTCTGACAAACTTCATTTTAACAATAATTTTGTTTTGTAATATGTCTGCTTAAAAATATTTTCCAAAATATTTTGGTAACTTAGAACTTTAAAGTTCTGCAAAATAAGTAATAGATACCCATTGAATAGCTAAATAATTCTTAGATAAACTAAAGTCATCAAACCTTTATTATTAAGCATAAGTTTAAGTTTACATACTTTTAGCTTCCTGTTTTTATATGGTAAAAAGAGGTTAAATATATTAGTTTTTGTTAATAAACATGGAGAATTTTATGATACCTCTAGAGATTATGAGATGGTACATTCACAAAATTTGGTAAAGTACTGCAGATTCTGAATATGACAATTTACATAGATTGTAATGTATCAATTTACATTGATTGTAATATGACAGTTTATATTACAATAAACCTAAGTTTACCTCCTAGGTTTCTCTGTACCCCAAAATATTATATTGGTTAACAATTATAATCAATATATTAAAACATAACTATTAGAAGTGGAGTGAAGGAAAAACTGTTATACAGAGTATGAGAAGCAACTTTAATGTGTTTAATATGAAAAGAATCAAAGGAATGTGAGATATATGGCTCAGGCCATAATCCCAGTGTCCTGGGATCGAGCCCCACATAGAGCTCCCTAGTCAACAAGGAGTCTGCTTCTCCCTCTGCTCTGTCCCCTGATTAGTGCTCACCTGCTCTTTCTCTCAAATAAATAAATAATATTTTTTAATGAGAAAAGAGAAACAAAAGAATAGTATAAAACGTGAAGGGATATAGAAGGTTGCAGGTTTATGGGAAAATAAACTTGTTCTGTGAGGTCAAATCTGGCTAACATTAAAGAGATACATTTATAAGATTCTTCCTAATTATTTTTTTCCAGTTTTTATTTAAGTTCTGGTTGCTTAACATACAGTGTAATTATTAGTTTCAGGTATAGAATATAGTGATTCATTACATACATATAACACACAGTACTCATAACAAGTGCCCTCCTTAATATCTATTAGCAACCTAACCTATTCCCACCCCTCCAGTAACTGTTCATTCTGTACAGTCAAGAGTCCATTTTCTGTTTGCCTCAACTTTTATTTTTTCCCTATGCTCATCTGTTTTGTTTCTTAAATTCCACAAATGAATGAAATCATGTAGTATTTGACTTTCTTGACTGACTCATTTCTCTTAGCATGATACTTTCCATCCACAATGCTGAAAATGACAAGATTCCTTTCTTTTTCCTGTCTGAGCAATATTCCATTGTAAATATGTATCACTTCTTTATCCATTCATCCTGGCATGGATATTTGAGCTCTTTCCATTATTTTTTGACTATTGTTGATAATGCTTCAATAAATATCAGGGTGCATATAACACTTCAAATCACAATTTTTGTATACTTTAGATAAATACCTAATAGTGCAATTGCTGAATAGTAGGGTAGTTCCATTTTTACCTTTTTGAGGAACCTCCATACTATTTTTCAGAGTGGCTGCACCAATTTTTATTCCCACCAACAGTGTAAGAGCATTCCCCTTTCTCTGCATCTTTGCCAACATCTGTTATTTCCTGTGTTGCTAATTTTAGTCATTCTCACTGGTGTATCTTGGTATCTCATGGTAGTTTTGATTTCTTTTTCCCTGATGATGAGTAATTTTGAGCATCTTTTCATGTCTGTTAGCCATCTGTCTGTCCTCTTTGGCAAAATATCTATTCATGTATTCTGCCCATTTCTTAACTAGATCATTTGTGTTTTTTGGGGTTTGAGTTTGATAAGTTCTTTATAGATTTTTGATACTAACCCTTTATTAGATATATCATTTGCAAATATCTTCTCTCATTCCTTAGGGTGAATTTTAGTTTTGTTGATTGTTTCCTTCACCATGCAGAAGGTTTTTAACTTGATGAAGTCCTAATAGTTCATTTTTGCTTTTATTTCTCTTGCCTCTAGCAGACATGGCTAATAAGTATTTGCTACAGCCAACATCAAAGAGGTTACTGCCTGTGCTTGCCTCTAGGATTTTGATGGTGTCTTATCTCACATTTAGGTCTTTCATACATTTTGAATTTATTTTTGTGTAGGGTGTAATAAAGTGGTCCAGTTTCATTGTTCTACATGTGACTCTCCCATTTTCCCAACACCATTTCTTGAAGATACTACCTTTTATTCACTTATTCTTTCCTGCTTTGTTGAAGATTAGTTGACCATATATATTTGGTTTATTTCTAGGTTTTTTTTTTATTCTGTTCCATTGATCTATGTGTTTGTTTTTATGCTAGTACCATACTGTCTTCATCACTGAAGATTTGGAATATAACTTGAAGCCCAGAACTGTGGTGCCTCCAGCTTTATTTTTATTTTTTAAGGTTGCTTTGGGTATTTGGATTCCTTAGCGGTTCCATACAAATGTTAGGATTGTTTGTATGAGCTCTGTGGAAAACGTCGTTGGCATTTTGACAGGGATTAAATTAAATGTGTAGATTGCTTTGGGTAGTATAGACATTTTAACTATATTTGTTCTTCTAATCCATAGGCATGGAAAGTTCCTTTTTCCATTTTTTGGTGTCATCTTCAATTTTTTAATATGTGCTCTATAATTTGCAGAGTACAGATATTTTACCTTTTAGATTAGGTTTTTCCTAGGTATCTTATGGTTCTTGTGCAATGGCAAATGGACTGATTGCTTGATTTCTTGTTATGCTTCTTTGTTATTGGTGTACAGATTATGTACATTGATTTTGTATCATGTGGCTTTACTGAGTTTGTATATCACTTATAGCAATTCTTTAATGGAGTCTTTCTGGTTTTGTATATACAGTGTCATGTCACCTGCAAATAAAGAGTTTGGCTTCTTCCTTGCTTATTTGGCTACATTTTATCTCTTCTTGTTGTCTGATTGCTGAGGTTAAGACTTCCACTACTAGTTAAATAACAATGATGAGAGTGAACATCCTTTTCTTGTTCCTGCACATAGGGGAGAAGTTCTCAGTTTTCCCCCACTGAGAATGAAGTAAGCTGTGGGTCTTTTGTATATGGCCTTCATGATGTTCAGGTATGTTTCCTGTAAACTTACTTTGTGGAGGGTTTTTATAAGAATGGATGTTGTATCTTGTCAAATGTTTTGTTTCGTTTTGTTTTTCCTGCATCTATTGAGAGGATCACATATATGCTATCCTTTCTTTTATTAATGTGGCATATAATGTTGTTTAATTTACAAATATTGACAACATTTGCAGTCCAAGAATATATTCCACATGGCTGTGGAGAATTATTCTTTTAATGTTATTTTAATGTGGGATTCCATTTGATATTTTTTTATTATATTTTATTGTGTTATGTTAGGCACCATACAACACATTATTAGGTTTTGAGGTAGTGTTCCAAGATTTATTGTTTATGTATAACACCCAGTGCTCCATGCAATACATGCCCTCTTTAATGCGCACCACCAGCCCCCCCACCCAAACCCTGTTTGTTTCTTGGAGTCCACAATCTCTCATGGTTCATCTCCCCCTACGATTTCCCCCAATTCACTTTTCCATTCCTTCTCCTAATGTCCTCCATGTTATTCCTTATGTTCCACAAGTAAATGAAATAAATGAAATAAATAAATGAAATAAATAATAAATAATAAATAAATAAATGGAAATAAGTCTTCTTGACTTATTTAACTCAGCATAATCTCCAGTCCCATCCATGTTGATGCAAAAGTTGGGTATTCATTCTTTCTGATGGCTGACTAATATTCCATTTTATGTATGGACCACATCTTCTGTATCCATTCGTCTGTTGAAGGGCATTGTGGCTCTTTCCAGTTTAGCTACTGTGGACATTGCTGCTATGAACTTTGGGGTGCAAGTGGCAGTTCTTTTCACTACATCTGTATCTTTGGGGTAAATATCCAGTAGTGCAATTGCTGGGTCATAGGATAGCTTTATTTTTAATTTCTTAAGGAACCTCCATACTGTTTTCCAAAGTGGCTGCACCAACTTGCATTCCCACCAACAGTGTAAGAGGGTTCTCCTTTCTCCACAGCCTATCCAACTTTTGTTGTTTCTTTCCTTGGTAATTTTTGCCATTCCAAGTGGTGTAAGGTGATATCTCAATGTGGGTTTGATTTGAATTTCCCTGATGGCTAATGATGATGAACATTTTTTTCATGTGTCTCCTCGCCATTTGTATTTATCCCAGATTTACAGATGTAGTGGAAAGAAGGGCCGTATGTACCCTAATGTTCATAGCAGAAATAGCCATGGTTGCCAAATTGTGGAAAGAGCCAATATGCCCTTCAACAGACAAATGGATAATTTTTTGTTTTCTATGCTGTTGGTTATTTTTTCTCCTCTATCACTTGTGATTTTATTTATTTGGGTCCATTTTCTTTTCTTTTTTTTTTATGTCTGGCTAGGGGGTTATCAATTTTATTAATTCTTTCAACAAACCAGTTTCTGGTTTCATTGATCTGTTCCACTGTTTTCTTAGTTACTTTATCTTTTATTTCAGCTTTGATCTTTATTATTTTATTTCTTCTTTTATTAAGATTTTATGTATTATTTGACAGAGAGAGACACAGTGAGAGAGGGAACACAAACAGGGGGAGTGGGAGAGGGAGAAGAAGGCTTCCTGCTGAGCAGAGAGCCCAATGCGGTCATGACCTGAGCTGAAGTCAGATGCTTAATGACTGAGACACTCAGGTGCACCTTTCTTCTGCTGGCTTTAGGTTTTGTTTGTTGTTCTTCTTCTAACTCCATTAGGTATAAGATTAGGTTGTTCATTTCAGATTTTTCTTGATTATTCAGGTACACTATATTTCTATATACTTCCCTCCTAAGAATACATGTGCTAAATCCCAGATGTTTTGGACTATCGTGTTTTCATTTTGATTTTTCCATTAAAAAAATTCCTTCTTTAAGTTCCTGTCAACCCATTTATTGTTTAGTAGCATGTTGTTTAACCTCTCTGTATTTGTGGTATTTCCAATTTTTTTTTCATGATTTACTTCAAGTTTCATTGTATTGTGGTCAGAAAATATGCATAATCTTATTTCAATCTTTTTTGTACATGTTTAGGCCATATTAGTGATCTAGTATGTGATCAGTTCTGTAGACTGTCCCAGGTGAACTTGAAAGGAATGTGTATTTTGGTGCTTCAGGATGAAATGTTCTGATATCTGTTAAGGGAATCTGATCCACTTATTTGTGGAGCATAACAAATAACATGGAGGACAAGGGGAGTTAGAGAGGAGAAGGGAGTTGGGGGAAATTGGAAGGGGAGGTGAACCATGAGAGACTATGGACTCTGAAAAACAATCTGAGGGTTTTGAAGGGGTGGGGGGTGGGAGGTTGGGGGAACCAAGTGGTGGGTATTAGAGAGGGCACGGATTGCATGGAGCACTGGGTGTGGTGCAAAAATAAGGAATACTGTTATGCTGAAAAAAAAAAAGGTAAAAAAAAAAAAGTCTGATCCAGGGTGGCACAGTCAGTTGAGTAAATGATTCTTGGTTTCAGCTCATTTTGTGATCTCAGGATCATGAGATCAAGACTTGAATCTGGCTCCATGCTCAGTGCAGAGTCTGCTTAAGACTCTTTCTCCCTCCACCCCTCCTCTCTGTGTGTGTGCTCTCTCTCTTTCTCTCTCTCCCACTTTATCTGTGAAATAAATAATCTTTTGAAAAAAGTTAAAAGTAGAACTACCCTATGACCCAGCAATTATACTACTAAGGATAAAAAAAAAATACATTCAAAGGGGCACATGCACCCAAATGTTTATAGCAGTGGTATCAAAAATAGCCAAACTATTGAAAGAATGCAAACATTCTTCAACTGATGAGTGGATAAAGAAGTGGGGGGTAGTGGAATATTACTCAGTTATGAAAAAGAATGAAATATTGCCACTTGCAATGGCATGGATGGAGCTAGAGTGTATTACGCTAAGTGGAATAAGTCAGTTAGAAAAAGACAAATACCATATGGTTTCATTCATATATGGAATCTAAGAAACAAAACAGATAAGCATTTGGGAAGGAAGAAAAAAAGAGAGAAGGAGCCAAACCAAAAGAGATTCTTAACTACAGAGAACAAACTAAGGGTTTCTGGATTCTGGTCGTTGAGGGGATGCGCTAAATGGGTGATGGCCATTAAGGAGTGCACTTGTGATGAACACTGGAAGTTATATGGAAGTGATAAATCACCAATCTATACCTGAAACAATTTTGCCATATAAGTTAATTAGCTAGAATTTAAATTAAAAACCTGGGGAAAAAAAGAGGAAAAAACACCCAGTTTGTCTAAGTATAGCTACTCTGGCTTTCTTTTGAAAACCATTTGCATGATACGTATTTCTCCATCTTCACTTTCAGTCTGCAGGTGTCTTTAGGTCTAAATAGAGACTTTTGTAGGAAACATATAAATGGGTCTTATTTTTTATTCATTTGGTCTATGTCTTTTGATTGGAGTATTTAGTCCACTAACATTCAGAGTAATTATTGATAGATACATATCTATTTTATTTTTTGTTTTATTGATGTTTTTGGAGATTTTCTGTATTCTTTTCTAGTCTTTGTCACTTTTTGTATCTCCTTTCCACTCCAAGAGTCTCCATTAATATTTCTTGCAGGGTTGGTTTAGTGGTCACAAACTCCTTTAGGTTTTGTTTGTCTGGAAACTTTTCATCTCTCTTTCTACTCTGAATGGTAGTTTTACTGAAGAAAGGATTCTTGTGTTCAGTATTCTTCCATTCAGCATGTTAAATATGTCCTGCCATTCCATTCTGGACTGCCATGTTTCTGTGAAAAGATGTATAGGTAGCCCTATGGGTCTTCCCTTGTAGGTTAGGGACTTTTTTTTTTGGTCTTGCTGCTTTTAGGATTTTTTCCTTTATCCCATATTTTCCAAATTTAACTACAATATATCTTGGTATGGATCTGCTTTTGTTGATTTTGGTGGGAGTTCTCTGTACTTCCTGGATTTAATTTCTGTTTCCTTTCCCAGATTAGGGAAGTTTCCATCTATTATTTCTTTACATAAACCTTCTTTCCTCTTTTCTCTCTCTATTCTTCCTCTCTCTCTTCTCTCCCTTCCTATAATACAAGTGTTATGCTTTACAGAGTCACTGAGTTCCCTAAGTCTACTCTTGTGATCCATCCTTCTTTCTTTCTTTTCTTTAGCTTCATTATTTTCTGTTATTCTATGTGCGTGTGTGTGTGCGCGCGCGCGTTTAATTCATTACTTGCCTATAACATCGAGGGCTCATCACAACATGTGACTTCCTTAATACCCATCACCTGGTTACCCCATTCCTCCACCCCTCCCTTCTGTAACCCTCAGTTTATTTCCCAGAGTCCAGAGTCTCTCATGGTTTGTCTCCCTTTCTGATTTCTTCCCATTATTCTATCTTCTATATCACTTATTTGTTTCACTGCTTCTTTTATCCTGCGGTCATTATATGCAATGGTTTCAAATCTCAGTTATTACATTTTTTTTTCATTTCTGACTTTTTAACTCTTTTACCTCTTTGTTAAGGGTCTGCCTGATGTCTTCCATGCTTCTCTTAAACCTAACTAGTATCCTTATGATTGCTGCTTTAAATTCTCCATCAGACATATTACTTACATCTGTTTTGACTTGATCTCTGAATCTGAACTTCTCTTGTTCTTTATTTTGGGGTGAATTTCTTTGCCTTTTCATTTTATGTGGGTATCCATCTTCCTTTCTGTGTTATAAAAGCCTGTTGTGTTTCCTGTTCCTATGCATAATGGTTTTATGAAGAAGAGGTCATATAGTGTCCTGGACCTGGCACTTCAGAGAGTGTCTCTGGTGTGTGTTGCATGCACTCTGCTACTGTGTTTTGGCTGCTTTATTCTTCAGGTCAGTTGTCTGCAGATGCTGTCCTTGCCTGCACTGGGAAGTGTTTGGACCTTAGGAAGAGTGAGGTGAGTTTTAACCAGGCATGCGCTTGTCTGCTTGTTAAATGAGACCTGATGCTATTTCCATTAGAACTGAAGTCTTGCAGAAGAATATTGTTGGGAGATGTGGTGCATGCAGAGGTTTCTGCTGGCCATCTGGAGAAGGGCCCTGATGTGCTGGGCCTTATGAACATTAGCCGGGTAAAAGCAGTACCAGCAGAGCACCAGAGGGCAGGACTGGATGTAAGCAGATTATGCAGCCAGTGTTAGCACTGTGCTGCTTACTAAAGTTGGTTTATGCAGAGGTGCAGGGGAGGGAAATGGTGCCACTCCACTTCTTTATCCATGGAGAGGTGTCTCCATGCTTGCAGGTCTCAGGGAAACACTCCCAGAAGAGTAAATTATTTCCTCTCATGAATCCCAGGCATTTTTCAGATCACTGTTTTCACGCTATCTGTTTCCAGGTTGTTTGCCTGCCTGGAGCAGTGCAGTTCACTTTGGGCTCTATCACAGATAATCCTACTGACTTTTAAAACTTCAAACCTAAGGACCTGGTGTAGGGGGACCTGTGCTGCCTTCTGTCAGAGGGTCTCACTATGTTGGAACTGATGCAAGTTTGACCAAGAAGGGCAGTTACACCAGTAACTTCTGTACACCAGTACAATTGCCCATGGGTATGAGTTTTGGAGCAAAGAAGGCTAAACAGCCAGTGTCTGAGTTTGCAGACCTAAGCTGACCTGAGTTTGCTGACCTAAGCATCTGTACCTATGCTGAGAGACACAGGAGGCAAATGCCACCTGATTATTCTTTTGTCCCTGGAAAGGCAATGCCACTTCTCATAGATGCACTCTAAGAAGAGCAGTGTTTCCTTCATATGCTTTAGGCAATCCTCAAATTGTGCTCTCTGTCCCAGGGTTGCTTGTGTGCCCTCTCTCCAGGAGTAGGGCAGTGCCCTCGGGTCTCTATTCCAGCCAAGCCTGTTGACCTCTAAAATGTCAATCTTTGAGCCCTGCTAGTTGCAAAAACTCACAAAAATCAGCCCCTCTCATTTTCCCAACCAATGGCATTGGAGAAGTGCTTATCCCTGTGTGTTCCCACTCCCTCTCACCTTTCTCCATGACCAGGGCTCCCTCCACTCTGCAGCACCTGTGATATGTTTCTCCCAACAGCCACATCTCTGTACTTCTTACTTTCCTCAGTGTGACTTCTTCTCTCCCTCTAGTTGTGCAGTTTGTTACATCAGTCCTCAAGATATTTCTTAACTGTTCAGAATAATTTGATACTTAATGAGCGTGTTCAAGGGATGAGACAACTCTAAGGTCCTCTTACTATACCACCACCTTAGCTGCCCCCTCTATAAAATCCATTTTAAAATGAGTCCGATAATGTATTGATACAAACTGAAAGTTTTATTTTCTTTTTGTTAAAATGATAAAGTTTCTGAGATTACTGGTCTGAACTTCATAGGAGTTTTTTTTTTCTTTTTTACTTTTGAGTAATCTACCTAGAAAACAAAGATCATGTCTGTGACTTATTCAAGATAATATCCCAGGCTGCATGTTTCTTTTATCATACCCTTGATTACTTAAGAGAAACGAGCCTTCTCACTGTTGGAAGAGTTTTTTTTTTTTTTCAGGTTGAGATTTACATTTGGAATAATTTATTGTTACTCTTGTGAAATATATACCATTTCATTTTACAGTGAAATATAATATTCAGTTTTCCAGAAAAACAGGACTAATAAAAGGTACAGATATAGGTTATATAGATATCAACATATAAATAAAAGGGTGTTGGAGGGGAGGCAGTTGAGGGGTTGGGTGAGCCTGGTTGTGGGTATTATGGAGGACATGTATTGCATGGAGCACTGAGTGTGGTGCATAAACAATGAATGCTGGAACACTGAAAAGAAATAAAATAAAATGGAAAAAATATAAATATCTATGTAATTATGGAGATCAGGGCATCCCACAATCTGCCATCAGGAAGCTGGAGAACCAGGATAACTAGTGTAATTTATTCCAAGATGAAACAACAGAGAACCGAAGGGGCATTGGTGAAAGCTCAGTGTCCAAAAAAACCCAAGGACTCTGATGTCCTAGGGCAAGAAAAGGGATACATCCAACCCAAGAAGAGAGGGAATTTGCCCTTCCTCAGCCTTTTTGGTCTATTTCAGTCTCCTGATTTTGACACATAACATTAATCCTCACAGCCCTCCCCTTGCCCACTTGATGCCTAGAAACATTACCTTAAACTATAATAAATCTCCAAAATAATAATAATAATAATAACAACAACAAATCTCCAAATAAAGGAAATAACAAGGTTATAGTTCTGCCTAGCATTCTAACACTATCCATCATACAAACAGAAACACAAAAACACACTAACTCCTCCCCAAAAGAAGAGGTAAAGTCCTAGTGTAAAGATCATTCTTTGATATCTAGGAACAAGTAGTGTGGTGCAAAATGAACAACACTTACTATGATATAAATTCAGTACATTTCATGTTACATGATAAGGAAATAAGAAAGCATAGAAAACAAAGATATTTACTTTATATATGTATATAAATATATATATTTACTTGATACTATATATATAACATATTTACTTGATATATATATATACACATATATACATACATATGTATATATATGTGTGTGTGTGTATATATATATATATATATATGCAAAAATATTCAAATAAACCTAAGGAGGAAATACTCATGACAGTTGTAGCTCTTGTTTCTGTAACTGGTTACTTAATTAAAGCTTTCCCCCTAAAAATCCTATATTTCCTTTGCTTCAGCAAGCTCCTCAGCTGGTTATGGTTCATTAAAAAGCAAGGTGGACCAATCTTTTGTTCCTGAAGGAGCTGGGACATTGCAAGTGTTGCTTGGATAAGGTTATTGTAGTTTTCCATTGACTTTAATCATAAGGCATGGTATCCATGAAAACTCTTAAGATCTGTTCTGTATTCCAGGGGAACCTGGGTGGCTCAATGGGTTAAAGCCTCTGCCTTCAGCTCAGGTCATGATCCCAGGGTCCTGGGATTGAGCCCCATATCGGGCTCTCTGCTCCACAGGGAGCCTGCTTCCTCCTCTCTCTCAGCCTGCCTCTCTGCCTACTTGTGATCTCTGTCTGTCAAATAAATAAAAATCTTAAAAAAAAAAAGATCTGTTCTGTATTCCAGATATACTCTTACTTATGTCCACTGTGGAATAACTGTTAAACTCCCCTTTTGATATCAACTAAGATTATTTGCTTGGTTAAACTATAGTCAGGCTCCTGAAGTTTTTCCTAGGCCCATATGGATACTTGTTTATAAAAATCTTAGCAAGAACCCTAATTCAGCAGTTTCACAAAGGTATTTCATCATCCATATCTGATCTTTCAGCATCCATCAGGTTTTTCATCTTCCACCATCTATCAGCTGATATCTAATAAGACTGCCTTATCCTCAGCAACAATACTATTAGGTGAATTTAGCCAAACTCCTTTACCATTAATTTTCCTCTTAGAATTTTCCATTCATTGACTTCCAAATGGTTCCTTGCTATAAATTCCTACTTGCCCCTGCTGTAGTGTCATCTATTTTTTTTCTTTGAGTGTTACCATGCTGTGACTTGGATAGGATCAGTTTCATCATTAGAGCCCAGACTACTCCCCCAGTACCCTAAGTATGCACCTTTGAAGGCTTTGTCTTAACTCCTGACTGACTGATTAGGGATCTATTTGTGAGTTTCACACCTAAACCACTGGCTCAGATAAATGTCCCCTTTAACACGTAGGGACAGATACTGACTTTTAAGAATCGAGTATACTCTAGAAGGTAGGTTAGAGTCCCAATGAATGACAGGCTGTGGTAGAATGTTAGGTTTGTCTGTTTATAGAGGATAGGGAAGCATAAGCTGTATTGGAGCCCCAAACTCTATGTTCATAAGTATAAAGTTTCCATTAGTTAAGAACTTGGGAGTTCTCAGCAGACTGAAACCCTTTCTTGAACCCCTGGTGAAATAGTGCTTTGCCAATGTTGTTTAATTCATTTCTAGTTGGCATGGTTTTACTAAAGGCAATTCAGAAATTCAGTGACTTTAGGGGAAAATTTAATGTCTTCCCAAACTGGCTTCTTTCTGTTCGCATCACCTCTGTTCCTGTTTCCTCCTTTTACTGCTTTGGGTCTTACCTTGCCAGTTCCCTTAAATCCTTTGATATGTCCCCCTTCAGATCCCTACCTCCACCATCCCTCTGTTCAGCTTGCCAGACATTTTCCCTCATACTTCACCACCTTGTCTCCCTAACATCACTTGAATTTTAGGTTCTCTGCTCTTTATCAAGGACTCTCAAGGGACTAAAGACCTCCAAAAACAACCAAGTGAGGCTGAAAATACAACAAAAACTATTTGGAACAGAATTGAATGTTTTGTCCACTCAGTTTGGTTTTGAAGATTTCCAGACAGCTAGTAGAAGTCTCCCAGATCACTAGCTTAAAATTTGGTCCACAGCCTCCTTCAGGTTACATGTCAGGGAAAAATAAAATCTTAAATGTCTCCTCCACAAATATTGGTAAACAGGTAATCTTTACTTGTTCCATTTGCCAGAAATGCAGTTCAGATAAATATATAAAGTAGAGATACAACAAGTTGGTGTTACTATGCTGTAGAGAGTCATGGATAAAATTTTAGAATAAGATGAAACTAGAGGGTATTATGCTAAGCAAAATAAGTTAGTTGGAGAAAGACAAATACCATATGATCTTGCTCATATGTGCAATTTAAGAAACAAAACAGATGAACATGGGGAAAGGAAAAATAAAACAAGATGAAGACAGAGAGGGAAGGAAACCATAAGAGACTATTTACCTATAGGAAACAAACAAGGTTGTTGGAGGGGAGAGGGTGGGAGGGGAGAGGGTGGGTGGGGTAATTGGGTGATGGGCATTAGGAGGACATTTGAAATAATGAGCACTGGGTGTTGTATGCAACTGACAAATCAGTAAATTCTAACTCTGAAACTAATAATAAAGTATATGGTAATTAAATTGAACTTAACTAAAAAAAGTGTATAAAATATCTGTTTATATCTGTCTGTTTGTATACATTTAGGTATTTATTCATGTATTTTATAAATACATGGCATTTTTCTACCTCCAAAAAGTATTTCCAGGTTAATTTATAACATCTCTTAAAAAAGTCTATTCAAATTTGTTAGAAATAAATGAGCTCTACTATATATTAATTGCAGACATTTTTTTTTCTAAGTTTAGTAGTCAAAAACCCTTTTATTATTTCTACTATATGTTTAAGATTATAAATCTATAAATCCAAACTAAGAATGAAATGTACAATAAAGATGAATTTTATAATGCATGTGAAACACAGTGGTAATGTTTTTTAAATAAAGACATAAGAACCATATGTTTAAATGTTTATTTTTTTATAATTTTTATATATGCCTAATTTGTCAATAAGAAAAATAACTTAGGGTGGTGACTAGATTTACTTACTTCAAAAAGCTTTGTGATCAATTTGTACATGATTGGTAAGTACAAGTGAATTAAATAGAGGTGTGGTAAAATTTATAAGTGAATTTTTCACCAATAATTATGATTCATAAAGTATATACTTAATAGTAGTCTGTCAAACTTTTTTGGTGACTTGTATATCACCTGCTTGATTCTCTGCTCCTTCCATCCTTATTTTGATTACATCCAACCAGTTTTGCATCTCAGTTCTAGCATTATTTATTTTGACCTGACTAGTTTTTAGGCTTTTTATCTCTTCAGCCAGGGTTTCTCTGGTGTCTTCTACACTTCTTTCAAGCCTGGCTAGTATTCCTTTTTCTTTTCTTTTTTTTTTTAAGATTTTTAAATTTATTTATTTGACAGACAAAGATCACAAGTAGGCAGAGAGGCAAGCAGAGAGAAAGGGAAGCAGGCTTCCTGCTGAGCAGAAAGCCCAATGTGGGGCTTGATCCCAGGACCCTGAGATGTCCTGAGCTGAAGGCAGAGGCTTTAACCCACTGAGCCACCCAGGCGCCCCACCAGCTAGTGTTCTAATGACTGTTTTTCTAAATCCTTGTTCAGATGTATTGCTTATATCTGTTTTGAACAAATCTCTGGCTGTGATTTCTTCTTGATCTTTCTTTTAGGGAGAATTCCTCCATATTGTCATATGAACACTTGTTAGGTTTCCTGCTCTTGAGAGTAATGCTATATTAAGAAGTGTTCATACACTGATCAGGGACTGGCACTTCAGGTGGTGTTTCTGGTGTTTGCTGTGTGCATTCTGCTGTTAATGTTTTGTATTTTTGTTTCTTTTTTTTAAGACTTTATGTATTTATTTGACAGAGGGAGAGAAGGAGAGATCACAAGAAGGCAGCAGGCAGAGAGAGGAGGGGAAGCAGACTTACTGCTAAGCAGAAAGCCCGATACAGGGCTTGATTCCAGGACCTTGAGATCATGACCTCAGCCAAAGGCAGAGGCATGACCCACTGAGCCATCCTGGTGCCCCTGCTGTTGTTTTTGACTGCTCTTTCTCACAGGTTAGTCCTCTACAAAGTTCATCCTCACTTCCAGTGGAGAGAGTTTGGAACTTTAACTGGGTGTGCTTTGATTTGTTTAAGATAAGCCTGATTAAAAAAAAAAATGCCTGATCCAAGAAAATAGAAAGGAAAAGGAACAAAAGAGCAAAAACAAACAAACAAACAAACAAACAAACAAACCAGATATACAAAAAAACTATATGCCTCTTTCCAAAGAATAAGATAGAAAGAAAGAAGGAGGGAAAAAGGAAGCCTGATTAAAAAAACAAGAAAGGGCAACAAAGCAACCAACCAATAAAAAAATAAATAAGTCTGTTACCAAGGAAAAAAGGAAAAAGGTGATGGGAAGGAAGACTCATCCTATTTCCACCACAACTGAAGCTGATGTTTTGGAGCTCTCTATGATCAGTATACTTGGTACATGCTGGGGGCCTCATGTTGGTCTTCTGAGGGAGAGGCCCACTGTTCTTGCTCACGTTCAGATCTACTCTTGCAAAGATGCCCCTGCTAGGTAGAGGGTTGGGGGTAGGGGTTATTCCCCTTGGGAGGGAGGCAGGATTTGGTGCGATTCTGCCCTCCACTGGAAGCACTATGTTTCTCTCTGAAGCACTATTGTCCTGGGTGGCGGGGGGCGGGGGGGTGAAAGATGGCATCACTGTGCCCTTTCATTGCCCAGGGAGGGGAGCTCACAGCCACCACTGTTCAGGAGGCTCTCACAGACAAGCAAACAGTCTCCTCTCCTGTGTCCTAGGCTGCTGTCAGATTGGTTCCCTCAACCAGTCTGTGCTTGGCTGTTGACATACAGTTCATACAGGTCACAATTCTCCTGTGTTTTATCTCTGGCCAGTAGCTAGGACTCAAAATTATAAATCTTAGAAGGCCAGGCAAGGTGTAGACCTATTCCTCTCCTTGGGAGGAAAGCCTCACAGCATGCCTAGCACTGTTCTACACAATAATTCACATAACAAGCAAAAATTCACACAACAAGCACACAGTGGCTGGAGTATTGTGATGCACAGGGAAAAGCTTCAAACACATTATCTGCCCTCAACACTCCTCTGTCCCCTGCTGCTGAACAGCTGCTCAATGACTTCTGGTCATTGTGCTTGAAAAGGCAAAGTAACCTCTTCCAAATGTACTCCAGGAAGGGGAGCTATCTCTCCCAGTGTGACCCAGGGGATAACCCCTGACCATGTCTCATTGTGCCAGACCTACACACCACTCTCTCCTGATCTCTTCCTATTTCCCTAACATTGCCCTGTGAAAAGGGCCCCATCCCCTTGGGGCAACATGGCTTTTCTCCCCCTCAACTGACAGCTCTGAACTTCATATCAACCATATAGTCCTCTTCTAATTGGGCAGATTGTTTTCTTATCCTCAGATCAGTTTCCTACTTGTTCAGAATGATTTGATGTTAATCTAGCTGTATTTGAGGGAAAAGGCAAGCTCAAGACACCCCTGTAATTCCACCATCTTTTTAAAAAGATTTTATTTATTTATTTGACAGAGAGATCACAAGTAGGCAGAGAGGCAGACAAGAGAGAGGGGGAAGCAGGCCCCCCCACTGAGCAGAGAGTCTGATGTGGAGCTCAATCCCAGGACCCTGAGACCATGACCTGAGCCGAAGTCAGAGGCTTAACCCACTGAGCACCCAGGTGCCCCTAATTCCACCATCGTAACACTTCCTCCTCAAATTTTATTGGTAACCTGAAACCTTGGAGATATACTAAGTTACACTAAGTTAACATGAATAATAGATATTCATTAACATCTAGATTATTTCCAAATAAGACAAAATGCTTGCTTAACATGTTTTTCTATAGTGGCATATAGCACCCAGTGCTCTTTAGATTACATGCCCTCCTTAGTGCCCATCATCCAGTTACCCCACCCTCCACCTACCTCCCCTCCAACAATCCTCAGATTGTTTCCTAGAGTTAAGATCACTCTGATTTCATCTTATTTCTCCTCCTTATCTCCTATGTCATCTGTTTTGTTTCTTAAGATCCACATATAAGTGAAATCATATGGTATTTTTCTTTCCCTGACTGACTTATTTTCCTTATCATAATACTCTGTAGTTCCATCCACATCATTGCAAATGACAAGACTTGATTTTTTTTCTTTATGGCTGAGTAATATTCCATTGTATACATATGCCATACTTTTTAATTTTTTTTTATTTTTATATCTTTTCAGCGTAACAGAATTCATTGTTTTTGCACTACACCCAGTGCTCCATGCAATGCATGCTTTCCTTATTACCTACCACCTGGCTCCCCCAACCTCCCACCCCCCCACCCCTTTAAAACCCTCAGATTGTTTTTCAGAATCCATAGTCTCTCATGGTTCATCTCCCCCTCCAATTTCCCTCAACTCCCTTCTCCTCTCCATCTCCCCATGTCCTCCATGCTATTTGTTATGCTCCACAAATAAGTGAAACCATATGATAATTGACTCTCTTTTCTTGACTTATTTCACTCAGCATAATCTCTTCCAGTCCCGTCCATGTTGCTACAAAAGTTGGGTATTCATCCTTTCTGATGGAGGCATAATACTCCATAGTGTACATGGACCACATCTTCCTTATCCATTCGTCCATTGAAGGGCATCTTGGTTCTTTCCACAATTTGGCGACCGTGGCCATTGCTGCTATAAACAGTGGGGTATAGATGGCCCTTCTTTTCACTACATCTGTATCTTTGGGGTAAATACCCAGTAGTGCAATGGCAGGGTCATAGGGAAGCTCTATTTTTAATTTCTTGAGGAATCTCCACACTCTTCTCCAAAGTGGCTGCACCAACTTGCATTCCCACCAATAGTGGAAGAGGGTTCCCCTTTCTCCACATCCCCTCCAATACATGTTGTTTCCTGTCTTGCTAATTTTGGCTATTCTAACGGGTATAAGGTGGTATCTCAATGTGGTTTTAATTTGAATCTCCCTGATGGCTAGTGATGATGAACATTTTTTCATGTGTGTGTTGAGTTTGAGGAGTTCTTTATAGATCCTGGATATCAACCTTTTGTCTGTACTGTCATTTGCAAATATCTTCTCCCATTCCGTGGGTTGCCTCTTTGTTTTGTTGACTGTTTCCTTTGCTGTACAGAAGCTTTTGATCTTGATGAAGTCCCAAAAATTTATTTTCGCTTTTGTTTCCGTTGCCTTTGGAGACATATCTTGAAAGAAGTAGCTGTGGCTGATATCGAAGAGAACTGCCTATGTTCTCCTCTAGGATTCTGATGGATTCCTGTCTCACATTGAGGTCTTTTATCCATTTTGAGTTTATCTTTGTGTACGGTGTAAGAGAATGGTTGAGTTTCATTCTTCTACATATAGCTGTCCAGTTTTCCCAGCACCATTTATTGAAGAGATTGTCTTTTTTCCACTGTATATTTTTTCCTGTTTTGTCGAAGATTAACTGACCATAGAGTTGAGGGTCCATATCTGGGATCTCCACTCTGTTCCACTGGTCTATGTGTCTGTATTTATGCCAGTACCATGCTGTCTTGGTGATCACAGATTTGTAGTAAAGCTTGAAATCAGGTAATGTGATGCCCCCAGTTTTATTTTTGTTTTTCAACATTTCTTTAGCAATTCGGGGTCTCCTCCGGTTCCATACAAATTTCTGGATTATTTGCTCCAGCTCTTTGAAAAATACCGGTGGAATTTTGATCGGAATGGCATTAAAAGTATAGATGGCTCTAGGTAGTATAGACATTTTAACAATGTTTATTCTTCCATTCCAAGAGCATGGAATGGTCTTCCATCTTTTTGTGTCTTCTTCAATTTTTTCATGAGTGTTCTGTATTTCCTCGAGTACAGATCCTTTACCTCTTTGGTTAGGTTTATTCCCAGGTATCTTATGGTTCTTGGTGCTATAGTAGATGGAATCGATTCTCTAATTTCCCTTTCTGTATTTTCATTGTTAGTGTATAAGAAAGCCACTGATTTCTGTACATTGACTTTGCATCCTGCCACATTACTGAATTGCTGTATGAGTTCTAGTAGTTTGGGGGTGGAGTCTTTGGGGTTTTCCATATAAAGAATCATGTCATCTGCGAAGAGAGAGAGTTTGACTTCTTCATTGCCAATTTGGATACCTTTTATTTCTCTTTGTTGTCTGATTGCTGTTGCTAGGACTTCTAATACTATGTTGAACAAGAGTGGTGAGAGTGGGCATCCTTGTTGTGTTCCTGATCTCAGCGGGAAGGCTGCGAGCTTTTTCCCATTGAGGATGATATTTGCTGTGGGTCTTTCATAGATAGATTTTATGAGGTTCAGGAATGTTCCCTCTATCCCTATATTTTGAAGCGTTTAATCAGGAACGGATGCTGGATTTTGTCAAATGCCTTTTCTGAATCAATTGAGAGGACCATGTGGTTCTTCTCTCTTCTCTTATTAATTTGTTCTATCACATCGATTGATTTGTGAATGTTAAACCATCCTTGTAGCCCAGGAATGAATCCCACCTGGTCATGGTGGATAATCTTTTTAATGTGCTGTTGGATCCTGTTTGCTAGGATCTTGCTGAGAATATTAGCATCCATATTCGTCAGTGATATTGTTCTGAAATTCTCCCTTTTGGTAAGGTCTTTGCCTGGTTTGGGGATCAGGGTAATGCTGGCTTCATAGAAAGAGTCTGGAAGTTTTTCTTCTGCTTCAATTTTTTGAAACAGCCTCGGGAAAATAGGTATTATTTCCTCTTTGAAAGTTTGGTAGAATTCCCCAGGGAATCCATCAGGTCCTGGGCTCTTGTTTTTTGGGAGGTTTTTGAACACTGCTTCAATCTCGTTACTAGATATCGGTCTATTCAGGTTGTCAGTTTCTTCCTGGTTCAATTTTGGGAGTTTAGAGTTTTCCAGGAATGCATCCATTTCATCTAGGTTGCTTGGCTTATTGGCATATAACTGTTGATAATAACTTCTGATGATTGTTTCTACTTCCTTGGTTTTAGTTGTGATCTCACACTTTTCATTCATAGTTTTATGAATTTGGGCTTTCTCTCTTTTCTTTTGGATTAGTGTGGCCAATGGTTTATTGATCTTATTGATTCTTTCAAAAAACCAGCTTCTAGTTTCATTGATATGTTCTACTGTATCTCTGGTTTCTACCTCATTGATCTCTGCTCGAATCTTGATTATTTCCCTTCTTATGTGTGGAGTTGGTTTGATTTGTTGTTGATTCTCCAGTTATTTAAGGTGTAGGGACAGCTGGTGTGTTCTGGATTTTTCAATTTTTTTTTTTTTTAATGGAGGCTTGGATGGCTATGTATTTCCCCCTTAGGACCGCCTTTGCTGTATCCCATAGGTTTTGGACCAAAGTGTCTTCATTCTCATTGGTTTCCGTGAATTGTTTCAGTTCTTCTTTGATCTCCTGGTTGATCCAAGCATTCTTAAGCAAGGTGGTCTTTAGCTTCCAGGTGTTTGCGTTCCTTCTGAACTTTTCCTTGTGATTGAGCTCCAGTTTCAAAGCATTGTGATCTGAGAATATGCAGGGAATAATTTCAGTCTTTTGGTATCGGTTGAGTCCTGATTTGTGACCCAGTATGTGGTCTATTCTTGAGAAGCTTCCATGAGCACTTGAGAAGAATGTGTATTCTGTTGTTTTAGGGTGGAATGTTCTGTATATATCTATGAGGTCCATCTGGTCCAATGTGTCATTCAATGCTCTTGTTTCTTTATTGATTTTCTGCTTCGATGATCTGTCTATTTTTGAGAGAGGTGTGTTAAGATCTCCTACTATTATTTTTCATATCAATATGATTCTTTATCTTGATTAACAGTTTTCTTATGTAACTGGCTGCTCCCATATTGGGTGCATAGATATTTACAATTGTTAGATCATCTTGTTGGTTATTCCCATTAAGAATTATGTAGGGTCCTTCTGTATCTCTGACTACAGTCTTTAGTTTAAAATCCAATTTGTCTGATATGAGAATCGCTACCCCAGCCTTCTTTTGAGGCCCATTGGCAAAAAAAAAGATGCTTCTCCATCCCTTCACTTTCAGTCTAGGTGTATCTTTAGGTTCAACATGGGTCTCTTGTAGACATCATATGGATGGGTCCTGTCGTTTTATCCAATCTGCAACCCTGTGCCGTTTTATGGGCGCATTTAGGCCATTCACATTGAGAGTGATTATTGATAGATACATTTTTATTGACATCGTGTTACCTTTGAAGTCTTTCTTTCTGTAGATTGTCTCTATATTTCTGTTCAATGCTATTCTTAGGATTTTTCCTCTTTTATAGAAACCCCCTTAATATTTCCTGCAGTGTCGGCCTGGTGGTTGTGTAGTCTTTTAAGCCTTGCCGGTCTTGGAAACTCTTTATCTCTCCATCAATTTTGAATGTCATTCTTGCTGGATAAAGTATTCTTGGCTTCATGTTCTTCTCATTCAGTGCCCTGAATATATCTTGCCAGCCCTTTCTGGCTTGCCATGTCTCTGTGGACAGGTCTGATGTTATTCTGATGGGCTTTCCTCTGTTAGTAAGGAGCCTCTTTGTCCTAGAGGCTTTCAAGAGATTGTATCTACAATTATGATTCCTCAATTTGACTATCAGGTGCCTTGATGTTTTTCTGGAATCTATAATCTTGGGTGGAGACCGTTCAGCCTCTAGTACATGAACACTGGTTCCATTCACGAGATTGGGAAGATTTTCATGAAGAACTTGTTCCACTATATCTTCTAGACTTCTTTCTTTCTCCTCCCCTTCAGGGATTCCAATAATTCTGACGTTGGAACGTTTCATGGCATCATTTATTTCCCTGATTCTGTTTTCGTGGCTTCTAAGCTGTGTGTTCCAGGCTTCCTCCTGATCCTTTCTCTCTATCCGTTTGTCCTCCAGATCACTAAATCTATCTTCTGTCTCAGTTACCCTAGCTTTGAGAGAATCTAGATTAGATTGGAATTCATTGAGAGCATTATGAACCTCATCTCTGGTACCTTTTAACTCTGCCCTAACATTGTGAACTTCCTCTCTGGTCGCTTTCAGTTCAGCCCTAATCAATTCCATATGGTCATCCATTGCTTTCTCCAACCTAGCTATTGCCTGGATAATTGTTAGCCTGAATTTTCTTTCCGACATATTGTCTATGTTGATAGCTGTTAGCTCTGTTGCAGAAGGTCCATCCTCTGCATTTTTCTTCTGTTGTGCATTCCTCCTCCTTGTCATTTTGGTTAGAGATGACTGAATAGTTGTAGCTAGATGTATTGACCATGGTGTAGTCAAGGTGCACCCTGGAACACTTCTGAGCAATCAGGATTCCCCACCCAAACGAGAGAAAAAAGAAAAGAAAAAGAAAAAAAGAGAGAGAGAGAGACAGGAAAGAAAGGAAGGATAAGAAAGAAAGTTCAGCCCAATTGGGCCCCAAGGTAAGATTTTGGAAGTATACAAGCAAAAAGACTGATAAAAGTATATGACAAGAGAAAATATATATATATATATATATATATATATATATATATATATATATATATTATATAATTATATATATGAAAATAAAGGAAGAACCTCGTCAAAAAAGAACCCCAAGTGTAAGATTTATATACTATCAGGACAAACACAAAAACACAGAAACACTGGTGGAAGAAAAAGTTAGAAGAGTGGTTATAAATTCTCAGTGTGGGCGAGAAAGGTTGTTTTGGTTCTTCCTGGATGTATCTTGATATCTTTGTTAAGGTACTCAACTTTCCCAAGATAAAGGGGGATTAAAAATTTGTTTACCTTTAGGGGTAGTATTGATTGGGGAAAGGAGATTACTTTGAAATTTACCTCTATATGAATATTAGAAAATAAAAATAAAAAAGGAATAAACTAGACTAAACTAAACTAAAATAAAAAAAAAGAAATTTAAAAAATAGAAATGCAAAAGAAAAACACAGGTGTATGTATCAAAAAGTTCAGGTTAGAAGGTTATTATGGAATTTGATGTACTGGACATCTCACTGTGATGGTAAATAGGTTAAAAAATTATCTATATAAAAAAATGAGCCAAAATAGTGGAAACAAATTAAAAATAAAACTTGTCCTATGAAGTAGTGGTGGTTGTTCTCTTGTAGATTTTTTTTTTTTTCTTTCCTGGTTGGTTTTCTGGGGGAGGGGCCTGCCACGTGGGTTTTCAGCCAATGATGTTCCCTGAGTTAAGTCCTCCAGTCTCCCTCAAGGGGGTGGGCTCTGAGGAAACCGGTTTTTCAGGCTTTTGTTCTCTGGAGGTTTTTATTTTTGTTCACTTTTTTTTTTTTTTCCTCTCGCTTTGACCACTATTGATGGTTTTTATAGGTTTAGAGGAAAGAAAACTGCAACCTGATCTTCCTCTCAGAGAGAAGCCTCAGTCTGGCTGCAGAGCCCATATAAATTCCCCCTTGGCCGCTGGCAGAGCAGGTTCCGAGTTGCAGTCCTTGGGGATGCAGGATCTTCTGCTTGTACCCAAAACCACAGCAGCAGCGGCGGCTGTCTGGGCAGCTCCAGACCGCCAGAGAGGTTCCAAGCAGCAGTGGCGGCTGTCTGGGCAGCTCCAGACCGCCAGAGAGGTTCTAAGCAGCGATCATACATTGAGATTTTCCCGCAGGCCAGGCTGGGAGTGCCTGGTCTTTCTGGGTCTAAGAGCACCAGATTTGCAAGCACCTCTCTCAGAGGAGGCTGTGGGTCACACATGCGCACGTCTCAGGCTCTGAGAGCGGGGTGCAGGTCTGAAAGCCCCAAGCTGGGCCTTCCTACACCTCTCTCAGGGGAGAGTTTGGGTCACATGTCTCAGGCTCTGAAACAATGGTGCGGGTCTAAGAGCGCCGGGTGGGCCTTTGTACACCTCTCTCAGGGGAGGGTGAGGGGCGTGCGGGTCTTAGGCTCTGTAGCAGGGCTAGCACGTTCTGCCATCTGGTGTGGCTCCCAGCCCCTCACAGGAGCCGGACCCCACACGTTCTCAGGCGCACTGGCAGTTTAGGGATCAAGACCTGGTTTTTCCGCCACACTCTCTCTGGCTCCGTGCCAGGGGAGGCTGTCCCGGGTCCGGGGACTTAAGTCCCTGTCCCTAGCCACCCCAATTCCCACAATTCCCCCCCCCACGATCTTTTGTTCTTTTGGAGTGCTTTCAACCAGTCTCCAAGTTAATGCTGGTCCCCAGATGCAGGGCACTCTTGTATTAGGGGTATTACTTTCCAATTGGTCGCCTCTGGTGGCTCCCTCCCTCTTTTGTTTATCTTCCGATATCAGTCCGACATTCCCACTCCGCTTTACCTGCCCACTGGCATCTTCTGCCCCTGTAGAGATCCAGACGTGTATAATTCTGATCTCAGGCTGATTTCCTGGGTGATCGGAGTTCTTTGGTAGGTAATCAGCTCACTTTAGGGTACAGGTTGAAAAGGCGCCACCTCCTACTTCCCCGCCATCTTGTCTCCAGAAATGGCTTTTATTTTCTCTAATATCTTCCATGCCTTTTCAACCCAGCTAGCACCTTGAGAATTGTCATTCTGAACTCTAGATCTGACATATTACCAATGTCTGGGATGATTAGGTCCCTAGCCTTCAGTACCGCCTCTTGTTTTTGTTTTTGTTTGTTTGTTTGTTTTTGTTTTTGTTTTTGTTTTGTGGTGAGTTTATCCACCTTATCATTTTATCCAGATAAGAATATATGAACGAGAGAACAAAATAGTAAAAGGGTGGCAAAAACCTCAAGAAAATGTGCCTTAACCAATTCAGAAGAGACCCCAAATCATACGGGAGGAAAGGGGGTAAAAAGAAGTTCAGAAAAAAAGAAAGAAAGAAAAAAATAAAAAAGAAAATATATATATTAGATTGGTGAATAGAACAGATTTACCCATTTAATTTTGAGAGTATTTCAGTCTCTTAGAAGAAACTACCCCCAAAATTTTAAGGAATGAAATATATATATATATATATATAAATATTATATATATATATATAATATATTAGGTATAAGGGTAAACATGATGAAGAGTTGGAATATGACTATAAAGATGATTTTTTTTAATTTCTAAAAAAATGAGTTGATAAGATAAGTTGGTTGGGAGAATATAGAAAAAGAAAGTGGAGAGAATTTGCTCAGCCTGGAGACTAGGACAAAGCCCTGTGCTAGATTTAGGGTATATTTTGATCTATTACAAGAAATTGTATCCCAAAGTTTTTTAGAAGAAAAAAAACTATTTGTATACAAAAAATAATAATGAAGGTTCAAAAAGATTTTTTAATGAAAGGTATTGTTAAGATAAACTAGTTAAAAGAGGAAAGAGTAAAGGTTTAAAAAATTAGCATAAGAAAAAAAATTTTTAAAATTAATTAACTTTGCAAGACTAAAGAATCATGGAGAGAAAGCCATGAATTCCATACTTTGCTTTCTCCTCCTCTGGAATTCCACTGTTCTCCTTGGTAGGTGAACTTGCTCTTGATTGGATTTCTTGCTGATCTTCTGGGAGAGGGGCCTGTTGTAGTGATTCTCAAGTGTCTCTGCCTGAGGCGGAATTACACCACCCTTACAGGGGCTGAGCTAAGTAATCTGCTCAGGTTCGCTTTCAGGAGCTTTTGTTTCCTGAATGCTTTCCTTAGAGTTCTGGAGGATGGGAATGAAGATGGCAGCATCCCAATCTCCAGTCTGGAGGAGCCAAGAGCTTGGGGTGCCACTCCTCAGTGTGCCCTCGGAGAAAAGCACTCAATCACTCCCATCTCCCTGGCCTCTGGCTGCACTCCGAGCTCACCCAGCCTGTGACAAAGCTTCTCTGTCTCTGGCACATGACCTGCCTGGAGTCTCAAACCCAGCCAATCTCTGCACTCTTCCAGGGGAGTCTCCCCGGATCTTGTGGGGTCCCTGCTCAAAGAGCAGTGGCCTGACTCTGCCGTGGATCACAGTTTAAGGTAACCCTAAGTTGAGAGCTCACTCCTCAGCTCTGTCTCTGTAGCCAGCTTCCCCACTCTAATACCTGCAAGCTCTGTGACACTCAGACACCCCTGATCCTTCTGTGACCCCGCTTGACCTGAGACCATACTGTCCTTACGTGGGCTTCACCCCCGTTTAGCCTCTGGAGCAATATCCTTCAGTGGAACAGACTTTTAAAAGTTCTGATGTTGTGCTCCCTTGCTCCACCACTTGCCAGGAGCTGGCCCCACCCCCTGCAGTCTATCTTCCTGTCACTTTGGATTCACTTCTCCGCAGGTCCTACCTTTTGAAAGTGGTAGATTTTCTGTTTCTAGAATTGCTGCTCTTCTTCTCTTTGATCTCCTGGTGGATTTGTAGGTGTTCAGAATGGTTTGGTAAACTATCTAGCTGGTCTCTTGCTACCTTATGTCATCTCAACCTGCTACTCCTCCACCATCTTGACTCCTACACTCTCTGTTGGGAGATTTTTGATTACTGCTTCAATTTCCTTGCTGGTTATGGGCCTATTCAGGTTTTCTCTTTCTTCCTGCTTCAAATTTGGTAGTTTATAAGTTTCTAGGAATGCATCCATTTCTCCCAGATTGCCTTATTTGTTGGCCTATAGTTCCTCATAATATGTTGTTACAATTTTTTGTATTTCTTCAGTGTTGGTCTTGCTCTCTCCACTTTCATTCATCACTTCATTAAGTTGGTTCCTTTCTCTTTTCTTTTTGATAAGTCTGGCTAGTGGCTTATCAATCTTATTAGTTCTTTCAAAGAACCAGTTGCTAGTTTTATTGATATGTCTACTCTTCTTTTGATCTCTATTTCATTGATTTCTGCTCTAATCATTATTATTCCTCTTCTCCTGCTTGGTTTAGCCTTTATTTGCTCATCATTCTTCAGCTCCTTTAGGTGTAAGTTTATCTTCTGTATTTGAGACTTTTCTAACTTCTTGAGAAAAGTTTGTACTAGGTACTTCCCTCTAAGGACTCCCTTCACTGCATCCCAAAGTTCTGAACATTTTTGTTTGTTTGTTTTAATTTCCATTTGTTTCCATGATTTTTTAAAAAAATTCTTCTTTAATTTCCACGTTGACCAATTTGTTCCTTAGATGGCCCTTAACCTCCCCCTATTTGATTTCCTTCCAAATTTCTCCTTTAGATTGAGTTCAAGTTTCAAAACATATTGGTCTCAAAATGTGCAGGGAATGATCCCAATCTTTTGATACCAGTTGAGACCTGATTTGTGACCTGTATGTGAGTGGGGTGCTAAAGTCCCTTATTATTATTGTATCATTATCAATGCATTTCTTTACTTTTGTTATTAATAGATTTCAATAACTGGCTTTTCCTAAGTTAGGATCATAAATATTTATAATTGTTAGATCTTCTTCATGGATAGACCCTTTAAGTATGATACAGTGTCTCTCTTCATCCCTTACTACTGTCCTTAGTTTAAAATCTAGTTTATATAATAAAATAAAATAAAATCTAGTTTATCTGATATAAGGATTGCTACACAAGCTTTCTTTTGATGTTCATTAGCATAATTTGTTCACCACCATTGATTTCAATATGGATGTGTTTTGTGTGATTTTCCTCAACTTCCTTTTGTTCCATCATTTTGTCTTCTATGTCACTGACTCTTTTCCCTCATTCACACTAGCTGTTAGAACATACATTTTATTTTAATTTTATTGGTTTTCTATCAGACTTTTTAAAATTCTTATTAATTTTTAAAATTTATTTTCAGTGTTCCAGAATTCATTGTTTATGCATCACACCCAGTGCTCCATACAATTTTAGACTGCATCTCAGTTAAGGCATCTTTAATTTCACCCTGATTAGATTTTATTTCTGCACTAAGGCATTCTTTACTGTCTTTTTTTTTTTT
>NW_022631083.1:437956-491405 GCF_010015895.1 Lontra canadensis | reverse complement strand
TTTTTAAAAAAGAGTACAAGGGGTTCTTTTTTATTCTCACCCTCACCAATACTTGATGTTTCATGGGATTTTAATTTTAACCTTTCTAACAGACATAAGGTGATACTACATTGTAGTTCTGATTTGCATTTCCCTGATGATGAGTGATGTTGAGCATCTTTTCATGTCTTTTGGCCCTTTGTGTATGTCTTCTTTAGAAAAATGTCTGTTCATGTCTTCTGCCTATTTTTAAATTGGATTATTTGTTTTTGGGGGTGTTGAGTTCAATCAGTTCCTTATTTATTTTGGATATTAACCCTTTATCATATATGTTATTTGTAAATATATTCTTTCATTCCATAGGTGGTCTTTTAGTTTTGTTGATTCTTTCCTTCATTGTGAAAAAGGTGTTTTTTTTTAATATACTGTCTTTTTCAAGTTTTTGTTTAAACTCCAGTTAGTTAACATACAATGTAATATTACCTTCAGGTGTAAAATTAGTGATTCATCACTTATATACAAACCCATTGCTCAAAACAAGTGCCCTCCTTAATACCTATCACCCATTTAACCCATCTCCATGCCCACCTCCCTTCCAGTAACCCTCAGTTTGTTCTCTGTAGTTAAGATTCGGTTTTCTGGTTTGCCTTTCTTTCCCCCACTATGTTCTGTTTTGTTTCTTAAATTCCACATGTGAGTGAAACCATATGGTATTTATCTTTCTCTGACTTATTTCACTTAACATAATACACTCTAGCTCCATCCACATCTTTGCAAATAGCAATATTTCATTCTTTTTATGGCAGAGTAATATTTCATCGTGTATGTGTATATGTATATGTATATGTACACACACACACACCACATCTTCCATATGCATTCTTCAGTTGATGGACACTTGGGCTGTTTCCATAATTTGACTATAGTTGATAATGTTGCTATAAACATTGGGGTGAATCTATTACTTTAAATCAGTATTTTTGTATCCTTTGGGTAAATTCCTAGTAGTACAATTGCTGGGTCATACGGTAATTCTTATTTAAGCTTTTTAGGGAATCTCCATACTGTTTTCCAGACTGCACAGTTTCCAAAACTGCACAATTTGCATTCCCATCAACAGTGTAAGAGAGTTCCCATTTTTCTGCATTCATTCCCAAACCTGTTGTTTCCTGTGTTAATTTTAGCCATTCTGACTGGTGTGAAGTGATCTCTCATTGTAGTTTTCATTTGTATTTGTCTGATTATGAGTCATGTTGATAAAGTTTTCAAGTGCCTCTTAGCCACTTGTATGCCTTCTTTGAAGAAATGTCCTTTCGTATCTTCTGCCCACTTTTTACCAGGATTATTCATTTTTGGGTTCTTGAGTTTTATAAGTTCTGTATGTATTTTGGATACTAAACCTTTGTTAGATATGTCTACTTGCAAATATCTGCTCTGATTCTGAAGGCTACTTTTTAATTTTGTTGATTGTCTCCTTCTCCGTGCAGAAGCTTTTTATCTTGATTAAGTCCCAAACGTTTATTTTTGGTTTTGTTTCCCTTGCCTTAGCAAACATAACTAAAAAAAAAAAAAAAATCGCTACAGCCAATGTTAAAGTGGTTACTGCCTATGTTCTGCTCTAGAATTTTGATGGTTTCCTGTCTTATATTTAGGTCTTTCATTGATTTAAGATTTATTTCTGTGGATGGTATAAGAAGTAGTCCAGTTTCTTTCTTTTGCAGGTTGCTGTCCAGTTTTCCCTACAGCGCTTATTGAAGACACTCTCCTTTTCCCATAATATATTGTTTCCTCTTTTGTCAAAGCTATCTCAGTGAAATAGTTGTGGGTTTATTTTTTTTTAAGCTTTTTTTTTTTTTCAGTATTCCTTGGTTTTGCACCACACCCAGTGCCCCATGCAATCCGTGCCCTCTCTAATACCCACCACCTGGTTCCCCCAACCTCCCACCCCCCGCCCCTTCAAAACCCTCAGATTGTTCTTCAGAGTCCATAGTCTCTCATGGTTCACCTCCCCTTCCAATTTCCCTCAACTCCCTTCTCCTCTCTAACTCCCCTTGTCCTCCATGTTATTTGTTATGCTCCACAAATAAGTGAAACCATATGATAATTGACTCTCTCTGCTTGACTTATTTCACTCAGCATAATCTCTTCCAGTCCCGTCCATGTTGCTACAAAAGTTGGGTATTCATCCTTTCTGATGGAGGCATAATACTCCATAGTGTATATGGACCACATCTTCCTTATCCATTCGTCCGTCGAAGGGCATATTTGTTCTTTCCACAGTTTGGCGACCGTGGCCATTGCTGCTATAAACATTGGGGTACAGAGGGCCCTTCTTTTCACTAGTTGTGGGATTATTATTGGGTCTTCTATTCTGTTTCAATGACCTATGTGTCTCTTTCTGTGCCAGTACCGTACTGTATTGATCACTACTATTTTGTAATATAACTTGAAGTCCAGAATTGTGATGCCTCCAGCTTAGCTTCTCTTTTTCAAGATTGCTTTGGCTACTTAGGTTATTTTGGGGTTCCATACAAGTTTTAGGATTGTTTGTTCTAGCTCTGAAAAAAGCTGGTTGTATTTTAATAGGGATTGTTGTGAATGTGTAGATTGCTTTGAGTACTATAGGAATTGTATTTATTGTTAAAAATATTTTATTTATTTATTTACTTGAGAAATAAAGGGCTAGTGAGCATTAGCAAGGGAAAGGGCAGAGGGAGAATGAAGGGGAGAAGAAGACACCCTGCTGAGCAGGGAGCTCCCACCAGAGTTTCCAAGTCTAGGAGGTTTTATGAGAATATTACAGACTGACTTAATCTGATTAACACTCAATGTGACTGTCACTCAGTCATGTTTTTGTCCATGACCTCATTCTACCTATCAGATAGTTCACACGGGAAAGGGTGGAGGGCGCTTCCAGGGTAGTGTAAAATCCTATTAACGATAGCTTCTTCTTAGGGTGGGGGCCCCTTGTTCCTGCCTGCCTTTCTTTCAACTATCCTTCATTAAATATATTATGCCATCCCCTTTGGAATGTCTGCTGAAGAATCTGCTGAGATCTTTGTAGTGTTTCCTTTGTTTTTAACTCTTTCCTTTTGCTGCTTTTAGTTTTTTATTTTTTTCTTGTCTTTTCATTTAAAAAACATTTTATTTATTCATTTTAGAGAAAGAATGAGAGTGTGCATGGGGGGGGCAGAGGGAGGGGGAGAAAGTCTCAAGCAGCATCCCTGGTGAATGTTGGGCCTGACATAGGGCTCCATCTCAAGATCCTGAGATCATGACCTGAGCCAAAACCGAGAGTAAGATGTTTAACCAATGGTGCCATCGAAGCACCCATCTTTTGCTGCTTTTAAAATTCTCTCTTTATCACTACATTTTTTTCAATTTTAATTACTATGTGTCTCAGTGTGGAGTTCCTTGACTTGATTTTTTTTTTGGGGGGGGGGGTGGGCTCTGTGTCTCCTGGGTCTTAATTTTTTCCTTCCCCACTTTTGGGAAATTTTTCAGTTAATTTTTTTTTTAGATTTATTTTTTTGAGAGAGAGAGAGAGAACACAGGTGAGGGAGGGATAGAGAGAGAGATTCTTGAAAGAAACATTCCACTGAGCACAGAACCCAATGTGGGGCTTGATCTCAGGACCCTGTGATCATTACCTGAGCTGAAACCAAGAGTTGGACCTCCAACTGACTGAGCACCCAGGCACCCCAATTATTCATTTATTTATTTTTATTTCTGCCTCCTCTCTTTTCTTCTATTTTGAGCCTTATAATGTGAATGTTGTACCTTCTGGAGTCACTGAAGTCCATAAGTCTATTTTCATTTTGCAAAATTTTTTCCCAACCATTCTGTCTTCCAGGTTGGTGTTCCTTTGCTTTCTCTACTTTGCTATGTATCCCATCTAGTGTTTTGTTGTTGTTGTTGTCTTTTTTTTTTTTTTTACTTTATTCATTGTTTGCTTCATCTCCAATTTCTAAATCTCTCTGTTAAGGGTCTTACTGATGTCCTCCATTCTTTTTTCAAGTCCACTGAATATGTTTAAGAGTATTACTTTCAATTCTCTATCAGGAATGTTACTTATCTTTGGTTTGCTTGGTTTCTTGTTGTGATTTTGTCCTGTTCTTTCATTCCAAGCATATTCCTCTGCCTTCTCATTTTGTGTCAGTTTCTCTGTGTTCGGAAATTCAGCTATGTCTTTTGCTCTGGAAAGTACTAGCCTTATGAAGAAGAGGTCCTATAGTGTCTGCACTGCACTGCAGTGTCCCCTGTTCACTGGAACCTGGCACTTAAGTGATGTTTCTATGTGTGTTGAGTGCTCCTTGCTGTTGTGGTAAGCCATTTTTTTCCTTCAGTCCTATTGTTCCCATGGTTTTCCATGTCTTTTGTGGACAGTGTTTGTTTCCTGTGTTGTTATTGGACCAATCTTGGGCCACCTTGGGCTTCTGTTGAGTCAGACCAAATATTTGCCAGAGATACAGTAGCATCAAAGTACAGGGCATTTTCCCCTGTGTTGTCCCCTGAGAAGCTTTCATTGGTGAGTGGGGCCTGCAATTATACCAGCTGTGTGCCCATAGCCCACTGATAGGACTGCCATCTGACCAGTGTGTGTAGTAATCTTTACCTCTCCCCAGAGCAGAAATCGCTTTGGGGTGGTGCAAGTTTTGCACATGACCTCTGAGAAAAGGAATGTGGCACTGCTGCCAGGACCAAGACTGGTCTGTGCAGATCTGCAAGAGATGCAGGGTCAGGGATGATGCTTTTAGGATGTTTTGCATTGCCAGTCATTTTCTAGATCATATCTGTTATTACTGCCACTGGGACTGAGGGCTTGAGAAATGGGGGTCATAGTGTTGGTAAATTTTGTATCAGGGTTGGTGCTGGGTTTGAAGTAGGCCTGGCTGGATGGGTTGTGGGAGTGGGGAGTCGGGTAGAGGGTAGGGCTAACAAGAGGAGTAGATAGGTTAGGGTGGGGGATGCACTGTAAGCAATGAGGGTAGCAAATTTAAGCTATTATATTGTTAGGTGGGAGGGGGAAACAGCACCTGCCAACTCCTTTGTTCCTGGAGGAGTCTCCAAGAAATCTGCTTCTGAGTTATATGCTCTGAGATAGGTAAATATCTCTTCCTCTACCCCAGGTATTTTTCAAACTGCTGCTCTTATGCTGAATCTCTCTAGGCTGTTTTTTGTACTGCCTTTTAATGTATGAGGGTTCAGTTTCCTGTCACCAACCTGGCTCTCCCATCATTGAGCCTGATAATTTTTTTAAGATTTTATTTATTTATTTATTTGACACTGAGAGAGAGATCACAAGTAGGCAGAGAGGCAGGCAAAGAAAGAGGGGGAAGCAGTCTCCCCACTGAGCAGAGAGCCCGATGTGGGGCTTGATCTCAGGGCCCTGAGACCATAACCTGAGCCAAAGGCAGAGGTTTAACCCTCTGAGCCACCCAGGAGCCCTGAGCCTGATAATTTTTTAAATTCTAAGTTTTTAGTCCCACAGATTGCAAGAACTCATGAAATTAGCCTTTCTGGTTTTCTTTTCTTTTCTCTTATTTTCTTTTCTTTCTTTTACCTCTCTTTCTTTCTTTCTTTCTTTCTTTCTTTCTTTCTTTCTTTCTTTCTTCTCTTCCTTCCTTCCTTCCTTCCTTTCTTTTCTTTTCTTTCACCAGAGGTAATTTTAGTGATTCATTAGTTGCATATAATACCCAGTGCCATTACTTCAAGTGCCTTCCTTAATGTCCATCACCCAATTACCCATCCCTTCACCCACCTCCCTTCCAGCAAACTTCAGTTTGTTTCCTAGAGTTCAGCATCTCTTGTGATTTGCGTCCCTCTCAATTTTCAATCTCATTTTATTTTTCCTTCCCTTCTTCTATGTTCATCTGTTTTGTTTCTCTACATATGAGTGAAATCATATGGTATTTATCTTTCTCTGAATGACTTATTTCACTTAGCATAATGCCCTCTAGTTATATACACACCACTGCAAATGGCAAGATTTCATTCTTTATGATGGCTGAATAGTCCATTGTAGAATATATATATATATATATGTATATATATATATATATATATACATATATATATATGTGTGTATATATATATATATATATACACACACACAACACATCTTCTAGAGCCATCATATGTCAATGAACATCTGGTTTTCAAAGTCAAATGTTATGCGGAAGCATCTTTCCTTTGACCAATTGGTGTGATAGTCTGTTTCTCTCCCTTTTCCTTGTCTGTAGATCCTTCCCTCTCACCGACCATCCCATGGTCCATTTAGTTCCCCACTGGATCTTCTCTCTTCCTATCCTTTTCAATGTGGGCCTCTTCTCTACATTTAGTTGTGGAGATTGTTATGCCAGTCATTGGGACATTTTATGGGTTATTTACACTGATGTGTGTGTTATATAGTTGTATCTGTGGGACAAGATGAGTTTAGGGTCCTCTTACTCTACTCTCTTCCCTGAGAATATTTGTTTCTTAATATGGCCCAATTTTAAAAAAAAATTTTATTTATTTTTAGCGTAACAGTATTCATTATTTTTGCACCACACCCAGTGCCCCATGCAATCCGTGCCCTCTCTAATACCCACCACCTGGTTCCCCCAACCTCCCACCCCCCGCCCCTTCAAAACCCTCAGATTGTTTTTCAGAGTCCATAGTCTCTCATGGTTCACCTCCCCTTCCAATTTCCCTCAACTCCCTTCTCCTCTCTAACTCCTCTTGTCCTCCATGTTATTTGTGATGCTCCACAAATAAGTGAAACCATATGATAATTGACTCTCTCTGCTTGACTTATTTCACTCAGCATAATCTCTTCCAGTCCCGTCCATGTTGCTACAAAAGTTGGGTATTCATCCTTTCTGATGGAGGCATAATACTCCATAGTGTATATGGACCACATCTTCCTTATCCATTCGTCCGTTGAAGGGCATCTTGGTTCTTTCCACAGTTTGGCGACCGTGGCCATTGCTGCTATAAACATTGGGGTACAGATGGCCTTCTTTTCACTACATCTGTATCTTTGGGGTAAATACCCAGTAGTGCAATGGCAGAGTCATAGCGAAGCTCTATTTTTAATTTCTTGAGGAATCTCCACACTCTTCTCCAAAGTGGCTGCACCAACATGCATTCCCACCAACAGTGGAAGAGGGTTCCCCTTTCTCCACATCCCCTCCAACACATGTTGTTTCCTGTGGCCCAAGTTTTTTAAATTTTTATTTTAATCTGACCCCTCCTACAATCAACAAAGTTGTACAATGCCCAGTAGGCCTCTTTAGTTATATGAGATAACTTATTCTTAATTTGGATGTGGCTCCTGTCCATTTGTTGAATGATCCAATAAGCTCCAATTTTGCATGGGTTCCAGAATGAAAGAATGGCTGAAATGGGTCCAGACTATTGTGCAGGGTGTTTTGCCATTTGGATCATATAGTCCAACAGAGCCAGTCATTCTAAAAGTTTTATTGTCGGGGATATTCTTTGGAGTCTTTGGCAGCCCCTATAAATAAAATATAGAACTGGATTTTAGGATATTGGAGCAAGATCCTGCTATCATCAACAAATAGCTACTCTATTCATGAAAAAACAATTTTTGGCATGCTCCTGGACCTACAAGAGATTGAATACTAGACACATGCCTCTAAATTACCGTGTGATCAGAGCTGCCTATCATAGATATTATGGGATTCAGCAAATCATAAAATTGGTAATGCACTGCAAAACTGAAATTTTTGAACTTAAAGTGGTATTAAGGAGGGAACATGATGTGATGAGCCCTGGGCATTATAGGCAACTAATGAATCATTGAACATTGTATCAAAAACTAAAGATGTAGTATACTTTGGCTAATTGAATTTCACTTCTGGGTTTTTCATAGATGGCCTTTGTTTCATTGAAATATGTTTCCTCTGAAAGTACTTTGTTGAGGGTTTTTATTATGAATGGATGTTGTACTTTGTCAATTTTTTTTCTGCATCTATTGAAATGATCATGTAGTTCTTGCCCTTTTTCTTATTGATGTATTAAATTGATTGATTTGTGAATTTTTAAAAAAAGATTTTATTTATTTATTTGACAGAGAGAAAGATATCACAAGTAGGCAGAGAGGTAGGCAGAGAGAGAGGGAGAAGCAGACTCACTGATGAGCAGAGAGCCAGATGTGTGGCTTGATATCAGGACCCTGAGACCATGACCTGAGCCCAAGACAGAGGCTTAACCCTCTGCATCACCCAGGCACCCAGATTTGTGAATTTTGATTCACCCTTGCAGCCCAGGAATAAATCACACTTTTTGGGGGGTGAATGATTTTTTTTAATGTATTGTTGGATCTATTTGCTTGTATTTTGTTGAGGATTTTTGCATCTGTGTTCATCAGGGATATTGGCCTGGAGTTCTCTTTTTTAGTGGTATCTTTATCTGGTTTTGGTATTGGGGTAATTCTGGCCTCATAGAATGAATTTGGGTTTTCCTTCCTTTTCCTTTTTTTTTTTTTTTGGCTATTTTGAAAAAAAATAGTTATTGGGGTGCTTCGGTGGCTCAGTGGGTTAAGCCTCTGCCTTCAGCTCAGGTCATGGTCTCAGGGTCCTGGGATCGAGCCCTGCATCACATCAGGCTCTCTGCTCAGCAGGAAACCTGCTTCCCCCTCTCTCTCTGCCTGCCTCTTGCCTACTTGGGATCTCTTTCTGTGTCAAATAAAGAAATAAAACCTTTTAAAAAAGAAAGGAATAGCTATTAACTCTTCTTTTACTGTTTGGTAGAATTCACATTTTTAAACTGTCATGTTGAGAGGTTTTTGTTTACTGATTTTTTTTTTTTTTTGCTTGTCAACATTCTATTCAAGTTTTCTTTTTCTTCCAGTTTCCAGTTTCAATTTTGGTAGTTTATATGCTTCTAGGAATTAATCCGTTCTTTCTATGTTGCCTCATGTTTGGCATATAGTTTTTCATAATATTCTCTATAATTTTGTATATTTCTGTGGTATTGGTTCTTATATCTCCCCTCTCATTTGTGATTTTTTTGAGTCTTTTTTCTTTCTGTGGCAAGTCAGATTACAGGTTTATCATTTTTTTCCCCAATTTTCCAAATAATCAGTTCCTGGTTCATTGATCTGTTCTATTGTTGTTGTTGTTGTTGTTTTCTATAACTTCTGGTTCTGCTCTAATATTTACTATTTCCTTCCTGCAGATGGTTTTAGGTTCTGCATGTTGCTCATTTTCTAACTCTATTATGTGTAAAGTTATGTTGCTTAAGATTTTTCTTGCTTCTTGAGGTAGGCCTGTATTGCTTTAAATGTCCTTCCTAGGACCACTTTTTTTATTTCTTTCTTTTCAGCATAACAGAATTCATTGTTTTTACACCACACCCAGAGCTCCATGCAGTACGTGCCCTCCATAATACCCACCACCTGGCTCCCCCAACTTCCCACCCCCAAAACCCTCAGCTTGTTTTTCAGAGTCCATAGTCTCTCGTGGTTCGTCTCCCCTTCCAATTTCCTAGGACCACTTTTGCTGCATCCCAAAGATTTTGGACCATTGTGATTTCATTTTCATTTATTTACATGTACTTTTTTTCTTTTTTTTATTTACTGTTCGACCCATTCATTGCTTAGTAACATGTTGCTAAACTTCCATGTTTCTATGGTCATTCCACATTTTTCTTTTGTGGTTGATTTTTAGTTTCAGTCTGTTAAATCTATCTGTTCCACTGTGTCCTTCAAAGGCATTGTTTTCTTGTTGATTTTCTGTTTAGACAATCAGATCTAAAGATCAGATCTAAAGACAGATCTGTTTACAGTCCATTGTACACTGTTTAGACAGTCCATTGATGTACTTGGGATGTTAAGTCTCCAACTATTATTGTATTATTCCCCATTATTTTCTTTATGTTATGAACTGTTCTACAGATGGTGTTCCTATGTTGGATGCTTAAATATTTACAATTGTTATATCTCCTTGCTTAATTGTCCCATTTGTTATTATATATTGTCCTTTTCTCCCTGTTAAAATCTTTGTTTTAAAGCCTATTTTGTCCTATATAAATATTGCTACTCCAGATTTCTTTTCACATCCATTTTCATGACAGATATTCCTCTGTCCCCCCATTTTCAATGTCCAGGTATTGTTAGGTCTGAAATGCATCTTTTTTAGGATTCATTATATGATTACTTAATCCATTATGTCATCCTCTTTCTTTTGATTGAAGCATTTAGTCCCTTTACATTCAAAGTAATTATGGATAGATATGTATTTATTTTTGTTTTATTATTTGTTTAATGGTTGTTTCTGAATGTTTTCTCTCACCTTTTTTGGCCTTTCTCTGTTTCATGTTTTGCTGATTTTCGTTAATGATATGTTTGAATTTTTTCTTCTTTATTCTTTGCATATTTTTAGTGGTTTTTGACATATGGTTACCACTTGGTTTGAACAAAATCGTTTCTGCTTGTACCCATATAGATTAATTTGATAGTTATTTAAGTTTGAACCCATTTTCTGATCTTCTTGTCTCCATGTTTTAGGCATATATGGTTATATTTTATAGGCTTTTATTTTGTGATTTCCTTGACTGATTCTTTAGATAAATATTCATTTTTACTGCTTCTGTGTTTTTGTTCTCTGTACTGTCACTTTTGATCTCTCCTTTCCACTCAGAGTCTCCTTTAATATTTCTTGCAGGGAGGTTTAGTGGTCATGAACTCCTCTAGTTTTCATTAGTCTTGGGAACTCTTTATCTCTTCCATTCTGAATGATAGTCTTCAAAGAACCAGCTTCTAGTTTCTTTGATGTGTTCTGTTTTATCTCTAGTTTCTAACTCATTGATCTCTGCTTTAATCTTGATTATTTTCCTTCTTGTGCATGGGGTTGGCTTAATTAGTTGTTCACTTTCCAGTTCTTTAAGGTGTAAAGATAACTGGTATATTCAGGATTTTTCCATTTTTTTAGAGTGAGACTTGGATGGCTATGCATTTCCCCCTCAGGACCGCCTTTCTTGTATCCCATAGATTTTGGACTGACGTCACTTCATTCTCATTGGTTTCCATGAATTGTTTAAGTTCTCCTTTGATTTTAAGTTCTTCTTTGATTCAAATATTCTTAAGCAGGGTGGTCTTTAGTTTCCAAGTGTTTGAATCCTTCCAATCTTTTTCTTGCGGTTGAGTTCCAGTTTCAAAGCATTGTGGTCTGAGAATATGCAGGGAATAATATCAATCTTGTGGTAATCAGTTCAACCCCGATTTGTGACCAAGTATGTGATCTATTCTGGAGAAAGTTCCATGTGCACTCAAGAAGAATGAGTATTCTGCTGTTTAGGGTGGAAAGTTCTGTATATATCTAGGAGGTCCATCTGATCCAGTGTGTCATCCAATGCTCTTGTTTCTTTATTGATTTTCTGCTTCGATGGTCTATTTCTGAGAGAGGTGTGTTAATATCTCCTACTATTAATGTATTCATATCAATATGACTCTTTATCTTGATTAACAGTTTTCTTATGTAATTGGCTGCTCCCATATTGGGGGCATAGATATTTATAATTGTTAGATCTTCTTAGTGGATAGACCCTCTAAGGATGATGTAGTGTCCTTCTTTATCTCTGACTACAGTCTTTAATTTAAAATCTAATTTATCTGATGTGAGAATCACTATCCCCACCTTCTTTTGAGGCCCATTGGCATGAAAGATGTTTCTCCATCCCTTCACTTTCAGTCAGAATGTATCCTTAGATTCAAAATGGGTCTCTTGTAGACAGCATATGGATGGGTCCTGTTGTTTTATCCAGTCTGCGACCATGTGCCATATTATGGGGGCATTTAGTCCATTCACGTTGAGAGTGATTATTGAAAGATACATTTTTATCGACACCATGTTGCTTGTGAAGTCCTTGTTTCTATAGATTGCCTATGTAAAATTCTGTTCTATGTCACTCTTTTCAAAGAACCCCCCTTAATATTTCTTGTAGTGCTGGTTGGTGGTCACATACTCTTTCTTTGCTGGTCTTGGAAGCTCTTTATCTCTCCATCCATTTTTGAATGTCAGCCTTGTTGGAGAAAGTATTCTTGGCTGCATGTTCATCTCATTTAGTGCCCTGAATATGTCTTTCCAGCCCTTTCTGGCTTGCCAGGTTTCTGTGGACAAATCTGATGTTATTCTGATGGTCCACATATACAATGGAATATTATGCCTCCATCAGAAAGGATGAATACCCAACTTTTGAATCAACATAGACGGGACTGGAGGAGATTATGCTGAGTGAAATAAGTCAAGCAGAGAAAGTCAATTATCATATGGTTTCACTTATTTGTGGAGCATAAGGAATAACATGGAAGACATTAGGAGAAGGAATGGAAAAGTGCATTGGGGGAAATTGGAGGGAGAGATGAACCATGAGAGACTGTGGACTATGAGAAACAAACAGGGCTTTAGAAGGGAGTTAGGTGAGCCTGGTAGTGGGTATTAAGGAAGGCACTTCTGCATGGAGAATTGGGTGTGGTGCATAAACAATGAATCTTGGAACACTGAAAAAATAAAATAAATAAATAAATAAGTAATAAAAAGCACTTTTGTACATAAAAAAGAAATTATTACAATTTCTGTAATGCCTGTATTAGTAATATATAGCTACACATATGTAACCTATGAAGGTTTATCAACACTTTATTTGACAATGTTCCCCATGTAATTTGTGTACAAAATAAACATCATTAGTTTAGCATTCCCTTTTTCCTGGTGAGACACAAATCCTCTGGGATTTTCCAGGGCTGGAAAGACAAATTACCCATGGGAAATTTCATTGCTTGTTTGAGAGCAAAAATGCTGCACTAAAATTGATTTTGGGAAATTGTCCATACCTGTCAAAATATCTGAACCCATGACTAAATGGGATTTCTGTGAAAGTATAGTTACCTATTTAAACAAAGTAACAAAAGATTTCAAATGCAAAAATATAAAGATATGTAGTTTTAAAAATTGATTTTTTTTAACTTTTGAGGAGATAAACCTTTTTAAAGAAATCAAAGACCTGATAAAGACCAGTTGAAGCACAGGAAATTATTTTTATACAAAAATCTTGGTTTCACAAGCAGAATATAAAAATTAAAGAAAAATATTTTCATAATTTCCATTAACAAAATAATCAGTAATCTAGGAGAACTGTGTTGTTTTCCTTAGGAGAAAACTATATTGTGATTTTTCATCAGAATATACTATTAAAGGTAAAAAGAAACCCCAAACAATTTAAAATATATCCATCTAATCATTGCCAACTTTGACTGCACAAGAGAAGATTCGTTTTCCACTACTACTTTCCAACAGGCATTCTGCAGCTCTTTTTTAAATGAGCATTTGATTTTTATCTTACTCCTTTCATCTTTCTCATTCTGGAATAACCAATAATTCACTTAGGATAAGGTTATTCTCTTTATCCTTAACAAAATCACACCCTTCACAACTTTCATTATCAAAAAGTAACTTTACTTCCTTTGCATAGACATTTTCTTTATCATTGTTAATCCTAGTAATGCCACTTACAAATACTGATTCAACTTTTAACTAGTAGTCATCTGTTACATAGAAACATACAAAGGAAGCAGGGTTTTTGTTTGTTTGTTTGTTTGTTTTGTTTTGAAGATTTTATTTGAGAGAGAGACTGCATGAGAGGGGACAGGTCAGAGGGAGAAGCAGACTCCCCACTGAGCAGGGATCCCAATGTGGGACTCTATCCCAGGGCTCCAGGATCATGACGTGAGCCAAAGGCAGTTGCTTAACCAACTGAGCCACTAGGCTCCCCTAAAGAAAGCAGTTTGTAAAACTGTCTGCCACATACTGTTATTTTGCGGCAAATTTATGAACACACTATTTCACCATTTCCTAGGGATATATGCCTTTTTATTGAACAAATCTCATCTTTATTAGCAGACTCATATACATTTAGCTTCTCTATATTGTATAACATAAAATGTCAAAGGTAGACAAATTCATTTTTAATTATTAATATTTAAATACTTTATTATATTTGGAACTCATCTAGATATTTATTAAATATCCACCATTTACCTTAACTTAGTATCGTTTCAGGTTTTAAGTCACCAAATGTGTTTTGAAATATTTTTAACTAGACATATTGTAAAACATAACCATTGTAGAAAAGTTCATTTATAAACTTGTATCCCACTCATATCTGTTTTAATCCACTTGTTTTTTTCAATAGGTCATGAAAATTTCATGAGCTAAACAAAAAAAATGTAGCCATTTTCTTGAGTTATTGTTCCTGTTGACAAATTAATCAAGCATTAAACAACAACAACAACACAGGAGAAATTACCCTAAAAATTTAAAGATGATGCTTATTTTTGTTTTCTTTTTGACTTACTACTATGTTTGACATGCATCAAGTACCTTATTTAATGTACATTTTTAAAATTGGATTTATAGCTTCATAATCTTAAAACCCTATTAGAGAGAATATGAGCTTGGCTGATTACTAAATGCAGGTAGAAAGAAATTTTATATGTGCATTTTATTTAATAGTGATAATGCTAAGACATACCTATTTTTATTTGACCAAAAGTTTTGAAACCTAGCTTTGTTTACCAATGTTTACCTCAAGTAAAGTTCACATAAATATATTTGCTTCATTTTTATATTTCTGAAAATTGGAGGAATACTCAATTTATATAAGCACTCATTACCCTAAGACAATTTGAATAGAAGTTCTTTAAGGGATTTTATAAATTAATTTAATATCATTAAGAAGTAAAAAATGTAACATACATAACATACATGCAGCTACATACTTAAATTTATAGACAGATGTAGGGATCTTACAACTTTCATTCTAAAAACTTATCCCTGAGTCACTAAAATGTAATACTGCAATCTCACTTGTGTAATACCACTTTATATTTCTATCTGAATTGTTTTTCTGGAAAATGAGTATTTAAGTTTGCCTGTCTTCCAATATTTGTGGAGGGGATTGTTAAGGTTTTGTTATGCTGACATATAATCTGATAATGCTATGCACTAAATTTTAAGCCAGTGACTGAAAAGACATCTGTCAGCTCTCTGTGTCCAAAATCCAACTGAGAGAACAAAATATCCAGTTCTATTTTCAAATAACCTTTTTTTTTTAAATCATCAGATGGTGACTTTGTTGGGTTTGTTTGTTTGTTTGTTTGTTTGTTTTTGGGGGGGTGTGTTTTAGTCCCTCAAGAGTCCTTAATAGAAGATAGAGGATCTAAAGTTCAAGTGACTATAGTGTACTGAGGGACTGAAGTAAGAATAGAAGAATGACCAGAGTGAGCAGAGGGATAAAGAAAATAGGGGTTTAAAGGTGGATATATCAAAGGACTTATAGGAACTGAAGGAAAAGTTCCAAAATCAGTAACAGGAGGAAGTAGGAGCAGCTGGGATAAGAAGGAAGAAGTTTAAGGAACAAATAAAATAAGATGAAAATAGAGAGGGAGGCAAACCAGAAGAGACACTGAATTCTAGGAAACAAACTAAGGTTGCTGGAGGGGAGGTAGGAGGGATGGGGTAACTGGGTGATGGGCATTAAGAAAGGCACGTGATGTGATGAGCACTGGGTGTTATATGCAACTGATGAATCACTAAATTCTGCCCCTGAATAATAATAGAGTATATGTTAACTAAATTGAATTTAAATAAGATTTTTTTTTTTAAGTTGGATGCTTAACCAACTGAACCACCTAGGCACTCCAAATTTTATTCCCTTTTTACTTTCCCCCATCATAGGAAGCACTTTTATCATTAAATAATTGTCTTTCCATTAAAATAAATAAAGAACTTTGAAGCTCAGCCAGAAAAGCATGAGACTCTTGATCTTAAGGTTGTGAGTTCAAGTCCCAGGTTGGGTGTAGAGATTACTAAAAATAAATAAATAAGTAAATAAATAAACTTTAAAAATTAAGAACTGTAAGAGATAATCTTCAAGGGACTTTTAGGAACTGGTATTTTAGCTAATGACAGAAAAGACATGAGGAGGAAGAACTCTGTCCAACAGTATTCACTTCAACCCTAGGTAATGCGCTGATTCCTAAGGGTGCACGTACAGAGAACCCTAGTTGTGGGTGAGGGTAGGGAATTTGTGTCCCAGCTTCTTTGCAAAGTCATCTCGTTCAGATTTTCCCACCTCTGTTGAAATTGTTTAAAAATTATTGTCAAGGAAATTATGGGATAACAAAAAAAAAGGGGGGGGGGAACAAGTTTGGGAAGATTTTAAGTTTACTGAAGAGTCCCTTGAAGTTCCCAGTTATCTTTAGTAAATTCATGGCAGCAGAAGGCAAGCAAACTGAGTTGGCAGTGCATCTAATAAACAGTGATTCAAGAATGGGGTTTGTAGTCCACTGGGACTACACTTGGGACTCTAACATAACTTATGCTTGCCTGGGACTCTTTTTGCTGGTCTCAGCCTGTTGATAGTGATGCAACCAGCTCAGAATGCCTAGAGGGTGCTCATCTGGACTCAGGTTGCTCTTTCAGAACCAGTATTGCTGCTGGACATGACCTTGTGATTCTTGTTATGATTGCAAGATGCCCTCAGCAATAACTATCAGGGAACCTTGAAAGAAAAAAAAAAGTTTATTATTCATAAGTCTTGAGGGTTCATGGCATGCTTTGGGCCACACAGTGAGGTTGCAGGTAGACATACAGAGACAGAGACAGAGAGAGGTGTTCTGCATTTTTTTGTTGTTGTGGTGGTGGTTGGGGTCCTAGGGATGCACAGGTTTACTCATTATTGGTGAATTTAAAAGATGGTGGTTCTTAAAACATGAGAAGAGTAAAGGGTAACAAAACAACAAAACTCAACCAAGTGGTCAGTCATATAAACCAAGCAAACATCTCTAAACAAAGGAATTTCAAGGGAGGCATCTTGCCTTTTTGTCTAGTTCTGTGGTTGACAATGTGTTTGTTGGAGATAGCTGCCTTTGAAGTAGATGCCTCCACATTCAAAGCTTAAGGCAGGCACTTGCATTAAATGTTTGTTTGTTTGTTTGTTTGTTTAATTGGCAGGTTCTTATACTACAAGTACTCTGACCCAGCTGCTAACAGAAAAACTGTTACTCTACCCCACATCTATGTGTGATTCTAGAGCATACTCAAAATCTCATGAATCAAAGTATATCCCTACCATCTACAAGGGACATTTGTCTGGACCAATGATTTAGGGATTGGACTCACCAATGGATACCTAATTGGTCATTCAGAAGTGAAGACAAGTGCTTCAAAGTTCCACACTTATGGTTCTGGGTGAAAGTTCTGGGACTTCATGATGAATCTGAGCTGACTTGTGGCAGGATACCTGTTGAAGAAAACTAGATGTTTAAAGGGGTTAAAAAAAAAAGATTAAATTTCTGCAGTGGAGGAAAAATATCTCTGTATAGAAACAGGATGAAATTCAAATACAGCAAGTGCAGCTGGGAATTTAAACTCAAGGGAGACTGATGTGGGTGAGTGGGTAGAAAATTAATACTGAGGTAAATGAATGAGATTCTATCTAAACTGACCTAACAAGATTCTTACTGAAGACAGGGTGTGTTGATCAGTTATCACCTGGTGGATGCTAGAGGATGAGATACCTGATTATTGATTGTCATCAATACATGTAGGATGAGAAATTTTGTCAACAGACTTAGCAGGGTTCAAACTAAGGATTTTACAAGGAAATGCACAGGAAATTTCCTAGGAGAAATTTCAGAAGTCTAATATTTGATAAGCAAACAATAAAAATAATAATAATAAATTATGTCACTACCAAAGAGAAATAGGATAGCTATTCCAGAATGGAGGTAAGTATGAGTATGTCTGGAATACAGAATAGCCCTTAGGGCTTCTCATAGTATTAATGTGCAAGTGACTAAGGTCAATGGGAAATTTTTAAAAATCAATCCAAAAAAGACTAATAATGACCCAGACCATTGAGAAATAAAGGTTTGGATCACTCCACTAGCTAATGTGCTTGCTGATGGAAAGGAAATACAAGAAGGGAATTAGAAGAAGGTAGCTGTAAATACCACATACTACCACATAACCACATATGTAAATGAGAACTGTAATTGTCATTAACATTTCCTTCTTATTTTGTTATCAATATATTTGTTATGTGTGTGCCCACATCTTTTAATTCATATCTCTTATTCTCTTATCATGTAGTATGAGACATTGACTTCATAACATAGCATTTGAGTATTGTTAATTTTGCATCACACCATTTTTTAATTTTTATTTATTTTTCATTATATTCAATTAGCCAACATATAGGACATCATTAGTTTTTGATGCAATGTTCAATGATTCATTAGTTACCTATAACACACTACTTTTATGAGATATCTGGAAGAAGAGTAAACATCATTAAAGGAATTTACCTTCTTTTCTGGGGAAAGGTTAGTGTGTTTTGGATTACACAGGATACATCTATCATATCAGGAATTGTGATCTTGCTATTGTCTTTATTTGAAAATCAAGTGTGGTTGAAGGCATTGGTATAGCTGTTGAGTAAGAAGGGGTGGGCTTTTGATAGCTAAAGTTATCAGTTCACTTGACTGGGATAAGAAAGTCAGTGCTACAACACTGTTTCTGAGGGTATCTGTGAGGGTTTCTCTAGAAGGAATTAACATTTAATCAGTGACTTAGTAAAGAGACCTTCCTCTCACCAATGTGAGAAAGCTACATCTAATATGAACAAAAACATAAAGGACAATTTCCTTCTCTGCTCCTTGAGCGGGGATTTCTATCACTGCCTGCCCTAAATAATTGAGATTCTGTTTCTTGGGCCTTTGGCCTCTGGGACATGACACCAAGGGCCCCCTCATTCCCTGGGCTTTTTTTGGGACTAGGAGTTACACCACTTGCTGCCTCTGGTTCTCAGGATTTCAGACTCAGACTTAGTTATATCACTGGCTTTCTTGGTTTTCCAGTTAGCTGAGGGCATATTGCAGAAATTTTGTTCTCTGCAACTGTCTGAGCCAATTCCTAAAATTAATTAATCAAGTCTTATTACTATCAGTGTATCTGTCTATCATCTATCTATCATCTATCTATCTATCATCTCTCTATCATCTCTCTATATATCTATCATCATATATCATATATCATCTATCATCTACCTATCACCTATCTATATCTATCTATCATCTAGCTACCTATCATCTATATCTATCATCTATAATCTATCTACCTGTCATCTATGATCTATCAGCAGCAGCATCTATTCTATAAGTTTTTGTTGTTTTGGAGAAACACAAAAATATTATGATGAGATATTCAGAGTAGTACTAGAGAACATAATTTAAAAAGATGAGATATTTGGACTGATTCTAGGGTTTCTGGAATCACTCCCTAATTTTCTGGATTCAATTATGCTAATGACTATTTCCATTAATAAAGACAGCACTATTTGTGTATGTTGTGAACTGTATATAGAAATATGCAGAGTATCTGCATATTATTTTTGGAAATTTATGTTATTTCTTTTGTTATTTTTATTTAAATTCAAATTTTCATACAGTGTAATGTTATTTTTTGTATGAATACACATAACTCTTATTTTATTAAAAATGTATTTGCCTACAGAGAAATATTTTAAATAGAGTACGTGCTTATGGAGAAAATAATTCCACCTACACGTATTTCAACCTTTCATTAGAGAACGCAGGAAACCTTTAAAGCTGCATGTTCTACAGAAGTAGTGTTTTTTTTTTAATTTTTGTAACGTTATTTTTATTATTTATTTATTAGAGAGGAAGAGAGAGAGAGCCTGACATGGGGCTTGATCTCACAACCCTGAGATTATGACATGATTTGAAACCAACAGTAGGATGCTTAACTGAGTTACCTGGGTGCCCCATATAGTGCATTAGTTTCAGTCTTCTCCCATTCTGTCAGTTGTCTTTTGGTTTTGTTGACTGTTTCCTTTGCTGTGCAAAATATTTTTATTTTGGTGAAATCCACTAGTTCATTTTTGTCCTTGTTTCCCTTGTTTTTGGCGATGTTTCTAGGAAGAAGTTGCTGTGTCTGAGGTTGAAGGGGTTGATGCCTGTGTTCTCCTCAAGGATTTTGATGGATTCTTTTCTCACATTGAGGTTCTTCATCCATTTTGAGTCTATTTTCATATGTGCTGTAAGGAAATGGTCCAGTTTCATTTTTCTGCATGTGACTGTCCAATTTTCCCAACACCATTTGGTGAAGAGACTGTCTTTTTGCCACTGGACATCCTTTCCTGCTTTGTCAATGATTAGTTGACCTTAGAGTTGAGAGTCCACGTCTGGGCTCTGTGTTCTGTTCCATTGATTTATGTGTCTGTTTTTGTGCCAGTACCATACTGTCTTGATGATGACAGCTTTGTAATAGTATTTGAAGTCTGGAATTGTGATGCCACCAACTTTAGCTTCCTTTTTCAACATTCCTCTGGCTATCCGAGGTCTTTTCTGGTTCCATATAAATTTTAGGATTATTTGTTCCACTTCTTGGAAAAAAAATTGATGGTATTTTGATAGGGATTATATTAAACATGTAGAATGCTTTACATAGCATAGACATTTTCATAATATTTGTTCTTCTGATCCATGAACATGGAACTTTTTTTCCATTTCTTTGTGTCTTCCTCAATTTCTTTCATGAGTATTCTATAGTTTTCGGAGTACAGATTCTTTGCCTCTTTGGTAAGGTTTATTCCTAGGTATCTTATGGTTTTGGGTGCAATTGTAAATGGGATTGACTCCTTAATTTCTCCTTTTTTCTGTCTTGTTGGTGTATAGAAAAGCAACTCATTTCTGTACATTGATTTTATATCCTGACACTACTGAATTCCTGTACGAGTTCTAGCAGTATTGGAGTGGACTCTTTGGGGTTTTACACATAAAGTATATCATCTGCGAAGTGTGGGTTTGACTTCTTTGCCAATTCAGATGCCTCTTATTTCTTTTTGTTGTCTGACTGTTGAGGCTAGGACTTCTAGTGCTATGTTGAAAAACAGTGGTGATAGTGGACAGCCCTGCCATGTTCCTGACCTTTGGGGGAAAGTTCTCAGTTTTTCCTCACTACAAATGATACTTGTTGTGGGTTTTCATAGATGACTTTTATAATATTTGGTATGTACTCTCTAGCCCTGCACTGTGAAGAGCTTTGATCAAGAAATGATACTCTACTTTGTCAAATGCTTTTTCAGCATCTATTGGGAGAATCATATGGTTCTTGTTCTTTCTTTTATTAATGTATTGTATCATTTTGATTGATTTGCAGATGTTGAACCAGCCTTGAAACCCAACAATAAATCCCACTTGGTTGTCATGAATAATCTTTTTAATGTACTTTTGGATCCTATTGGCAAGTATTTTGGTGAGAATTTTTGCATCTATGTTCTTCAGGGATATTGGTCTGTAGTTCTCCTTATTGATGGGGTCTTTGTCTGGTTTGGGGATCAAGGTAATTCTGGCCTCATAAAATGAGTTTGGAAGTTTTCCTCCCGTTTCTTTTTTTTTTTTTTTTTTTTTTTTTAGGGGGGGGGGCAGTTTCTGGAGAATAGGTATTAATTCTTCTTTAAATGTTTGGTAAAATTCCCCTGGGAAGACATCTGGTCCTGGGCTCTTGTTTGTTGGGAGATTTTTGATGACTGCTTCAATCTCCTTACTGGTTATGAGTTTGTTCAGCTTTTCTATTTTCCTACTTCAGTTTTAGTAGTTTATATGTCTCTAGGAATGCATCCATTTATTCCAGATTGCGAAATTTGCTGGCATATAGCTACTCATAATATGTTCTTATAATTGTTTGTATTTCTTTGGTGTTGATTGTGATCTCACCTCTTTCATTCATGATTTTATTAATTTTGGTACTTTCTCTTTTCTTTTTGATAAGACTGACCAGGGACTTATCAAACTTATTAATTCTTTTTAAAGAACCAGCTCCTAGTTGTGTTGATTTGTTCTACTATTCTTTTGGTTTCTATTTCATTGATTTCTGCTCTGATCTTTATTATTTCTCCTCTCCTGCCTGGTTTAGGCTTTATTTGTTGTTCTTTATGCTGCTTCTTTGGGAGTAAGGTTATGTTGTGTACTTGAGACTTTTCTTGTTTCTTGAGAAGGGCTTGTATTGCTATACACTTTCCTCTCAGGACCACCTTTACTGTATCCCAAAGATTTTAAACACTTGTCTTTTCCTTTTCATTTGTTTCCATGATTTTTTTAAATTCTTCTTTAATTTCTTAGTTGACCCATTCATTCGTTAGTAGGATGCTCTCTAGCTTCCATGTGTTTGAGTTCTTTCCAAACTCTCTCTTGTGGTTGAATTCTAGTTTCAAAGCATTGTGGTCTGAAAATATGTATGGAATGATACCAATATTTTGGTACCAGTTGAGACCTGATTTGTGACACGAGATGTGCTCGATCTGGAGAATTTTCTATGTGCGCTAGAGAAGAATGTGTATTCTGTTATTTTGGGATGAAATGTTCTGAATATATCTGTGATGTCCATCCAGTCCAGTGTGTCATTTAAAGCCTTTATTTCCTTGTTGATCTATTGCTTAGATGATCTTTCCATCTACTATATGGGGGGTGTTAACATCCCATACTATTATTGTATTATTGTTGATGTGTTTCTTTGTTGTTAATTGGTTTATATAATTGGCTGCTTCCATGTTAGTGGCATAGATATTTAAAATTGTTAGATCTTCTTGTTGGACAGACACTTTATGTATGATATAGTGTCCTTCCTCACCTCTTACTAAAATCTTTTGCTCAAGATCTAATTTATATAAGAATTGCCACCCCAGCTTTCTTTTGATGTCCATTAGCATGGTAATTGTTTTCCACACCCTTACTTTAAATCTGGAGATGTCCTTGAGTCTAAAATGAATTTCTTGCAGACAGCATATCAAAGGGTCGTGTTTTTCTTTATTTATTTCTTTTCAGTGTTCCAGAATTCATTGTTTATGCACCACACTGAGTGCTGCATTCAGTACATGCACTCCATAAAACCCATGACTGTGTTCACCCAACCATCCAACCTCTTCCCCTCCAAAACCCTCAGTTTGTTTGTCAGAGTCCACAGTCTCTCATGGTTCATCTCCCCCTCCAATTTCCCCCAACTCACTTCTCCCCATCTCCCCATGTCCTCCGTGTTATTCCCTATGCTCCACAAATAAGTGAAACTATATGATAATTGAATCTCTCTGCTTGACTTATTTAACTTAGCATAATCTGTTTCAGTCCCATCCATGTTGATGCAAAACTTTGGTTTTCATCCTTTCTGATGGAGGTACAATAATCCATAGTATATATGGACCAATACTTCTTTATCCATTCAACCGTTGAGGGGCATCTTTGTTCTTTCCACAGTTTGGCAACTGTGGCAATTGCTGCTATGGTCTTTGGGGAACAGATGGCCCTTCTTTTCACTACATCTGTATCTTTGGAGTAAATGCCCAATAGGGCAATTTCAGGGTCATAGGGAAGCTCTATTTTTAAATTCTAAAGGAATCTCCACACTGTTTCCTAAGTGGCTGCACCAACTCGCATTCCCACCAACAGTGTAAGAGGGTTCCCTTTTCTCCACATTCTCTCCAACACATATTGTTTACTGTCTTGTTCATTTTGGCCATTCTAAGTGGTGTGAGGTGGTAACTCAATGTGGTTTTCATTTGAATTTCCCTGATGGCTAGTGATGATGAACATTTTTTCATGTGTCTGTCAGCCATTCATATGTCTCCTTTCAGAAAGTGTCTGTTCATGTCTTCTGCCCATTTTTTTGACATGATTATCTGTTTTGTGTGTGTTGAGTTTGAGGAGTTCTTTAGAGATCTTTGAGGTCAGCCCTTTGTCTCTATTGTCATTTGCGAATATCTTCTCCCATACCGTGGGCTGCTTCTTCTTTTTGTTGACTGTTTCCTTTGCTGTGCAGAAGCTTTTGATCTTGATGAAGTTCCAAAAGTTCATTTTCACTTTTGTTTCCTTTGCCTTTGGAGACATATCTTGAAAGAAGTTGCTCTAGCCGATGTTGAGCAGGTTACTGTCTATGCTCTCCTCTAGGATTCTGATGGAATCCTGCCTCATGTTGAGGTATTTTATCCATTTCAGTTTATCTTTGTGTATGGTGTAAGAGAATGGTCAGGTTTCATTCTTCTACATGTAGCTGTCCAATTTTCCCAGCACCATATATTGAAGAGACTTTTTTCCCACTGTATATATTTTCCTGCTTTGTCGAAGATTATTTGACCATAATGTTGAGGGTCCATATCTGGGTTCTATACTCCGTTCCAGTGGTCTATGTGCCTGTTTTTGTGCCAGTACCATGCCGTCTTGGTGATCAGGCTTTGTAGTAAAGCTTGAAGACAGGGAATGTGATGCCCCCCATTTTGCTTTTAATTTCCAACATTTCCTTAGCAATTCAGGATCTCTTCTGGTTCCATACAAATTTGAGCATTGTTTGTCCCAGGTCTTTGAAAAATGCCAGTGGAATTTTGATCGCAATGGCAGTGAAAGTATAGATTGCTCTAGGCAATATAGACATTTTAACAATGTTTATTCTTCTGATTCATAAACATGGAATGGTCTTCCATCCTTTTAGGTCTTCAATTACTTTCATGAGTGTTCTGTAGTTCCTTGAGTTCAGATCCTATACCTCTTTGGTTAGGTTTTTCCCAGGTATCTTATGGTTCTTGATGCTGTAGTAAATGGAATAGATTCTCTAATTTCCCTTTCTGTATTTTCACTGTTAGTGTATAAGAAAGCCACTGATTTCTGTACATTGATTTTGTATCCTTCCACATTACTGAATTGCTGTATGTGTTCTTATAGTTGGAGGGTGGAGTTCTTGGGTTTTACATATGAAGTATCATGTCATCTGCAAAGAGAGAGAGTTTGACTTCTTCATTGCCAATCTGAATACCTTTTATTTCTGTTTTCTGATTGCTATTGCTAGAATTTTTTTAAAAAGATTTTATTTATTTATTGACAGAGAGTGAGATCACAAGTAGGCAGAGAGGCAGGCAGAGAGAGAAGAGGGGAACAAGGGTCCCTGCTGAGCAGAGAGCCCAATGTGGGGCTCAATCCCAGGTCCCCGAGATCATGACCTGAGCCAGAGGAAGAGGCTCAACCTGCTGAGCCCCCAGGCTCCCCGAGAACTTCTAATACTATGTTGAACAAGAATGGCGACTATGGGCATCCTTGTCGTGTTCCTGATCTCAAAGGGAAGGCTGTCAGCTTTTTCCCCATTGAGGATGATACTTGTTGTGGGTTTTTCATAAACAGATTTTATGAAATTGAGGAATGTTCCCTCTATCCCTATACTTAGAAGCATTTTAGTCAAGACTGAATCCTATCTTGCCAACTGCTTTTTCTGCATCGATTGAGAGGACCATGTGTTCTGCTCTCTTGTCTTATTGATTTGTTCTGTCACATTGATTGATTTGTGAATGTGGAACCATCCCATGGTAAATCCCACCTGGTCATGGTGGATAATCTTTTTAATGTACTGTTGGATCCTATTAGCTAGGATCTTGTTGAGAATCTTAGCATCCATATTCATCAGGGATACTGCTCTGAAATTCTTTTTGGTGGGATCTTTGCCTGGTTTAAGGATCAGGGTAATGCTGCTTTTATAAAAAGAGTCTGGAAGTTTTCCTTCTGTTTCTATTTTTTTGAAACAGCTTCAGGAAAATATGTATTATTTCTTCTTTGAATGTTTGATTTAATTCTCCTGGGAATCCATCAGGTCCTTGGCTCCTGTTTTTTGGGAGATTTTTGATCACTGCTTCAATATCATTACTAGGTATTGGTCTATTCAGTTTGTCAATTTCCTCCTGATTCAGTCTTGGAAGTTTATAGGTTTCCAGGAATGCATTCATTTCATCTAGGTTGCTTAATTTATTGGCATATAATTGTTGATAATAATTTCTGATGATTGTTTCTATTTCCTTGGAGTTAGTCGTGATCTCTCCCTTTTCATTCATTATTTTACTATTTTGGGTCCTTTCTCTTTTTTTTTTTTTATTAGTTTGGCCAATGGTTTATCAATCTTATTGATTCTTTCAAAAAACCAGTTTCTAGTTTTGTTGATGTTTCCTACTGAATCTCTAGTTTCTTTCTCATTGATCTCTGCTTCAATCTTGATTATTTCCCCTCTTGTGTGTGTGATTGGCTTAATTAGTTGTTCATTTTCCAGTTTTTTTAAGTGTAAAGATAACTGGTGTATTCTGAATTTTTCAATTTTTTGAGGGAGGATTGGATGGCTATGTATTCCCCCCCCACCCCCGTAGAACCTCCTTTGCTGTATCCGCTAGGTTTTGGAATGAAGTCCCTTCATTCTCATTAGCGTTCATGAATTGTTTAAGTTCTTTGATTCTTGATTGATCCAAACATTCTTAAACATGGTGGTCTTTAGCTTCCAAGTGTTTGAGTTCCTTATGAACTTTTTCTTGTGGTTGAGTTCCAGTTTCAAAACACTGTGGTCTGCGAATATGCAGGGAATAATCTCAATCTTTTGGTATCAGTTGAGCATTGATGTGTGACCCAGTATGTGATCTATTCAGGAGAAAGTTACATGTGTACTCGAGAAGAATGAGTATTCTGTTGTTTTACAGTGGAATGTTCTGTATATACCTATGAGGTCCATCTGGTCCAATGTGTCATTCATTACTCTTGTTTCTTTATTGATTTTCTGCTTGGATTATTTGTCTATTACTGAGAGTGATGTGTTAAAATCCCCTACTATTAATGTATTCATGTCAGTATGACTCCTTATCTTGATTAACAATTGTCTTATGTAGTTGGCTGCTCCAGAATTGGGGGCATAAATATTTACAATTGTTAAATCTTCTTGGTAGGTAAACCCTCTAAGAATGATGTAGTGTCCTTCTTTATCTCTGAGTACAGTCTTAACTTAGAATCTAATTTATCTGATAGGAGAATCCCTACCCAGCCTTCTTTTGAGGCCCATTGGCATGAAAGATGATTCTCCATCCTTTCACTTTCAGTCTGGATGTGTCCTTAGGTTCAAAATAGTTCTGTTGCAGGCAACATATGGATGGGTCCTGTCATCTTATCCAACCTGCAACACTGTGACATTTTATGGGAGGGTTTAGGCTATTCAAGTTGAGAATGATTTTGAGAGATACATTTTTATTGATATCATGTTGCCTGTGAAGTCCTTGTTTCTATAGATTGTCTCCATAACTTTCTGTTCTATGACACTCTTGGGTTTTTTCCTCTTTTATAGAACCCTCCCCTTAATATTTCGTGTAGTGCCAGCTTGGTGGTCACATACTCTTTTAAACCTTGTTGGTCTTGGAAGCTCTTTATCTTTCCATCCATTATGAATGTCAGTCTTGCTGGATAAAGTATTATTGGCTGCGTGTTCTCATTTAGTGAATGAATACATCTTGGCAGCCCTTTCTGGCTTGCCAGGTTTCTGTGGACAGGTCTGACATTATTCTGATGGGCTTTCCTCTGTACTTAAGGAATCTCTTCCCTCTAGCTGCTCTCCAGAGCTTCTGTCTAAAATTATGATTCCTGTTTCACAATGAGGTGTTTGGAGGTCATTCTAGATTCTATGATCTTAGGGGTGCCCTTTCTGCCTTTAGGGCATGAACTCTGGTTCCATTCCCCCAATTGGAAAAATTTTCATGGATAATTTTTTCAACAATATCCTCTAGTCTTATTTATTTCTCTTTCCCTTCAGGGATCACAATAATTCTGACATTGGAACGTTTCATGGTGTCATTTATTTCCCTAATTCTGTTTTCATGACTTCTAAGCTGTTTGTTTCAGGCCTCCTCCTGATCCTTTTTCTCTATCAGTTTGTCCTCTGGATCACTAATTTTATCTTCTGCCTCTCTTACCCTAGGTGTTAGAGAATTTAGATTATATTGGAACCTATTGATAGCATTTTTTAACTTCTTCCCTGGTGGCTTTCACTTCTTCCTTAATCAAATCCATGTTGTCATTAATGGTTTTCTCCAACCTAGCCATTGCCTGGATAATTGTTACCCTGAATTCCCTTCCCGACATGCTGTTTATTACCATATCTAATAGCTCTGATGGAGAGGACACAGTCTCTGAACTTTTCCTCTGTTGGGCTTTCCTCATCCTACTCATTTTGATAAGAGTAGATTAGTGGATGTGTCCTGGAATGCTTCTGAACAATCAGGGGTCCTCACCAAAAAGAAAGAAAAGAGAAAAATAAGAGAGACAGAGAGAGACAGGAAAAAGAAAAAGAGAGAGAGAGAGAAAACCCAGCCAGAATGAGCCCCAAAGATAAGATTTCTAAGGTATATAAACAAAAATGGACAAACAAGAAGACCAACAAAGTAAATCACAAGAAAAAAAAAGAACCAAGCCAAAATGAACTCCAAGTATAAGATTCATATGATAGCAGAACAAAAACAAATACACAGAAAAAATGGCAGAAGAAAAAGATGGGAGGGTAGTTATAAATCCTCAGTGTGGGCGAGGAAGATTATTTTGATTCTTCTGGGGTGTATCTTGATATCTTTGTTAAAGGACTCAACTTTCCAGAGATAAAGGGGGATTAAAACTGGTTTGTATAAAGGGGTAGTATTCATTGGGGAAAGATGATAACCTTGAAGCTTATCTCTATATGAATATTAAAAAATAGGGACACCTGAGTGGCTCAGTGGGTTGAAGCCTCTGCCTTCGGCTCAGGTCGTGATCTCAGGGTCCTGGGATCGAACTCCACATTAGGCTCTCTGCTCAGTGGGAGCCTGCTTCCCCCGCCCCCGCCTGTTTCTCTGCCTACTTGTGATGTCTCTATCTCTCTCTCTGTCAAATAAAGAAATAAAATCTTTAAAAAGTAATAAAAAATAGAAAATAGAAAAGTATAAGAAAAACACAGGTATGCAAGTTGGTGCAGCCTCTTTGGAGAACAGTGTGGAGATTTCTCAAGAAATTAAAAATAGAACTTCCCTATGACCCTGCAATTGCACTCCTGGGTATTTACCCCAAAGATACAGATGTAGTGAAAAGAAGGGACATCTGTACCCCAATGTTTATAGCAGTAATGGCCACGGTAGCCAAACTGTGGAAAGAACCAAGATACCCTTCAATGGACGAATGGATAAGGAAGATGTGGTCCATATACACTATGGAGTATTATGCCTCCATCAGAAAGGATGAATACTCAACTTTTGTAGCAACATGGACGGGACTGGAAGAGATTATGCTGAGTGAAATAAGTCAAGCAGAGAGAGTAAATTATCATATGGTTTCACTTATTTGTGGAGCATAACACATAGCATGGAGGACATGGGGAGTTAGGAGAAGGGAGTTGGGGGAAATTGGAAGGGGAGGTGAACCATGAGAGACTATGGACTCTGAAAAACAATCTGAAGGGTTTGAAGAGGTGGGGGGGTGGGAGGTTGGGGGAACCAGGTGGTGGGTATTAGAGAGGGCACGGATTGCATGGAGCACTGGGTGTGGTGCAAAAACAATGAATACTGTTATGCTCAAAATAAATTTAAAAAATGATTAAAAAAAACCCACAGGTATATGCATGAAGAAAGTTCAAGTTAAAAGGTTATTACAGAATTTGTTGTATTGAACCTCTCGTGATGGTAAATAAGTTAAAAAAGTTTAAAAAATTAAAAAGAACGAGAATAGTGGGAACGAATTAAAAATAAAAGTTGTATTTATGACGTATACAGATTATAGGTCAATATCGGGAGCTTAGTAACTTCTTTTCCCCTGATATTGGGGTTTTGCAGTTTTATGGGGATCCTGTGGTGGTTGTACTCTCATTTTTTTTGTTTTTGTTTTGGTTTGGTTTGGTTTTGTTTTTGGGCCTGGCTTTCTGGGGGAAGGGTCTGTCACATTGTTTTTCAGGCAGTCTTGCTTCAGTTGAGTTCTCCTGCCCTTTATCAAGTGGCTGGGCTCTGATGAAATCAGTTTTTTAGGCTTTTGTTCTGGGGAGGTTTCCCCCAAGAATTCACCAATTCCCGCTTGGTGAATTTTGGTGGTTTTTCCAAGGTTTAGAGGAAAGCACACTACACCCAGACATTTGTCTCAGAGAGAAGCTTCAGTCTGTTCCCCTCTGGGTGGTCCAGAGTACATAGATTCCCTCCCTGCCATTTCCCACCAGCAGAGCACATCCTTAGCCACCATTTCTGGGGTCGCAGGAGCTCCTGCTTGTTTCTGCACCCTGGTGCTACCAAAACCTTGAGCAATATTGGTCCAGGGAGCTTGTTTCCAGTGGCTGCCTTTGTGGGGCTTCTGTCTGGGCAGTCCAGACCACTGGAGAGATCCCAACCAGAGACAGAGCGCTGAGATTTTCCTGTTGGCCAGCTGGGGCTGGGAGTGTTCAACCTCTCGGCCAGACCTAGAGATCACTGCTAGCACCTGCATGGGCCTCTCTCAAGGGAAGGTGTGGAGCCCAGCTTGGTCCCAGCCACACAGCCTCTTGCAGGGTGCAGAAGTCTGTGGTTCTAGAGAGCACCGGCTGGCATCCACCCAGACTCTCATATGCCAGAGGTTCGGGGGCCATTGCCTGGATGCTTCGCTGCACTCTCTCTGGCACAGCACCAGCGGTGGCTGTCCTGGGTCCATGGGCTTAAACCCGTGCCCATGACTGCCTGATTCCACCAGTTTCCTCTTAAGATCTTTTGCTCTTTTTGAGTGATTTTAACCAGACTCCAAGTAATGCTGGTGTCCAGTCACAGGGTACTCTCATTATGTACATGGAGTATTACTTTCCAATGGTTAACTTCTGGTGGCTCCCTCCTCCTTCTGTTTATCCTCTGATATCAGTCCAATTGATCAATTGATTATTCAAACTCCACTGCTTTAACTAACCACTGGCATCTTCTGGCCCCACAGAGATCCAGAATTGTATAATCCTACATCTCAGGAGATTTCATGGGTGTTCAGAGTGTTCTGGTGAATAATCAGCTCATTTTAGGGGACCGGTTGAAACAGCCTCTCCTATTTCTCCACCATCTTGTCCCCCAGCACTGTTTTTGTTTTTAATCTATTCTGATACCCTGTGTATTTTGATTGGGGAATTTAACCCATTTACATTCAGGGTAACTATTGAAAGATAATAATTTAGTACCATTGTATTGCCTGTATTGTATGTTACTGCATATTGCTTCTGTTCCTTTCTAGTCTTTTATTTTTAGGTTTCCTTAGAGGACCGCTTTCAATATTTCCTATAGGGCTGGTTTGGTGTTAGCAAATTCTTTTAGATTTTGTTTGTCCTGGAAGCTTTTTATCTCTCCTTCTATTTTCAGTGATAGCCTAGCTGGATATAGTATTATTGGCTACATATTTTTCTCATTTTGTGTTCTGAATATATCATGCCAATCTTTCTGGCCTCCCATGTCTTTGTAGATATGTCTGCTGCCAATCTAGTATTTCTACCAATGTATGGTACAGACCTGTCTCTAGCTGCTTTCATGATTTTCTCTCTGTAAGTGAGACTTGTAATTTTGCTATTAGTTGACAGGGTGTGGACCTACTTTTATTGAATTTGGGGGGGGTCTCTGTGCTTCCTGTATTTTGATGCTTGTTCCCTTTGCCATATTAGGGAAATTCTCTGCTATAATTTGCTCCAATATACCTCCTGCCCCCCCTTCTTCTGAGCTCCCAATTGTTCTAACATTTTTTCATTATATGGTATCACTTATCTCTAATTCTCCCCTCATGGCCCAGTAGTTGTTTTCTCTTTTCTTTCAGCTTCTTTATTCTCCACCATTTGGTCTTCTATATTACTAATTCTCTCTTCTGCCTCATTTATCTGAGCTGTAAGAGCTTCCATTTTTACTTTTTTTGAGATTATTTTTCTTTTTAATTTAATTTTACTTTTTCAGTGTTCCAAGATTCATTGTTTATGCACCACACCCAGTGCTCCATGCAATACATGTCTTCCTTAATACCAACCACTAGGCTCTCCTAACCCCCCAGCATACCCTCCAATACCCTCAATTTGTTTTTCAGAGTCCAAAACCTCTCATGTTTCATCTCCCACTCTGATTTCTCCCAATTCACTTTTCCTTTCCTTCTTCTAATGTCCTCCGTGTTATTCCTTATGCTACACAAGTAAGTGAAACCATATGATAATTGACTCTGCTTGACTTATTTCACTCAGTATAATCTCTTCCAGCCCTGCCCATGTCAATACAAAAGTTGGGTATTCATCCCTTCTGATGGAGGCAAATATTCCATTGTATGTATGGACCATATCCTCTTTACCCATTCATCTGTTGAAGGACATCTTGGATATTTCCACAGTTTGGCAATTGTGGCCATTGCTAGTATGAACATTGGGGTACATATGACCCTTCTTTTCACTACATCTGTATCTTTGGGGTTAATACCAAGTAGTGCAATTGCATGGTCATAGGGTAACTATATTTTGAATTTTTTGAGGAATCTCCACATTGTTTTCCAAAGTGGCTGCACCAACTTGCATTCCCACCAGCAGTGTAAGAGGGTTCCCCTTTCTCCACACCCTCTCCAACACTTGTTATTTACTTTCTTGTTAATTTTGGTCTTTTTAACTGGTGAAAGGTGGTATCTCAATGTGGTTTTCATTTGAATCTCCCTGATGGTTAATGATGATGAACATTTTTTTTTCATGTGTCTGTTAGCCATTTGTATATCTTCTTTGGAGAAGTGTTTGTACATGTCTTCTGTCCATTTTTTGATACGATTATCTGTTTTGTGTGTGTTGAGTTTGAGGAGTTATTTATAGATCTTGGATATCAGCCTTTTGTCTGCAGTGTCCTTTTGCAAATATCTGCTCCCATTCCCTGGTTGCCTCTTTGTTTTGTTGACCTTTTTCTTTCTGTGCTGAATGTTTGATCTTGAAATTACAAAAGTTCATTTCCACTTTTGTTTTCTTTGTGTTTGGAAACATGTCTTGATAGAAGTTGCTGTTGCCAAAGTCAAAAAGTTTACTGCCTATGTTGTCCTCTAGGATGTCAAAAAGTTTACTTCCTATGTTGTCCTCTAGGATTTTGATAGATTCCTGCCTCACTTTGAGGTCTCCCATCCATTTTGAGTTTATCTTTGTGTACGGTTTTAGAGAATGGTCAAGTTTCATTCTTCTACACATAGCTTTTCAATTATCCCACCACAATTTTTTAAAGAGACTTTCCTTTTTTCCATCAGATATTTTTTTTCAGCTATATTGAAGACTATTTAACTATAGAATTGTGGGTTCATATCTGGGCTCTCTACTCTGTTCCACTGGTTTATGTGTCTGTTTTTTGTCAGTACCATGCTGTCTCGGTGATCACAGCTTTGTAGTAAAGCTTGAAGTCAGGCATTGTGACACCCCCAGTTTTGTTTTTCTTTTCCAACATTTCCTTCACAATTCAGGGTCTTTTCTGGCTCCATACAAATTTTAGGATTGCTTGTTCCAGCACTTTGAAAAATGCCATTGGAATTTTGAATAGGGTGGCATTGAAGGTATAGATTGCTCTGGGCACTATAGACATTTTAACAATGTTTATTCTTCTTATTCATGAGCATGGAATGTTCTTCCAGTTTTTTGTGTCTTCTTCAATTTCTTTCATAAGTGTTCTGTAGTTTCTCAGGTGCAGATCCTTTACCTCTTTGGTTAGGTTTATCCCCAGGTATCTTATGGTTCTTGGAGCTATAGTAAATGGAATTGATTCTCTAACTTCCCTTTCTATATTCTCATTGCTAGTGTATAAGAAAACAACTGATTTCTGTACATTGATTTTGTATCCTGCCTCATTACTGATTTGCTCTCTGAGTTCTAGAAGTTTGGGGGGGGGGTCTTTTGGGTTTTCCATATAATGAATCATCTCACCTGCAAAGAGAGTTTGACTTCTCTTTGTCAGTTGGAACACCTTGTATTTCTTTTTGTTGTCTGATTGCTGTTGCTAGGACTTCTAATACTATGTTGAACAAGAGTGGTGACTGTGGGCTTCCTTGTCATGTTCCTGATCTCAAAGGGAAGGCTGTCAGCTTTTCCCCATTGAGGATGATATTTGCTGTGGTTTCTCCATAGATAGATTTTATGAAGTTGAGGAATATTTCTTCTATCCCTATCCTTTGGTGCATTTAATTAGGAACGGTACTGTATTTTGTCAACTCTTTTTTCTGCATGAATTAAGAGAGGATCATGTGGTTATTCTCTCTTCTCTTATTGATTTGTTCTATCACATTGGTTAATTTGCAAATGTTGAACCACCCTTACAACCCATGGATAAATCCCACCTGGTCAGGGTGGATTATCATTTTAATGTACTGTGGATCCTATTAGCTAGATTCCTGTTGAGAATCTTTGTTTCCATATTCATCAGGGATACTGGTCTGAAATTCTCCTTTTTGGTGGGATGTTTGCCTGGTTTGGGGATCAGGGTAATGCTGGCTTCATAAAGAGTCTGGAAGTTTGCCTTCTTTTTTTATTTTTTGAAACAGCGTCAGGGTAATTAGTATTTTTCTTCTTTGAATGTTTGGTTTAATTCTCCAGGGAATCCATCAGGTCCTGGGCTCTTGTCTCTTGGGAGGTTTTTGATCATTGCTTCAATCTCATTATTAGATATTGATTTATTCAGGTTGTCAATTTCTTCTTTATTAAGTCTTGGAAGTTTATAGATTTCCAGAAATGCATCCATTTCTTCTGTGTTGCTTAACTTTTTGGCATATAATTGTTGATAATAATTTATGATGATTGCTTCTATTTCCTTGGTGTTAATGTGATCTCTCCCATTTCATTCATAATTTTATTAATTTGAGTCCTCTCTCCTTTCTTTTAGATTAGTTTGGCCAATGGTTTATCAATATTATTGATTTTTTCAAAGAATCAGCTCCTAATTTTGTTGGTGTGTTCCACTGTATCTTTAGTTTCTAAATAATTGATCTCTGCTCTAATCTTTATTATTTCTCTTCTTGTCTTGTCATGGGGTTGGCTTAAATTGTTGTTGATTTTCCAGTTCTTTAAGGTTTAAAGAGAATTGGTGCTTGGGGCATTTTCAATTTTTTTGAGTGAGGCTTGGGTGGCTATTTCCCCCCTTAGGACTGCCTTAGTTATATTCCCACGGGTTTTGGACCTATGTGTCTTCATTTTCATTGTTTTCCTTGAATTGTTTAAGTTATTTGACTTCCTGGTTGATCCAAGTGTTCTTAAGCAAGGTGATCTTTAGCTTCCAGGTGTTTGAATTCCTTCCGTTCTTTTTCTTGTGGCTGAATTCCAGTTTCAAAGCATTGTGGTGTGAGAATATGCAGGGAATAATCTCAATCTTTTGGTATCAGTAGAGCACTGATTTGTGATCCAGTGTGTGTTCTATTCTGGAGGAAGTTCCATGTGCACTCGAGAAGAATGAGTATATTCTGTTGTTTTAGAATGCAATGTTCTGCATATATCTATGATATATCTATATCTATATCTATATCTATATCTATATCTATATCTATATAGATATAGATATCTCCATCTGGTCCAATGTGTTATTCAAAGCTCTTGTTTCTTCATTGATTTTCTGCTTGGATGATTTGTCTACTACTGAGAGGGGAGTGTTAAGATTGCCTACAATTAATGTGTTCATATCAATATGACTCTTTAATAGTTGTCTTATGTAATTTGTTGCTCCCATATTGGGGGCATAAATATTTACAATTTTTAGATATTCTTAGTGGATAGACCCTTTAAGAAAGACGTTATGTCCTTCTGTATCTCTGACTACAGTCTTTAGTTTAAAATCTAATTTATCTGATATGAGAATCACTATCCCAGCCTTCTTTTGAAGCCCGTTGACATGAAAGATGCTTCTCCATTCCTTCACTTTCAGTCTGGATCCATCTTTAGGCTGCAGATGGGTCTCTTGCAGATAGCATATGGATGGGCCCTGTTGTTTTATCCAATCTGCAACCCTATGCATTTTTATGGGGCCATTTAGGCCATTCACATTGAGAGTGAGTATTGAAAGATACATTTTTATTGATATGATGTTTCTTGTGATATCCTTGTATCTATAGATTGTCTCTGCAAATTTCTGTTCAATGTCACTCTTGGGTTCTTTCTTCTTTTATAGAATGCCCCTGAATATTTCTTATAGTGCCAGCTTTGTGGTCCATACTCTTTGAAACCTTGCTGGTCTTGGAAGCTCTTTATCTTTCCATCCATTTTGAATGTCAGACTTGCTGGATAAAGTATTCTTGGCTGCATTATCTTCTTATTTAGTGTACTGAATATGTCTTGCTAGCCCTTTCTCACTTGCCAGGTTTCTGTGGACAGGTCTGACGCTATTCTTGTGGACCTTCCTATGTACATAAGAAATCTCTTCCTCCTAGTTGCCCTTAAGACATGTCTAAAATTATCATTTGTGAATTTTGCATTCAAGAGTCTGGATGTCTTTCTGTATCTGGTGATGTTGGAGAGTGACATTTCTGGCTCTAGGACAGGAACACTTGTTCTACTGGGGAAATTTTAATCCCATTTTTTTTCAGCTATATCTTCTATTCTTCTGTCTTTCTCCACCCCCTCAGGAATCCCAATAATCTTACATTGGAATGTTTCATGGAGTAAGTTATTTCCCTAATTTTGTTTTCATAGCTTCTAAGCTTTTTTTCCAGGCCTCCTCCTGATCCTTCTTATCAGTTTGTCCTGTAGATCATTGATTCTATCTTCTGCCTTGGCTACCCTAACTGTTAGTGTATTTAGATTGGATTCGATCTCATTGATAGTATTTTTAACTTTTCCCAGATTGGCTTTCACTTCCACCCTTAGAGATTCTATGTTGCCACTAATGGTTTTCTTCAACCTAGTCATTGGCTGGATAATTGTTACCCTAAATTCCCTTTCTGGCATACTGTTTATATCCATATCCAATAGTTCTGTAGAGAGGGCACAGTCTGTGTATTTTTCCTCTGTTGGGTGTTTGTTTTCCTAGTTATTTTGGTGAGAGGTGGTTGAGGGGATGTATAACTGAATATATCTACCATGATCTAGGTAAGGAGCACCCTTTAATGCTTCTGAGCAATCAGAAGTCACCACCAAAATAAAAGAAAAAAAGTAAAAAAGAGAAAGAGAGAGAGAGAGAAAAGGAGAGAAAAAACAGCCAAAATGAGCACCCACAGTAAAATTTATAAGGTATATAAGCAAAAATTAACAAACAAAAAGACTGAAAAAATAAATAAGGAAAAAAAAAAGAACCCAGCCAAAATGAACCCCAATAATAGGATTTGTATAATACCAGAACAAAATCAAATACACAGAAACACTGACAGAAGAATAAGATGGGAGATGGGTTATAAATCCTCAATGTGGATGAGGAAGCTAATTTTGGTTGTGTATCTTGATATCTTTGATAAAGGACTCAACTTTCCAGAGATAAAGGAAAATTAAAACTGGCTTATATAGGGGTATTGAATAGGGAACGAGGATTACCTTGAAACTTGTATCTATATGTATATTTAAAAAAAAAGGAAAAAGAAAAAGAAACACAGACATATGTATAAAAAGTTCAAGTTTAAAAGTTATTATGGAATATGTTGTATTTAACCTCTAGATGTAATGGTAAGTAGGTTAAAAAAATTAAAAGAACAAGAGTTTTAAGAGTGAATTTAAAAAAAAAGTTTTATCTATGCAATATACAGGTTTTAGGGCAATACCATGAACTTAATATATTGTTTTTCCCTGATGTTGGGGTTTTACAGTTTTATGGGGACCCTGTGGAGGTTTTCCTCTCGTTCTTTTGGCTTGTCTTCTGTGGGAGGGGCCTGATGCATTGTTTTTCAGTTAGTTTTGCTTTGGTTGAGTCATCCTGTAGATAATCAAGGGGCTGGGCTCTGTGGAATCAAGTTTTTTCAGGCTTTTGTTCTATGGAGGTTTCTGTTCATTGGCTGCTTTTTGAGTCTTTTCTGAGATTTAGAGGAAAGCAAATTGTCTGTCCCCAGACCTCCAACTCATAGGGAAGCCTCCATCTGCTCCCCTCTGGGTGTTCCAGAACACACTGACTCACTCCCCCTCTCCAAACTCTGCTGGACAGCACAACCTCCCACAGGTGGTGCACACACCCAGCCACCATCTTGGTGGTCCTCCAAGGCCCTGGCTTGTCTCTGCACCCCTGTGCCACTAAAACTGCAAGTGATATTGGTCCAGGATGCCGGCTTCTGGTGACTGCCTTTGCTGGGACTACTCTCTGGTGTCCAGCCCCACATTCGGTGCACTCAGACCCCACAGTATCACACTTTGTTGAAGGCTGTCACTGAGGGATCCTGACCAGAGAGCATGTTGGTTTCTCTCAGGCAGGGGCTTTGTACGTTCAGACCCTTGGCCCGTCGCAGAAGGCAGCAGTCCTAGAGACTACTGGCTAGCACCCAGACCAGGCTCTCTCATGCGTGAGAAGTAGTGCTCCCAGCCAAGCAGTGGTGAAAGCAGCAGAAAGCCTGGGCTCAGGAAATACAGACTGGAGGCTCTGCTGCACTCTCTGGCATTGGTGGTTGTCAGCAGTGGCCATCCTGAGAACATGGGCTTAGGCCCCTGCCCGTGACCGCCCAATTCCACCAGTTGCTCCTCAAGATCTTGTGCTCTTTTTGAGTGCTTTTAACCAGACTCCAAGTTAACACTGGTCCCCAATAACAGAGCACTTTCATATTGGGGTATTACTTTCCAATGAGTCACTTCTGGTGGCTCACTCCCCCTTCTGTTTGTCCTCCCATATCAGTCGAAACATTCCCACTCTACCTCTCCACTGATGTCTTCTGCCCCCATAGATTTCAGGGTGGTTTCCTGGGTGTTCAGAGTGTTCTGGTAAATATTTAGTTCACTTTAGAGGAACGGTTGAAACAGATCTTCTAACTTCTCCGCCATCTTGACCCCTTCCCAAGAGCTTCCATTTTTCATTGCACCACATTAATAGCTTTTTTTAAAAATTTCAACCTGGTTAGATTTAAATTCTTTTCTTTTTCCAGAAAACATTTTTATTTCTCTAGAAAGGGTTTCTCTAGTATCTTCTATGCTTTTTTCAAGCTCAGCAAGCATTTTGATAATCATCATTTTGAACTCTGGTTCTGACATCATATTAATGTCCCTATTGATTAGGTCCCTAGCCATTGATACTGCCTCTTGTTTTTATTTTGTTTTGTTTTGTTTTGTTTTGTTTTGAGGTGAGATTTTATCCCTTGTCGTTTTATCCAGATAAGAATAGACAAGTGAGAGAACAAAATACTACAAGTGCAGCAACGACCCCAGAAAAATATACACTAACAAAATCAGAAGAGCCCTGAAGCTGGGGGGAGAAGAAAGGAGAATAAAAAAAAAAAAAAAAAAAAAAAAAAAAACCTCTCATATATACAAACACATACATATATATGATTAGAACAGAGACACACACTTGATTTTGGGTTTATTTTGGCCTGTTAGAAGAAACTATCTCCCCAAACTTTAAAGAAAGCAAAATTTATATATATACAAAAATATGGGTAAACATGATGAAGGGATGGAATATGACATAAAGATAAAAATTTTAAAAGATTCTAAAAAGAAAGATAAGAAGTTGGTTGAAAAAAGAAACAAAAAGAATATGATCAGAAGGAGACTAGAACAAAGACATATGCTAGATTTAGGATATATTTTGATCTATTAGCAGGAACTGTATCCCAAGATTGTAAAGAAAAAAAAAAACTTATATGTATACAAAAAATAAGGTTAAACACAATGAAGGGATAGATTATGACTATAACAATGAAAATTTAAAATGTTTTTTAAAAAGGTATTGATAAAATATTTTTAAAAGGTTAAAATAGGAGAGAGGAAAATTAAAAAAAATAGATTAAGACAAAATAAAATTTAAAATAATTAACTTTGAAAGACTAAAGAATCATGGGGGAAAAAACCAGGAATTCTATGTGCTGCATTCCCCTTGCTCTGGAGTTCAGTGAACTTGGTCTTGGCTGGAGGTTCTTGGTGATTTTCTGGGGGAGGGGTCTGTTGCAGTGATTCTCAAATGTTTTTGCCCCAGAGAGAATTGCACTGCCCTTGCCAGGGGCCAGGCTAAGTAATCTGCTCGGTTTTACTCTCAGTAGCTTTTGTTCACTGAACAATTTCTGTACAGTTTTGGAGGAGGAGAATTAAGATGGCGGCCTCCCAATCTCTGGCTCAGTGGAGCCCAGCGCTCAGGGTCCCACTTGCACCCTCAGAGAAAAGCAGTCAATAACTCCTATCTCCCTGGTCTCTGGTCATGCCCCGTGCTCACCCAGTCTGTGACCGAGCGTTTCTATCTCTAGGACACAGACACTTTGGAGTCTCCAAAATCAGCCGATTCCTGAAGCACACTCCTGCACTGCTTTTCCTGGTGGAGGAAGGGGGCATCTCCCCAGATCTGCCACTTGTGGAATCCCTGCTCGAAGAGCAGTGGCCTGACTCTGTTGGGAAACACGGTTGATGGAAACCGCAAGCTGAGACCCCACTCCTTGGCTCTGTCTCTGCATCTGGCTTCCAATACCTGGGACCCCCAGTCTTGCTGTGACCCCAAGGGACCTGAGACCACACTGTCCCAGCAAGGGCTCAACCACTCATTTAGTCTCTGGAGCGATGTCCCTCAGTGGAGCAAACTTCTAAAAGTTCCAATTTTGTGCTCTACTGCTCTACTGATTGCTGGGAGGTGGCCCCTCCCACCCCAAGGTCTATCTTCCTCTATATCACCTCAGATTCTCTTATTTGAGACATGCAATCTTTGGCAAAACCACAGTCAAGTCCAACAAATGAATGAGATATTTGTAGGGGGTATTTTGAATGAAAGTCCATAGGAGAAAAGCAAGAGATCAGAGTGATGATGATTTCTTATTGGCCGAGGTGCAGGAGTAGTCAAATTCTTATAGGAGATGCAATGTACACCTTTCTTTGTTGGGACTTATAATTGTCGATTCTTTCCTGTTGAAGATTCTTCTGATGAAGTTTGTAATTGACAATTCCTCCTGAGACTGACATTGATTGGTACTATCTCCCCTTGCAACCTTGCCTTCTAGTATCCTAGATCTACTCCAATGAGGTTTTTCCTTTATTAATTTTCAAAATTACTAATCTGTTTCATGAAGGTTTTTTCCCTGAGATTTTATTATTTTATTTAATGTGAAACAGATTCCTTTATCACTTCATTTTGTCTCTCTCTGTTTCTATGTATTCAATAAAATAGCCACCTCTCTCAGGCTTGAAGGAGTAACCTGAATTGGTGGTACACCTTCTTGTACAATGTATCCTAGTTCTTTGTTATATATTTAACCTTTATGACTCTGAAAGCTGCCTACTTTACTTTAATAGCTGCCAGTTGTTAAGAGTGTGCAAGAACTGGGATGTCTGGGTGGCTCAGTGAGTTAAGACTCTGCCTTCGGCTAAGGTCATGATCTCAGGGTCCTGGGATCAAGCCCCACATCAGGCTCTCTGCTCAGCAGGGAGCCTGTTTCCCTCTCTCTCTCTGCCTGCCTCTCTGCCTACTTGTGATCTCTCTCTGTCTGTCAAATACATAAATAAAATCTTAAAAAAAAAAAAAGAGTGTGCAATGGGCACCTGCGTGGCTCAGTGGGTTGAGGCCTCTGCCTTCGGCTCAGGTCATGATCTCAGGGTCCTGGGATCGAGACCCATATCGGGCTCTCTGCTCAACAAGGAGCCTATTTCCTATTTCTCTCTGCCTGCCTTTCTGCTTACTTGTGCTCTCTCTCTCTCTCTCTGTCAAATAAATTAAAAAAAAAAGAGTATGCAAGAACTGTTAGGGTCCCAAAAGGGGGGTCATAGTCATCACATAGATTTAGCCTGATTGAGGCTAGACTCTTGGAAAACAAATTTTAAAGCATGCAAATACATACAGTTATGTGGGACTGAAAGCATAAGAAATGCTGGACCAAACTAGGGCATCAGAGATAAACCTGGTATGCCAGATATATTTACAAGCTTCCATCTGGGAGATATTGGTGCTATGGTACCTGCTGAGGATAACAAATGAACAAACAAAAAAGATGGCACCTGACAACTTTAACAGTATATATATAGAGAGAGCATAAAGATAGTGGCTGCTGGGACTTAAAAATAATGTAGATCAAAAAAATGACCCAAACTTTCTTCTTTATGTTCAACTAGCCAACATATGATACATCATTACTTTTTAATGTAGTGTTCAATGAGTCATTAGATGTATCTAAGTGTTTACCACTGCAAGTGCTAACCTTAATAACAATCACCTGGTTATCCCATCCTCCACCCCCCTCCCTTCTGTAAACCTCAGTTGTTTTTTTTTTCCTGAGTCCAGAATTTCTCATGGTTTCTCTCCCCCTCTGATTCCCCATCTTCATTTTTACCTTTATTCTCCTAATGTCCTCCATGCTATTCCTTATGTTCCACATGAGTGAAACCATGTGGTGATTGTCGATCTCTGCTTGACTTATTTCACTTAGCATAATCCCCTCCATTTCCATTGGTGTCCATGCAAATGGTGGGTATTCATCCTTTCTGATGGTTGAGTAATATCCTATTGTATATATGTACCACATCTTCTTTATCCATTCATCTGTTGAAGGGCATTTCAGTTCCTTCTGAAGTTTGGCTATTGTGGAAATTGCTGCTATGAATATTGGGGTTCATGTTCCACCTTTTTTAAAATTATTATTATGTTAGTTACCATACAGTACATCATTAGTTTTTGATGTAGTGTTTCATAATTCATTGATTCATGATTCATTCTAACACCCAGTGCTCCATGCAATATGTGTCCTCCTTAATACCCATCACTGGACTAACCCATACCCCCACCCCCGCCCCTCTAAAACCATCAGTTTGTTCCTGGAATCCAGAGTCTCTCATGATTTGTTTCCCACTCTGATTCCCCCCACCCCTCATTTTCCTGTTCCTTCTCCTAATGTCCTCCATGCTATTCCTTGTGATCCACAAATAAGTGAAACCATATGATAATTGACTTTCTCTGCTTGACTTATTTCACTCAGCATAATCTCCTCCAATCCCATATATGTTGATGCAAATGTTGGGTATTAATTCTTTCTGATGGCTGAGCAATATAACATTGTATAAATGGACCACATCTTCTTTATCCATTCATTTGGTGAAGGGATTTAGTTCCTTCTATGGTTCGGCTACTGTGGACATTGCTGCTATGATCAGTATCAAATGGCCCTTCTTTTCACTACATTTGTATCTTTGGGCTAATGACCTAAAGTGCAATTGCTGGGCCATAGGGTAGCTCTATTTCTAATGCCTTGAGGAAACTCTATAATGTTTTCCAGAGTGATTGCGCCAGCCTGCATTCCCAGCAACAGTGCAAACAGGTTACCCTTTATGCACATGCTCACCAACACTTGTTTCCTGCCCTGTTAATTTTGGCCATTCTAACTGGTGTGAGGTGGTATCTCATTGTGGTTTTGATTTATATTTCTTTTTTTTAATTTTTTAGACTTTTATTTATTTTTTCACTTTTTTAATTTTCACCTCTCTATTTATTTATTTATTTTTCAGCGTAACAGTATTCATTGTTTTTGCACCACACCCAGTGCTCCATGCAATCTGTGCCCTCTCTAATACACACCACCTGGTTCCCCCAACCTCCCACCCCCCCACCTCTTCAAACACTTCAGATAGTTTTTCAGAGTCCATAGTCTCTCATTGTTCCCCTCCCCTTCCAATTTCCCCCAACTCCCTTCTCCTAACTCCCCATGATTTGTATTTCCTTGATGGATAGTGATGGTGAATATTTTTTCATATGTCTGTTAGCCATTTGTATGTCTTCTTTGCAGAAGTGTCTGTTCATTCTTTTGTCCATTTCTTGACTGGATTTTTTTTTTTTTTTTTGCAGGGGGTGTTGAGTTTGAGAAATTCTCTATAAATTTTGGATATCAGCCCTTTATCTGAAATGTCATTTGTAAATATCTTCTCCCACTCTGTGGATTGCCTCTTAGTTTTGTTGACTCTTTCCTTTGTTATGTAAAATATTTTTATCTTGATGAAGTCCCAAAAGTTCATTTTTGCTTTTGTTTCCCTTGCCTTTGGAGACCTGTCTTGAAAGAAGTTGCTGTGTTGAAGAGGTTATTACTTATGTTCTCCTCCAGGATTTTGATGGATTTCAATGTTATCACATTGAGGTCTTCCATGCATTTTGAGTTTATCTTTCTGTATGGTGTAAGAGAATGATGCAGTTTCATTCTTCTGCATGTGGCTGTCCAGTTTTCCCAGCACCACTTATTGAAGAAACTACCTTTTTTTCCACTGGATGTTCTTTCTTGCTTTGTCAAAGAATAGTTGGCCAGAGAGTTGAGGGTCCATTTCTGGGGTCTCTATTCTGTTTCACTGGTCCTGTGTCTGTTTTTGTGCCAATCCAATCCAGTCTTGATGAACACAGCTTTATAGTATAGCTTGAAGTCAGGCATTGTGTTTCTCCTCGCTTTGGTCTTCTTTTTCAACATTCCCCTGGTAATGACAGCATGGTATTGGCACAAATATGGGTCTTTTCTGGTTCCACAAATTTTAGGATTGTTTGTTCCAACTCTGTGAAATATGTTGATGTTATTTTGAAGGGGATAACATTGAAAGTGAAGATTGTTCTGGGCAGTGTAGATATTTTCACCATGTTTTCCTTCCAATCCATGAACCTGGAATGTTTTTCCATCTCTGTGTCTTCCTCGATTTCTTTCATAAGTGTTTTAGTTTTTAGAGTACTGATACTTTACCCTTTTGGGTAGTTTTCTTCCTAGGTATCTCATGGTTTTGTGTCCTATTGTAAATTGAATTGATTTCTTAATTTCTTTTTCTTCAGGCACATTGTTAATGTATAGACATGCAACTGATTCCTGTGCATTGGTTTTGTATCCTGCCCTGCTGCTGACTTGCCATATGAGTTCTAGTAATTTGGGGGTGGAGTCTTTTGGTTTTCCACATAAAGTATCATGTCACTTGTGAGGAGAGTTTGACATCTTCTTTGCCAATTTGAATGCCTTTTATTTCTTTTTTTGTTTGTTTTCAGATTGCTGAAGCTAGGACTTCTGGTACTATGTTGAAAAAAAGTTGTGAGAGTGGGCATCCCTGTCATGTTCCTGATCTTAGGGAAAAGCTCTGTTTTTACCCATTGAAAATTGCATTCACTGTGGGCTTTTCATAGATGGCTTTTATGATATTAATATATGTTCCCTCTATCCCTATCCTTTGAAGAGTTTTAATCAAGAAAGTAGTGTATTTTGTCAAATGCTTCTTCTGCATCAATTGACAGGATCATATGGTGTTAACTTTTTAAGGGCAGGTACTCCATCCTCCTGTCTCTTCCAGAGTCAAGCCTGCTCATTTGTAAATTTCCCAGTGTTAAGCCTGATCATTAGGTCCATCTTGTTTTCCAGTCCAAATTTTATGGATCTTTGTCTGCCCCATTTAGGTCCCCAATGCCTAGAGTGCCTGATGTAGGGGTCTGGTCCTCTCCGTTTCTACTGTGCCCCTCCATCTTGCAGATATTCTCATGGATACATTTGGCTTCTCACCACATCTCTGCTTTCCTACCTCTTCGATGTGACTTCTTTACGTTTGCTGTGGAAGAGTTTGTTCTTTGTCTTTGGGTCAATGTCTGGTTTATTTAATCCAGCCTGGTGTTATTTAGTGGTATCATTGCAACAGATGAGCTTAAGATCCTCTTACTCTGCCATCTTCTGCAAATTCATGGCTATTTTTTTTTCTTTTGGATCTGATTCCAAAAGCAAAGATTACAAAAACAAAAATAAACAATAAGGACTATGTCAAACAATAAAATTTCTTCACAACAAAGGAAATCATCAACAAAATCAAACATCAAGGTATTGAATGAGGATGATAATATTTGCAAATCATATCTTATAAGGGTTGTATAAAGGAAGGCCATCAAAAATTGTGGCGATCAATTAGCCCTTGAGGTTAATCCAGGCAACTGGAGGCTTCTCACTCTCTCTACTGTTTTTGAAATGTGGATTCTGCTTGCCTTTCTTGTTCTTAGAGCTTGCTCTCGGAAAATAGTATTGAAATAGTGATGTAGTGTTCAAAACAAGTACATGGTTTATGTAGCTTAAGTCATTTAAAACCTCTTTATAAACTTTTAAGGGTTTTTGAGTGCATGTGCAAATCCATTTCTCTTGTTGCAACTCAAGTCAGGCCTCATAAGTAAGTTCTTTTTGCAGATTAAAACTGCCACCTAATACCTGAAATTAACATAAAACTGTGTGTCGACTATATTTCAACTAAAATAAAAGAAAACAAAACAGAAGCAATTGCCCCCACCAACCCAGAGTGGCCTGCTTCTTTCTTAAATCTCACCGTGATCTCTTCATATGGAGCTAGTTTCATATTACACTGAGAAACTCATGAGAGGGTTACAAACCAACAATTGGTGAGCCAGACAGGAGATTTAAAAATTTAAAAGGCATTTGAAGTAAAGCGTTTGTGGGGGGTGACCCAAACTGGCCACCTGCTTTGGTGTGGGAATGGATAACTCATACAAAACTTTTACATAATTTTCCTAGCCTTGGGGAAAGGGTGTATAATGAAGAAGTCCCATCTTGGCCAGTGACCTCCATGTGGGGGAGGAGTGACCTATATGTTAGATGACTGTTGACCACCACATAAAGGGATACTCTCAAAAGGCCAGTAGCTCTAATGCACTTATTAGAGGAATGCACGTGGAGCACTGTGGCAAAGAAGGAAAACAAATTGTTGCTACAGAGGTCTAGTCTCTATTATGGGCAGTTTGCCAGACAGCCAATTTCCTGTTGAACACTGAAGTACAAATTAGAGGAGCTAAGACTAGAGGAAGATGTGTGAGTGTCAATTATTCTGCTAGTTTTGGGACCGGCAGACAGGTGGAAGAGCAGGATGATAACTTAGAGATCTTAGCATGTTGTTTTGCAAAGCTATGAGAATGTACTATGGATTAAGATCCAGGATCTTGTGACAGAGTGTAATTAGGGCACTATGAGGTGAAGTCTCTGAGAAAGTGATGAAAATGAAAAAAGGAGATGTTATGTTGATTGACAGTGAAACAACCAAACTGACCCAAACTTCAGATCGTTAATGCAAAGTAAGATTTTAAATAGCAATCATCCCAAAATTCTTAGGACAGAACATTCATATTTACTCTGTTCCTGGTGGTTGTAAATATTGTCAGTCTTTGAAATGTAACATCCCAGGAGATAACAAAACATTTCCCCCAGAGACTGAAGGAGAAGGAGGTCTTTAAAATACAAACTCCTGTAAAAGTTTCCTTGCCCAAAATCTAGTCCACCACTTCCATAAGATCACAAATATCACTAAAATGCATTGGACCTGATTCATGATAGGGTTTTGAAATAAAAACTGAATAATGAAGAAAGTTGCAGAAAGTTCGTGGAATGGGAATACCAGGAAAGATTTTTATAGGTAGTTATATTGGAATGACTTAATGTGAGTTAAAAAAGAAATAAAGGAGTGCTTTAGTATTAAAAGTAAACTGATGCAAAACTGGAATTTTGTTTTTCTCTCTGTTAAAAAAAAATATTTTCTTAGATTATTGGCCTACAATTAATAAGAATCTTGAAGTAAAAGTTGTTCTTTACCTTTAATCTAATCTTCCTAGAAAGAAAATAGTTTATGTTTTGGCCTTATTAGGTAATTGGTTACTTAAGAAACTGAGTTTTCTCCATTACAAAAGCTATATTTTTTACAACTATGTAATTTTTTGTATATGTTAAATTTCATGGGAAACATTGTCAAGTAAGAAGTGATGCTAAGCTTTCCTTAGAGTATATTTGTATGAAATTCCTAAAAATCTAAAAAGATATAACCAAATTTCCTTGTCAGATACCGTATAATTTACTCTCATTTTAACCAAGTCCAAGTTTGTTCTGTTTATTGCATGATAGACTAATAAGTTGGGAGACAAGATTTTGCGGTAAAAAAAAAGACCTTATTTTGAAAGCAACCAAACTGAGGAGATGGTATACTATTGTCATCAATTACTTTCTTTCTAAACATGAAATCAAACTTTTTTTTGTTAACAAAAGAGGTAAGTGGCACTGGGTTGGAGTCAAACAATGACTTACATCAATAGACATCTGAGCAAGGGTATGTAACTTATTTGTTTTGGGTCAGTCGATATTTACATACAGGGTTTTGGTTATGTTGTCCCTGTGAATCTTAAACATGAAATAGTTATCTGTACATACTTCCTTATCTCTTTGGGTAAAGAAGTTTTGGATAAAAAGCAGCTTTTGCAAATATTAGTTGTAAGCAAAATTCCTTTGATGATTAATGTAACCGTACATACAACACTAAATAGAAGTTTCTAAGCAATAGGTCATAGCAGCAAGGACATAAAAGCAATGCAGGGTCAGACATGTTAAGTTTTCTCCCCCACTTATATCATCAGATCTGTAAACATGACCATTTAAGTCCTTTGCCATTTGCAAATAGATATTATTTTACACTGCTTCAGCAAAGAGTGTTTGGCAAACTCTCTTTGGAAAAAAGTGCTCCTGCAAGGGGAAGATGGCAGCGTAGGACAATCCTGAGTTCATCTTGTCCCATAGATACACTAAGATAACAGGTAAATTGGTGTAACTAATTCATAAATAGCTCAAAGACTGGATGAACAGACTTTCCAGAGTAAAACAAAGAAAGGAAGCCAAATCAAAGAGTAGGAGGTGTAGCAATACAATTGGGAATAAATCCCTGGTGAGACTAACTACAAATGGGAGGGATACTGTAAACACAGAGAAGGAAGAGGGTAAGACCCCACAACAAGTACCACAAGCATGAGGGACGTGTACTGGGAAGATCACTGTCCATAACACTTGGCTTTAAAAACCACTGGGGTTTATTCATGCATTATTACAACTGAGTACTTTAAAAGTCAGTGGGATTAACTCTGGAAGGGCAGAGGGTGAGAGGAAACTGCATCCCTACCATTAATGAGCCACATAATGAAATAACCAAGCTGAACTAAAGCAAAGAAGCAGAAGCTTGAAAAGGAACTGGGGTGTAAGTGAAGATTTATTTACTAGTTTCAGGATGTGTGGATAGACAGGGATCTTCAGGGGATATCTCCAAGAGCAAAAGAGCCAGTAGATGTCATGTCTCTTCCTCCACACTCCAAAGCCTAGATAGTGTGACATTTGCAGGAATCAGCATGAACACTTTCCACATATCTTTCTAACACTGTGCACCTCATTGCCTGAGTTCTTCTGTGAATCTTCCACATCCAACCTGCTGCACCCCACAGGCATTCCTACAATGCTTTTTTTTTTTTTAATTTCCCTGACATAACCTGCAAGCAGGCACTTTAAGGACCAGCAGTGCCACTCCAAAGTGGCTCCTGCTTTAAAAAGAAGGGAAGATAACCACATACTAATGTGTCTGCAGTTTTACAAGCTTAGCCTTACAACTATCAGCACAGAGAGGGTACCCTGAAAATTGTGATTTCAGACTAAGCAGACAGACTAGTGGAAGGCATCTGGTGACTGTTGGAGCTGCACACCAACTGAAGTCTCTCAGGTGACATGGCAGGGAGAGTAACCTAAAGGTTGGTGCAACTGAAACCCCAACAGTTACACTTAGAATCAGGCATCTGGTCTGATTGCTGGCCCCACCCACCAAGGAAAACCTATCTAGGAACAAGGAAGGAAGAGTTCCTTCCAAATTATTTAGCTACAGTGCCTGCACATAGGCTGAGGACACTGCCCAATAATAAGCAGCACAGCCATAACAGTCCATAACAGCACAGAGACAAAACCTTGCCAACAACACGCAAACTGGATCACTGTAGCCTACATGACTGAAGGCAAATGAAGTTCACTAAAGCTAGTAGGATGCATGCAACCCACAAAGGGATTTCTCTGAAGCCCTTGATTCTGCAGAAAAAGTCATTGCACCATAGGGCACCACAGGACCTCTTCTTCATAAGGACACTACTTTGAAGTTCAGGACACGAAGCTCACTTTGCTAATATATAGAAACAAACACAGAGAGTTAGGCAAAATGAGAAGATGATATATAGAGAGAGATATATAGATCTAGATATATATCAATTGTAAGAACAGGACATAATCACAGTAAAAGAGCAAATTATAGAGGGTACATATTGCATGGAGCACTGGGTGTGGGGCACAAACAATGAATTCTGGAACATTGAAAAGAAATTTAAAAAAATAAATTAAAAAAATGAAATAAAGATAAGCAATAGGGGGAGGAGTCAAGATGGCGGAGAATAGTAGCAGGCTGAGACTACTTCAGGTAGTGGGAGATCAGCTAGATAGCTTATCTAAAGATTGCATACACCTACAAATCCAACGGGAGATTGAAGAGAAGAAGAACAGCAATTCTAGAAACAGAAAATCAAACCACTTTCTGAAAGGTAGGACTGGCGGAGAAGTGAATCCAAAGCGATGGGAAGATAGACCGCGGGGGGAGGGGCTGGCTCCAGGCAAGCGGCGGAGCAACGGAGCACAAAATCAGGACTTTTAAAAGTCTGTTCCGCTGAGGGACATCACTCCAGAGGCTTAACCGGGGTGAAGCCCACGCGCGGTCAGCGTGGCCTCAGGTCCCGCAGGGTCACAGAAGGATCGGGGGTGTCTGAGTGTTGCAGAGCTTACAGGTATTAGAATGGGGAAGCTGGCTACAGAGACAGAGTAGAGGAGTGAGCTCACAGCTCAGGGTTACCTTGAACCGGTCGCAGGCTCAGTCAGCTCGGAGCGCGGCCAGAGGCCAGGGTGACGGGAGTAATTGGGCGCTGTTCTCTGAGGGCGTACTGAGGAGTGGGGCCCCGGGCTCTCGTCTCCTCCAGGCCGGAGACTGGGAGGCCGCCATCTTCATTCCCGTCCTCCGGAACTCTACGGAAAGTGCTCAGGGAACAAAAGCTCCCGAAATCAAACCCGAGCGGATTACTCAGCCTGGTCCCTGGTAAGGGCGGTACAACTCTGCCTGGGGCAAAGACACTTGAGAATCATTACAACAGGCCCCTTCCCCAGAAGATCAACAAGAAACCCAGCCAGGACCAAGTTCACCTACCAAGGAGTGCAGTTTCAATACCAAGGAGAGCAGTGGAATTCCAGAGGAGGACAAAGCAAAGCACAGAACTCATGGCTTTCTCCCCATGATTCTTTAGCCTTGCAGTTAATATAATTTTTTTTTTCTTTTTCAATTTTTTTTCTCTTTTTCTGCTAATTTTTTTTAACTTTTACCCTTTTCTTTTTTTAACGTTTTTCAACTAGTTTATCTAATATATATATATATATATATATATATATATATATATATATATATACACATTTTTTCCTTTTTATATTTTTTTCTTTATTGTTTTTCTTTTTTTAATTGTTTCTTTTTTTTTTTTTCTTTCTGAACCTCTTTTTATCCCCTTAATCCCCCCTCACGATTTGGGATCTCTTCTGATTTGGCTAAAGCATATTTTCCTGGGGTTGTTGCCACCCTTTTAGTATTTTACTTGCTCCTCCATATACTCTTATCTGGACAAAATGACAAGGCGGAAAAATTCACCACAAAAAAAAGAACAAGAGGCAGTACCAAAGGCTAGGGACCTAATCAATACAGACATTGGTGATATGTCAGATCTAGAGTTCAGAATGACGGTTCTCAAGGTTCTAGCCGGGCTCGAAAAAGGCATGGAAGATATTAGAGAAACCCTCTCGGGAGATATAAAAGCCCTTTCTGGAGAAATAAAAGAACTAAAATCTAACCAAGTTGAAATCAAAAAAGCTATTAATGAGGTGCAATCAAAAATGGAGGCTCTCACTGCTAGGATAAATGAGGCAGAAGAAAGAATTAGCGATATAGAAGACCAAATGACAGAGAATAAAGAAGCTGAGCAAAAGAGGGACAAACAGCTACTGGACCACAAGGGGAGAATTCGAGAGATAAGTGACACCATAAGAGGAAACAACATTAGAATAATTGAGATTCCAGAAGAAGAAGAAAGAGAGTGGGGAGCAGAAGGTATATTGGAGAGAATTTCCCCAATATGGCAAAGGGAACAAGCATCAAAATCCAGGAGGTGCAGAGAACCCCCCTCATAATCAATAAGAATAGGTCCACACCCCGTCACCTAGTAGTAAAATTTACAAGTCTTAGAGACAAAGAGAAAATCCTGAAAGCAGCCCGGGAAAAGAAGTCTGTAACATACAATGGTAAAAATATTAGATTGGCAGCAGACTTATCCACAGAGACCTGGCAGGCCAGAAAGAGCTGGCATGATATATTCAGAGCGCTAAATGAGAAAAACATGCAGCCAAGAATACTATATCCAGCTAGGCTATCATTAAAAATAGAAGGAGAGATTAAAAGCTTCCAGGACAAACAAAAACTGAAAGAATTTGCAAACACCAAACCAGCATTACAGGAAATATTGAAAGGGATCCTCTAAGCAAAGAGAGACCCTAAAAGTAGTAGATGAGAAAGGAACAGAGACAATATACAATAACAGTCACCTTACAGGCAATACAATGGCACTAAATTCATATATCTCAATAGTTACTCTGAATGTTAATGGGCTAAATGCCCCAATCAAAAGACACAGGGTATCAGAATGGATAAAAAAACAAAACACATATATATGTTGCCTACAAGAAACTCATTTTAAACCCGAAGACACCTCCAGATTTAAAGTGAGGGGGTGGAAAACAATTTACCATGCTAATGGACATCAGAAGAAGGCAGGAGTGGCAATCCTTATATCAGATCAATTAGATTTTAAGCCAAAGACTATAATAAGAGATGAGGAAGGACACTACATCATACTCAAAGGATCTGTCCAACAAGAAGATCTAACAATTTTAAATATCTATGCCCCTAACATGGGAGCAGCCAACTATATAAACCAATTAATAATAAAACCAAAGAAACACATCAACAATAATACAATAATAGTAGGGGACTTTAACACTCCCCCTCACTGAAATGGACAGATCATCCAAGCAAAAGATCAACAAGGAAATAAAGGCCTTAAATGACACACTGGACCAGATGTACATCACAGATATATTCAGAACATTTCATCCCAAAGCAGCAGAATACACATTCTTCTCTAGTGCACATGGAACATTTTCCAGAATAGATCACATCCTCGGTCCTAAATCAGGTCTCAACCGGTATCAAAATATTGGGATCATTCCCTGCATATTGTCAGACCACAATGCTCTGAAGCTAGAACTCAATCACAAGAGGAAATTTGGAAAGAACCCAAATACATGGAGACTAAACAGCATCCTTCTAAAGAATGAATGGATCAACAAGGAAATTAAAGAAGAATTGAAAAAATTCATGGAAACAAATGATAATGAAAACACAACCATTCAAAATCTGTGGGACACAACAAAGGCACTCCTGAGAGGAAAATATATAGCGGTACAAGCCTTTCTCAAGAAACAAGAAAGGTCTCAGGTACACAACCTAACCCTACACATAAAGGAGCTGGAGAAAGAACAAGAAAGAAACCCTAAACCCAGCAGGAGAAGAGAAATCATAAAGATCAGAGCAGAAATCAATGA
>NW_022631083.1:267415-422956 GCF_010015895.1 Lontra canadensis | reverse complement strand
GGTTCAGTTGTGGTAGTTTATATGTCTCTAGGAATGCATCCATTTCTTCCAGATTGTCAAATTTGTTGGCATAGAGTTGCTCATAATATGTTCTTATAATTGTCTGTATTTCTTTGGTGTTCGTTGTGATCTCTCCTCTTTCATTCATGATTTTATTTATTTGGGTCCTTTCTCTTCTCTTTTTGATAAGTCTGGCCAGTGGCTTATCAATCTTATTAATTCTTTCAAAGAACCAGCTCCTAGTTTCGTTGATTTGTTCTATTGTTTTTTTGGTTTCTATTTCATTGATTTCTGCTCTGATCTTTATGATTTCTCTTCTCCTGCTGGGTTTAGGGTTTCTTTCTTGTTCTCTTGTTTCTTTTTTGATTTTCTGCTTAGATGATCTGCCTATTGGTAAGAGTGGTGTGCTAAGATTCCCTGCAATTTACATATTCTTATCAATATGTCTCTTTATTCTATTTATTTATTTAACAGTTGGCCTATGTAGCTGGCTGCTCCCATATTGGGGGCATAGATATTTATGATTGTTAGATCTTCTTGGTTGATAAACTCTTTAAGAATGATGTAATATCCTTCTGTATCTCTGACTACAGTCTTTAGCTTAAAATATAATTTACCTGATATGAGAATTGCAACCCTAGCTTTCTTTTGAGCCCTGGTTGGCATGAAAGGTGGTTCTCTATCCCTTCACTTTCTATCTGGATGTATCTTTACATTCAAAATGTTTCTCTTGTAGGCAGCATATGGATGGGTCCTGTTGTTTTATCCAGTCTGCAACTCTGTGCTGTTTTTAGGGGCATTTACGTCATTCACACTGATAGTGATTATTGAAATAAGTTTTTGTTAACATTATGTTGCCTGAGAAGTCCTTGTTTCTATAGATTGTCTCTATAAATTTCTGTTTTATGTCACTCTTGGGTTCTTTCTTCTTTTATATAACCCCCCCCCTTAATATTTCTTTCAATGCCTGCTTGGTGTTCACATATTCTTTTAAACCTTGCTTTTCTTGGAAGCTCTTTATCTTTCCATCCATTCTGAATGTGAGTCTTGCTGGATAAAGTATTCTTGGCTGCATATTCTTCTCATTTAGTGCCCTGAATATGTCTTGCCAGACCTTTCTGGCTTGCAAGTTTTCTGTGGGCAGGTATGATGTTATTCCGATGGTCTTTCCTCTGGAGGTAAGGTACCTCTTCCCCCTAGCTGCCCTTTAGACCTCTTGTATAAAATTATCATTTGTGATTTTCACAATTAAGTGTCTAGAAGTCTTTCTAGGCTCGTTGGTCTTGGGGGGATGTCCTTTCTTCCTCTAGGACAAGAACACTTGTTCCATTCCCCAGACTGGGAAAATTTTCATCCAGAATTTATTCAACTATATCTTCTAGTCTTCTTCTTTCTCTCTCCACCCCCTCAATTATCCCAATAATTCTGACATTAGAACATTTCATGGCATCATTTATTTCCCTAATTCTGCTTTCATGGCTTCTAAGCTGTTTGTTCCATGTCTCCTCCCAATCCTTCTTTTTTTATCAGTTTGTCTTCTAGATCACTAATTTGATCTTCTGCTCCATTTAGCCTGGCTGCTAGAGTATTTAGATTAGATTGGATCTCATTGCTAGCACTTTTTAAAATTTTTATTTATTTTTAAATTTCTTTTCAGTGCTCCAGAATTCATTGTTTATGCACCACACCCAATGCTCCATGTAATACGTGCCCTCCATAGTACCCACCACCAAGCTCACCAAAACTCCCACCTCCTTCCCCTCAAAAATCCTCAGATCGTTTCTCAGAGTCCACAGTCTCTCATGGTTCATCTTCCCCTCCAATTTCCCCCAACTCCCTTCTCCTCTCCATCTCCCCATGTCCTCCGTGTTATTCCTTATGCTCCACAAATAAGCGAAACCATATAATTGACTCTCTCTGCTTGACATATTTCACTCAGCATAATCTCTTCCAGTCCCATCCATGTTGAGACAAAATTTGGGTATTCATCCTTTCTGATGGAGGCATAATAATCCATAGTATATATGGACCACATATTCCTTATCTATTTGTCCACTGAAGGGCATCTTGTTTCTTTCCACAGTTTGGTGACTGTGGCCATTGCTGTTATGAAAGTTGGGGTACAGATGGCCCTTCTTTTCACTACATCTGTTCATTGATAGCAATTTTAAGTTCTGCCAGATCAGCTCTCACTTCCACCCTTAAAGATTCTATGTTGGCACTAATGATCTTCTCCAACCTAGCCATTGCCTAGATAAATGTTACCCTGGATTCCGTTTCCAACATATTGTTTATGTCCATATCCAATAATTCTGTGTGAGAGGTCACAGTTTCTGTATTTTTCCTTTGTTTGGTGTTCTTCCTCCTAGTCATTTTGGTGAGATGTGGTTGAGAGGATATATAGCTGAATATATTAATCATGATCCAGCCAAGGTGCACCTTGGAAGGTTTCAGAGCAATCTGAAGTCTCCACTAATAATAAAGAAAAAGGAACAAAGAAAGAGAAAAAGATAATAAAAAGAAGCAACCCAGCCAAAATTATGCCCAAAAGTAATATTTATAAGGTACATAGACAAAAATGTACAAATAGACCGACAAAAGTAAAAGAAAAAAAAAACAGCCAAAATGAACCCCAAGAATAAGATTTCTTTGGCACACAAACAAGAACAAATACACAGAAACACTGACAGAAGAATAAGATTGGAAGGTGGTTCTAAACCCTCCATGTGGGTGAGAAAGGTTATTCCAGTTCTTTTTGGGTGTATCTTGTTATCTTTGTTAAAGGACTCAACTTCCCAGAGACAAGGAAATTAAAACTGGTTTATATATAGGGGTAGTATTAAATAGGGAAAAGGGATTACCTTGAAGCTTATATCTATATATATTTAACAATAAAATAAAAAGAAACACAGGTATATGTATGAAGAAAGTTCAAGTTAAAAAGTTATTATGTAATATGTTGTATTAAACATCTATTTGTAATGGTAAGTAGGTTAAAAATAGAAGAATTGTGATGATGAATTTAAAAAATGTATCTATGAAATACGCAGGTTTGGGGGCAATACTGGGAGCTTAATATGTTGTTTTCCTCTGATGTTGGGGTTTTACAGTTTTGTGGAGTCCTTGTGGTTATTGTCCTCTTGTTCTTTTGGCTTGTCTTCTGGGGAGAGCCTGCTGCATTGTTTTTCAGTCAATTTTGCCTAGACTGAGTTACCTGCCACTAATAAGGGGCTGGGCTCTGTGGAAACCTGTTTTTTAGGGTTTTGTTCTCTGTAGGTTTTGTTTTTTGGTGGCTTTTGTGGCTTTCTGGAGGGTTACTGCAAAGTAAACAGTCTGCACCCAGACCTCTGCCTCAGAGAGAAGCCTCAGTCTGCTCCCCTCTGGTTGGTCCAGAATACACAGACTCCCCCTCTTCAGACTCCACTGCAACCACCCACAGGCTGTGCACACTCCCAGCCACTGTCTTAGTGGTCACCCAAGGCCCCCTCTTGTCTCTGCAACTGCCCCCCCCCCATGTCACTAAAACCACAAGTGATATCAGTCTGGGTGAGTTGCCAGGACTGTTGCTGGAGACCACACCCATGCAGGGTGCATTCAGACCTTGTCATGGCATAGGTCGCAGAAGGCGGTGATGCAAGTCATGGAAGGCTGTGGACCCAGGGACCTCCAGAAGGATATTGCGCCAGACTCTCTCAGGTGCAGCAGGGGTGTGTGCATCCCCAGAAGTGGTGCAAGCAGCAGAAAGCTTTGAGCTCAGAGACCACCATCAGTAGCCCCTGCCAGGCTCTCTCTCTCATGGGTAGGCACCAGCTATGACCACCCTGGGACTGTGGGCTTAGGTCCATGCATGTGACCACCCAATTCCACCACTTGCTCCTTAAGACACTTTGGTCTTTTTGAGTGCTTTAACCAGACTCCAAGTTAATGCTGGTCCCTAACCATAGTGCACTTTCATATTGGGGTGTTACTTTCCAATGGATCTCTTCTGGTGGCTCTCTCCCCCTTCTGATTATCCTCTGGTATCAGTCTGAAATCTCCCACTCTGCTTTACCTCTCCCTTGATGATTTCCTGCCCCATAGAGATTCAGAAGTGTATAATCTTACATCTCAGCCTGATTTCATGGGTGTTCATAGTGTTCTGGTAGATATTTAGCTCAATTCAGGGGACCGATTGAAACATGGTCTCCTACTTCTCCACCATCTTGCTCTGGAACTCACTTGCAGGTGGTTGATCCACTACATTTATTATATGGTTAACTTTACCAAAGAGATTTTTTTTTTCATTCATAACTTTCTTATTTCTAGTTGTGGCCTTTTTTTTTTTTTCAATTTAAAGAAGATACTTTGGCATTTCTTTTAAGGTTGGTTTGGTGCAGATGAACTTCTTTAGATTTTGCTTATCTAGGAAACTCCTTACCTTTAATTCAGAGTAATAACCTACTGAGTAGGGCATTCTTGGTTGTAAGAATTTTGTTTTTGTTGTTGTTTATTTGTTTTATTTTTTCCTTTCAGCACTTTCAGTAAGCCAAGCCATTCTCTTCCGGCATAGAACATTTCTGTTGAGCAATCAGCTTGTACTCTTATGAAGATTCCATTATATATAACTTGCTGTTTTCTGTTGCTGATTTTTAAGATTTTCATTTATCTTTACCTATTGACATTTTGATTATAATGTGCCTTTGTGTGGGTATTGTTGGTTTCACTTTTTATTTTTTTTAGTTAAATTCAATTTAATAAACATATAATATTTAATTATTGTTAATTATTGTTAATTTCAGAGATAGAATTGAGTGATACATTAGTTGTATACAACATCCAGTGCTCTTTATATCACATGCCCTCTTTAGTGCCCATCACCCAGTTACCTATCCTTTAACCCAAATCTCTTCTAGCAACCCTCAGTTTGTTCCCTATAGTTAAGAGTCTTTTATGTTTTTCCTCTTCTCTGGTTTTGTCTTATTTTATTGTTCCTTCTCTTCCCATACATTCAGCTATTTTGTTTCTTAAATTACACATATGAGTTAAACTGTACAATACTTGTCTTTCTATGACCTCTCACATCAATGAAAATGGTAAGATTTCACTCTTTTTGATGGCTGAGTAATATTTCATTGTATGCATATACCCTTTCTTCTTCATTCATCCATTGATGGACATCTGGGTTCTTTCCGTAGTTTGGCTATTGAGGACATTGCTGCTATAAAAATTGGGGTGGATGTGCCCATTTTAATCATAATGTTTTTAACCTTGGAAAAATATCTAGTACTACAATTGTTGGGTCTTAGGGTAGATATGTCTTTAACTTTTTGAGAAATCTCCATACTATTCTCCAGAGTGGCTACACAAGTTTGTATTCCCACCAAGAATATAAGAGGGTTCCCCTTTCTCTACATCCTAACCAAAATCTCTTGTTTCCTGAGTTGTTAATTTAAGCCATTATGACTGATTTGAGATGGTATGCCCTTGTAGTTTTGAATTGTATTTCCCTGATGCTGAGTGATGTTGAGTATTTTTCATGTCTCTTTAGTCTACTTGGATGTCTTCTTTCCAGAAATGTTTCTTTATATCTTCTGCCCATTTCTCTTTTTTTTTAAGATTTTATTTATTTGTCAGAGATAGAGAGAGAGACAGCGCAGGCGAGCACAGGCAGACAGAGCGGCAGGCAGAGGCAGAGGGAGAAGCAGGCTTCCTGCCAAGCTAGGAGCCCAATGTGGGACTTGATTCCAGGACACTGGGATCATGACCTGAGCCAAAGGCAGCTGCTTAACCAACTGAGCCATCCAGGCGTTCCACTTCTGCCCATTTCTTGACTGGATTTTTTGTTTTGGGGTTGTTATGTTTGATAAATTCTTCATAGATTTTGTATATTAGCTCTTCATCTGATAAGACATTTGCAAGTATCTTCCTCCATTCTGAAGGTTGTCTTTCAGATTTGTGTACTGTTTCCTTTGCTGTGGAAAAGTTTTCATCTGATGAAGTCCCAGTAGTTCATTTGTGCTGCTGTTTCTCTTGCCTTTGGAAATGGGTCTAACAACACGTTTCTCCAGCTGAGGTCAAGAATTTGCTGCCTATGTTCTCTTCTAGCATTTTGATGGGCTCCTCTCTCATATTGAGGTCTTTCATCAATTTAGAGTTTATTTTTGAATATATCATAGGAAAGTGGTCCAGTTTCATTTTTCTACATGTGGCTGTCCAATTTTCCCAACACCATTTCTTGAAGAGACTGTCTTTTTTTCCACATTGGATATTTTTTTCCTCCTTTGTCAAAAAAGAGTTGACCATAATGTTGTGAGTCCCTTTCTGAGTTCTCTATTCTGTTTTATTGATCTATATGTCTTGATAATAAGAGCTTTGTAATATAGCTTGAAGTCCACAATTGTGTTGCCTCCAGCTTTGGTTTTCTTTTTCAACATTCCTTGGGCTATTCAGGGTCATCTCTGGTTCCATACAAATTTTAGGTTGTTTGTTCCAGGTCCATGAAAAATGTTAAGAATATTTTCATAGAGATTGCATGGAATGTTTAGATTGCTTTGGGTAGCATGGATATTTTAACAATATTTGTTCCTCTGATCTATGAGCATAGAATGTTTTACCATTTCTTTGTGTCTTCCTCATTTCTTTCATAAGTATTCTATAATTTTCAGAGGACAGATTCTTTCCCTTTTTGGTTAGGTTTATTCCTAGGCATCTTATTGGTTATTTTATTTTATTTTATTTTATTTTATTTTATTTTATTTTCAGCATAACATTTTCCCTTGTTTTTGCACCACACCCAGTGCTCCATGCAATCCGTGCCCTCTCTAATACCCACCACCTGGTTCCTCCAACCTCCCACCCCCAGCCACTTCAGACCCTTCAGATTGTTTTTCAGAGTCCATAGTCTCTCATGGTTCACCTCCCCTTCCAATTTCCCCCAACTCCCTTCTCCTCTCTAACTCCCCTTTTCCTCCATGTTATTTGTTATGCTCCACAAATAAGTGAAACCATATGATAATAGACTCTCTCTTCTTGACTTATTTCACTCAGCATAATCTCTTCCAGTCCCGACCATGTTGCTACAAAAGTTGGGTATTCATCCTTTCTGATGGATGCATAATACTCCATAGTGTATATGGACCACATCTTCCTTATCCATTCATCCGTTGAAGGGCTTCTTGGTTCTTTCCACAGTTTGGCGACCGTGGCCATTGTTGCTATAAACATTGGGGTACAGATGGCCCTTCTTTTCACTGCATCTGTATCTTTGGGGTAAATACCCAGTAGTGCAATTGCAGGGGCATAGGGAAGCTCTATTTTTAATTTCTTGAGGAATCTCCACACTTTTTTCCAAAGTGGCTGCACCAACTTGCATTCCCACCAACAGTGTAAGAGGGCATCTTATTGTTTTTGGTTCAATTATAAATGGGATCTATTCTTTGATTTGTCTTTCTTCTGCCTCATTTGTTAGTGTGTAAAAATGAAACTGAATTCTGTGCATTGATTTTATATCCTGCCATTTTGTTGAATCCTGTATGAGTTCTAGAATTTTGGGGGTAGGGTTTTTGGGTTTTCCACATAAAGTATCCTGTCATCTATTATGAGTGAAGGTTTGATTTCTTCCTTGTTCACTTGAATGTATTTTATTTCCTTTTGTTTTCTGGTTGTTGTGGTTAAGACTTCTAGTAATATGGTGAACAGCAGTGTCGAGAATGTAAGTCCTTGTCTTGTTCCTGACCTTAAGGGAAAATCGCTCAGTTTTTCTTCATTAAGGATGATATTTGATATGGGTTTTTCAGATATAGCTTTAACCCTCATGAATTAGTGTTTCTTCCATGGTTTCTCTTCTGATGGACTTTGTTTTAAAACATTGTTGTCTGAAAATATTCATGGAATAATCTAAATCTTTTTATACTGGTTGAGACCTGATTTGTGACCCACTATGTGATATATTCTGAAGAATGTCCCATGTGTACTAGTGAAGAATGTGTATTCTGTTGTTGTAAGATGAAATTTTCTGAAAATATCTGTGAAGTCCATCTGGTCCAGTGTGTCATTCAAAGTCTTTGTTTCCTTGTTGATCTTCTGCTTGGAAAATCTGTCCATTATAGTAAGTTAGGTGTTAATGTCCAATACTATTATTATATTATTATCAAAGTGCTTTTTAAAATTTTGTTATTAATTATTTTATATATTTGGCTGTTCCAAAATTAGGAGCATAAATAATGACAATCGTTAGATCTTCATGTTGGAAAGACACTTTTATTATGATATAGTGTCCTTATTCATCTCTTATTAAAGTCTTTAGTGTAACATCTAGTTTGTCTGATATAAGGATGGCTACTCCAGCTTTCTTCAGATGTCCATTAGTATGATAAATTGTTCTCCACCTATTCACTTTCAATCTCAAGGTTTCCTTGGGTCTGAAATGAATCTCTTATAGATAGCAGATGTATAGGTCTTGTTTATGTATCCAGTCTGATACCCTGTTTCATTGGATGGGAGAATTTAGTCCGTTTACATTCAGAGTAATTATGGAAAGATATGAATTTGGTTCCATTTTATTACCTATAAATTCACTGTGTGTAGATTACCTCTGTTTCTTTCTGGTCTTTGTTACTTTTGGGCACTCTCCTTGTTCAAAAGTTCACCTTTAATATTTCTTACAGGCCTGTTGATGTTCAAAAATTCCTTTAGTTTTTATTTGTCCTGGAAACTCTTTATCTCTCTTTCTATTCTGGACAAGAGTCCTGCTGGATAAAGTATTGCAGGCTGCACAGTTTTCCTATTTATCATGTTGAATATATCATGCCAGTCCCTTTGGGACTGCCAGGTCTCTGTGGACAGGTCTGTTGTCAGCCTTATTTGCCTATCCTTGTGGCTAATGACCTCTTGCCCCAAGCTGCTCTCAGGATTTTCTCATTTTCTCTGAAATTTGCAAGCTTCACCATTATGTGTTGAGGTGCTGACATGTTATTTTATTAATTTTAAATGTGGTTCTCTGTGCATCCTGGAATTGAGTGCCTGTTTCCTTTCCTAGATTATGGAAGTTCTCAGCTATAATTTGTTCAAATAAATTTTCTGTTGCTCTCTCCTACTCTTCATCTTCTGGGACCCCTATTTTCAGGATATTATTTCACTTTATGGAATTGCTGAATTCTTGAAGTATCCCTTCACGATCTAGTAGTCCCCTTCTCCCTTCTTTTCAGCTTCCTTATTTCCCATAATTTTGTCTTCAATATTACTGACTATCTCAGATTTGTGTCTGTATTTCAGTAGTAGCCTTTTTAATTTTGGCCTGATTAGACTTCAGTTCATTTATTTCTACAGTTCATTTATTTCTATGCTTTTTTCAAGCCCATTTATTATCTTTATAATTGTTGTCTTAAGTTCTAATTCAGAAATTTTACTTATGTCCATATTCATTAAATCTCTGACAGTGTACATTAACTCTTACTCTTTGCTCAGAGTGAATTTCACTGTGTAGTCAGTCATTTTTTTTCCAAAAAAGAGAGTAGGAGAGGAAAATGAAAAACAAAACAAAACAAAACAAAAAACACACAAATAAAAAACAGCAATAACAAAAACAAAAACTTCAGGAGGTATTTCTGGTGTATGCTGTATACACTCTGCTGTTGTGTTTTGGTTGCTCTGTCCCACTCCTCCTTCATCTACAGAGTTCCTCACTGCTTGTAATGGGGAGTGTTTGGACCTTTAAGTAGGTGTGTTTTGATTTGTTTGTCAAAATAAACCTGTAGAATAAAAAAAAAGAAGAAGAAATAAAAGAAAAATGAAAAACCAAACAAAAACAAAAAGAGGAGGAGAAGCAAAATGGCAGAGTAGGAGACCTAAATTTTGCCTGGTCCCAGGAATTCAGCTAGATAGCTATCAAACCATTCTGAAAACCTACAAACTCAACAGGAGGTCAAAGAAAAAAATTAGCAGAAATTCTATGAACAGAAAGGCAACCACCTTCTGGCAGGTGGGGCATGTGGATAAGTGAATCTGAGGTGAGATTTGGGAAGACAGATCATGGAGTGAGGAGGAGCCTCTTTCAGCCAGCTCCCAGCAAATAATAGTGCAGTGGAGCACAAAATCAGAACTTTTAGAAGTCTGCTCTGCTGGGGTATATCCCTCCAGTGGCTAATTGGGAGGTGGAACTCTTGCTGGAACAGTATGGTCTCAGGACTGTTGGGGTCACAGAAAGACCAAGGGTGCCTAAGTGTGGCACAGCTCATAGGTATCAGAGTGGGGACGCCTGTTTCAAAGATGAGCCAAGGAGGGGGCTCTTATCTTGGTGTTGTCATAAACCATGATCTGAGGCAAGTCAGGCCATTATTCTTTGAGCAGGGACCCCACAAGTGGTAAATCTGGGGAGACCCACCCCTTCCTCCACCAGGAGAAGCAGTGTGGAAACACACTGCAGGAATCTGCTGGGTTTGGAGACTCCAAATGGGGCCATGTGTCAGAGATAGAAATGTTCAGTAATAGGCTGGGTTAGCTCAGAGTGCAGCCAGAGACCAGGGAGACAAGTGTGATTGACTGGTTTTCTCTCAGGGCTCACTGAAAAGGGTGGAGCCCTGAGCTTTTGGATCCTCCAGGGACAGAGATTTGGAAGTCACCATTTTCATTCTCATCCTCCAGATCTGTATATAAAGCTTTGAAGGAAAAAAAAAGCTACAGAGAGAAAACCTGAGAAGATTGCTTAGCCTGGCCCCTGGCAAGGGCAGTGCCATTTTGCCTTGGGGAGAAAAAAAAATGAGAATTACTGCAACAGGGCCCTCCCCAGAAGATCAACAAGAACATCCAGCAAGACCAAATTAACTGATCAATGAGAACTGCAAAACTCCAGTGCTTGGGGACTACAGAACATAGAATGTATTTTTTTTTTCTCATGATTCTTTAGTCCTTCAAAGTTCAATTTCCTTAAGTGTCTTTCTTTTTTAACTTTTTCTCTTTCCTTTTTTAAAGATTTTATTTATTAACAAAGAGAGAGATCACAAGTAGGTAGAGAGGCAGGCAGAGAGAGAGGGGGAAGCAGGCCCCTTGCTGAGAAGAAAGACCAATGTGGGGCTCAATCCCAGGACCCTGAGATCATGACCAGAGCCAAAGTAGAGACTTAACCCACTGAGCCACCCAGGCACCCCAACCCTCTTTCTTATTTTAATCAACATCTTATCTTATCAATAACTTTTTAATTTTTTTTGTTTTTGTTTTTGTTTTGTTTTTAATTTTATTTTTTCAGTGTTCCAAGATTTATGCACCACCCCCAGTGCATATGCAATATGTGACCTTCTTAATACCCACCACCAGGCCCTCCCAAACCACCACTGCCTCCCCTTCCAAACCCTCAGTTAGTTTCTCAGAGTCCACAGTCTCTCATGTTTCTTCTCCCCCTCCAATTTCCCAACTCACTTCTTCTCTCCTTCACCCAATGTTCTCTGTGTTATTCCTTATATTCCACAAGTAAGTGAAACCACATGATAATTGACTCTTTCTGCTTGACTTATTTCACTCAGCATGATCTCCTCCAGTCCTATCCATGTTGATACAAAAGTTGGGTATTCATCCTTTCTGATGGAGGCATAATATTCCATTGTATGTATGGGCCATATCTTCTTTATCCATTCATCGTTGAAGGGTATCTTGGTTCTTTCCACAGTTTGGTGACTGTGACCATTGCTGCTATGAACATTGGAGTACAGAGGGCCCTTCTTTACCCCCTTTGGGGTAAATACCCAGTAGTGCAATTGCAGGGTCATAGGGTAGTTCTATTTTTAATGTTTTATATGGAAAACCCAAAAGACTTCATCCCCATTCTACTAGAACTCAAACAGCAATTCACTAATGTGGCAGGATACAAACTCAATGTACAGAAATCAGTTGTTTTTTTTTAATACACTAACAATTAAACTAGTACATAGAAATTAGAGAATTGATTCCATTTATGATAGCACCAGGAACCAGAAGATAACTTGGACTAAACCTAACCAAAGAGGTAAAGGATCTGTACTTGAGGAACTGCAGAACACTCATGAAAGAAATTGAAGAAAACACAAAAAGATGGAAAAGCATTCCATGCTCATGGATCAGAAGAATAAACATTATTAAAATGTCTATACTGCCTAGAGCAATCTATACTTTCCATGCCATCCTGATCAAAATTCCACCAGCATTTATACAACAACAACAAGATAGAAGAAAGATAAATTAAGGAGTCAATCCCATTCACAATTTCACCCCAAACCATAAGATACATAGGAATAAATCTAACCAAAGAGGCAATGAATCTGTACTCAGAAAACTATTAAGTACTCATGAAAGAAATTGAAGAAGACAGAAAGAAATGGATAAAAGTTCCATGCTCATGGAATATTTGTTGGAAAAACAAATATTGTGAAAATGTCTATGCTACCTAGAGCAATCTACACGTTTAATGCAACCCCTATCAAAATAACATGAACTTTTTTCAAAGAAATGGAACAAATAATCCTAAAATTTATATGGAACCAGAAAAGAACCCAAATGGCCAAAGGAATGTTGAAAAGAAAACCAAAGCTGGGAGCATCCACACTTTAAGCTGAAATACAAAGCTGTAATGATCAAGGCAGTATGGTACTGGCACAAAAACAGACATATAGATCAATGGAACAGAATAAAGAGCCCAGAAATAGACCCTCAACTCTCTGGCCAACTAAGGTTCAACAAAGCACAAAAGAATGTCTAATGGAAAAAAGACAGTCTCTTCAACAAGTGGTGTTGGGAAAATTGGACAGCCTCATGCAGAAGAATGAAACTGGACCATTTCCCTGCACCACACACAAAAATAGACTCAAAACAGATGAAAGACCTCAATGTGAGACAGAAATCCATCAAAATTCTTGAGGAAAATACAGGCACCAACCTCTTTGATCTCAGTTGCAGCAACTTCTTAGACACATTGCCAAAGGCAAGAAAATCAAGGGCAAAAAATGAACTATTCAGACCTCAGAAGATAAAAATCTTTTGCACAGTAAAGGAAACAGTAAACAAAACCAAAAGACAACTGACAGAATGGGAGAATATATTTGCAAGTGACATATCAGATAAAGGGCTAGTTTCAAACTCGACACCCAAAGAACAAATAATCCAATGAAGAAATAGGCAGAAGACATTTCTCCAAGGAAGACATCCAAATGGCCAACACACACATGAAAAAAGTGCTCGATGTCACTCAGTGTCAGGGAAATACAAATCAAAACCAGTGAGATACCACCTCACACCAGTCAGAATGTCTTGTGTGTGTGTGTGTGTGTGTGTGTGTATTCATATATATATATATATATATATATGAATATATGAATATACATATTCATATATATATGAATATACATATTCATATATAATGGAATATGGAATTCATATATAATGGAATATTATGTAGCCATCAAACTCTGAAATCTTGCCATTTTCAATAACCTGGCTGGAACTAGAAGGTATTATGAAAAGCAAAATAAGTCAGTCAGAGAAGGACAATTATCATGTGCTCTCACTGATATTAGGAATTTGAGAAACAAGACAGAGGATCATAGTGGAAGGGAAGAATAATGAAGAAGATGAAACAAGAGAGAGAGACAAACCATAAGAGACTCTTAATCCCAGGAAATAAACTGAGGATTGCTGGAGGGTAGGGGGATGGGGAAATGGGGTGGCTGGGTGATAGACATTGGGGAAGGTATGTGCTATGATGAATGCTGTGAATTGTGTAAGACTGATGACTCACAGACCTCTACCCCTGAAAAAAATACTATATTATGTGTTAATAAAAAAATAAAAACAAAAACAAAAAATAATCCTAATCTGAGACAAAAGGAAAGGAAAATAAACTAAAATGTAAACAGATGGACAATAAACTATAAATCTAACAAATAAGAAAGAAGGAAGGTAAAAAGAGTAGGGAAATAATAAAAGATAGAAAGAAAGAGGAAACAGCTGATCTGAGGAATAAGAGGAAACAAATGAACTAAATATTATGAGTGAGTTGGGGGAAATTGGAGGGGGAGATGAACCATGAGAGACTGTGGACTCTGAAAAACAAACTGAGGGTTTTGGAGCAGAGGGGGTGGAGGTTTGGGTAATCCTGGTGTTGGGTATTATGGAAGGCACATATTGCATGGAGCACTGGGTGTGGTGCTTAAACAATGAATTCTGGAACACTGAAAAAAATTAAAAAAAATTATAAGCCTGAAACAAAAATTAAAGAGAAAGAGAAAAGAAATATATAATTATATGAGGGTAAAAACGTTAAGACATAGAAAAATAAAACAAATTATGAAAAGGGAAGGGAAAAAAAAAAGAAGCAAGCCTGGTCCTATTTCCACCTGAAGCTGCTATTTTGGAACTTTTTTAAAGCAGTAGACTTGGTAGATGCAGAGGCCTGTGTTGGTCTTCTGAAGGAGAGATCTGCTTGGTTAGCTTCCAAGCTGATTTTCCCTTATAAAGATCACCCTGCCAGGCACAGGAGTCAGGGTTTATTCTAGGGGACTCCAGCATCCACTGGAACTGTTCCATTTCTCTCTGAAGTCTGTGCTGGTGGGTGGGAGGAGGGAGCTGTAATGGCGGAAGAAAAATTCAGTGTCACACCACCCTCTTTCCCATGGAGAGAGGATGGCCCCTGCCGGTCAGGAGACCCTCTTAGAAAAGTGAATACCTTCTCATGTCCTGGCCTATTGTCAGTTACCTTCCCTTACCTCTCTCTGCCTGGGCCATTGGTGCACCCAAAGCTGCAGATCTCCTATATTTTATCTCTGGACTGTGGCTGGGATTCAAACCTCCAAGTTGTTTTTGTTTGTTTGTTTATGTTATGTTAGTCACCATACAGTATTTCATTGGCAAAACTCCCAAGTTTTAAAGAGCATGGTAAGGTGAAGGCCCACTCCTGTCTCCTGAAATAGAGGCTCGGGGTGTGCATAGCAGTGGCCCAACCCGAAAAGCAGTTGTTAAGTGCCCACCCAGAGTTTAGAGTTAATTGATGCTCAGTTAAAAGCTGGAACCAGGTTATCAGCTGTCTGCACATGACTCAATTCTCTATTCCATTCTGTCCCAGAAAAGCAGCTGCAGAGGCTTAAATCTATTGTGACAGAGAGTAAGAAGTGGTGGTCCAGTTATTTGCAATCTGGTACTATCTCTGCTTTCTGCTCAGTTCTATCATAGAAAAGCAATCACAGGCATGCACACAGAGTTGTAAGCCCACTGTTGCTCATGGTGAAAAAGTTAAGAGGTTTTCTGGTCTCTATGTGCACCTCTGACCCTGCTTTTGAACACTGCTCAGTTGCTCCCAGCTAGCCTTTTATCCTTGGAGTGGCAAAATACCCTCCTCCAAATGTCCTCCAGGAAAGGGAGCAATCTCTTGTGTAAAACCCCAAGGGTCTTCTCACCACGGTTTATTGTATAGTCCCTCCCTGCTAGGATCTCTTCCATTTTCTACCTCTCCTCGACTTTGCTCCACAAAAAGTGTTCCCCCTTCCTTTTGGCCATGAAGCTTCCTCACCCGCAGTTCACTGCTCCAAAACACACACCTGCCATGTTCTCTCTCTCCTATTGTGCAGATTGTTTCCTTAATCCTCAGATCTTCTTCCTAGTTGTTCAAAATAGTTGAATATTGACCTAGCTGCATTTGGAGAATGAGGCAAGTTCAGGGTCACACTGCTACTCTACCATCTGGTTTCATTTTATTTGGGGATTTTTTTTTCTTTTTTTTCTTTTTTTTTTTTTTTGCTTCTTGGACTTGAATATCTGTTTCCATCATCAAATTTGAGAAGTTTTCACCCATTATTTTTCGAATAGGCTTTCCGTTCTTCTCTTTCTCCCTTCTTCTCTTTCTCTCTTTCTCCCTTCTGGGACTCCTGTAATGTAAATGTTAGTAAATTTGATGTTTTCCCAGTTTTTTTTTTTTTTTAATTCTTGTTCTTTTCCCTGTTTCAGGTAGGTGATTTCTGCTACTCTGTCCTCAAGATTGCTGATCCACTCTTCTGAATCATCTAATATGCCCTTGATTCTCTGCAGTGTTTTTTGTTTTGTTTTGTTTTGTTTTGTTTTGTTTTCAGTTACTGTATTCTATAGCTCTGGTTGTTCTATATATAGAGATGTAGAAACACTTTTTTTCCTATCTCCCTGTTTAAGTTCTCCTTATTTCCATTCATTTTCCTGAGTTTGGTGAGAATCCTTATGATTAATACTCTTTGTTATTTATCTGATAAATTATTTTCAACCACTTTATTTAGTTATTTTCTGAGTTTTTACCTTATTCATTCATTTGGAACAAATACTTCTGTAGCCTTATTTTTCCTAATTCTCTGTGGCTTTTTTTTTCTATGTAAATCAGTAATCTCTCTTTTTTATCATTAAAAAGAATTTTTTTTATTTAAAAGAATTTTTTAATTTGCTTTAGTGAATTTGAATTTGCTTCAGTGAAATTTATGTGAAATTCAGGACTTAAATTTTAACATCATGATGTCATTTATTTTTGTTTGTATTGTGCTAAGTTTGTTTTCAAACTCCTATAATTTCTAAAGTGTTTCATTTTTTAAATTTCTTTTCAGTGTAACAGAATTCATTGTTTTTGCACCACACCCAGTGCTCCATGCAATCTGTGCCTTCCCTAATATCCACCACCTGGTTCCCCCAACCTCCCACCCCCCCGGGGCCTTCAAAACCCTCAGGTTGTTTTTCAGAGTCCATAGTCTTTCATGGTTCACTTCCCCTTCCAATTTCCCTCAATTCCCTTCTCTCCATCTCCCTATGTCCTCCATGTTATTTGTTATGCTCCACAAATAAGTGAAACCATATGATAATTGACTCTCTCTGCTTGACTTATTTCACTCAGCATAATCTCTTCCAGTCCCGTCCATGTTGCTACAAAAGTTGGGTATTCATCCTTTCTGATGGAGGCATAATACTCCATAGTGTATATGGACCACATCTTCCTTATCCATTCATCCATTGAAGGGCATCTCGGCCACAGTTGCCAAACTGTGGAAAGAACCAAGATGCCCTTCAGTAATGTTTCTTTGTCTTAAAGGAGTTAATCTATGCAGAAGGTGTCTTGTGGGATCCAGTAGCACAAATCACCCAGGTCACCCAAAGATGTCCTATGAGCATCCCCTGTATGACCGACATGAATCCTCCAGTTGTGATTAGGTCATAATTGGTGTGGAATCAGGTATACAGGATTGTCAGTCACACCTGTCTATGAGGTCAGGCCATGACTGTTGTGGGGGTAATGGTGAGTGAGGCTGGCCCTGGCCCATCTCACTGAAAAGAACTTAATAGCTGTTGCAGGCATCCTGGTGTGTGGGACATCCCTGGGTGTAGCTGGATGCAAGGCCCAGCTACAACATCTGTGAGTGTGCTGGTGGGCAGAGCAGGTTTCCTGCATGTCTTACAATGAGTTTTAGCTGTAACCATTATAGACATTCTAATATTTTGGTCTGTTCCCTCAAGGTGTGATGCTTGGGAGAGGCTCCAGTGATGGCTGAGTGCCCATAGGGACATGAGAGGGTCCACAGGGCCAGCTGAGAGTGTCTTCTGAAAGTGCTGGTGTAGAGAACTGTCTGGGAAGGCTCTGGGCCAGCTGAGCATGACCACAAGAAATGCCAGGATGTAGAGCCATCTAAAAAGGCTCCACTTAACTGAGGATGCCCAACAGGAGTGTAGGGGTGGGGAGTCACCTGCGAGGGGCTCAGGGACCACTTAGGGTGCCAGCTGGGTGACAGTGTGGGGATCCACCCTGAAACTGCCCTGAATCCATCAATACCCAGTGTGAGGAAACCCCTGAAAGGTTTCAAGGCTAGGAAGGCAAGTTGGGTGGTGTAAATCCACAAAGAAATGCTGGGATAAAGTGAGCAGTACTATCACTATTGATGAAAAGTATCAGAAATTGCATTTATCAGTTGGACCAGCTAGATAGAAGCGGGCAAGAAACACGGCAAATGGCTATGCTTCCATCCCCAGAGAACTCTCAAACAGCTCCCATTCTCTGCCACACGTATCCTAAAATTAGTCAGGAAATCTCCTTTATGTGTAACTCAGACACTTTTCAAACTGCTTCCTTTGCTCTATGATTCCTAGTAAGTGAGATTGTTTTTAGGCCCTTAAGAGCATAATTTTGGTTTATAACTGCTCTCCCACCATCCCAGACATAAACCATGTTGGTTTTCAAAGCCAGGTATTGTGAATGTTCATTTTCTTTGGTTCATCTCTCTTGTAAAGCTCAATGTAGGTTTGAATCTCATGTTCTTCAAGGAGGACTTCTATGCTTGTGATATCTTTCCACTTAAGGGTCACTATGCTAGGGGTGTGGGTCCCAAATTAAACATGTCTGCACTCCTCCTACCTATCAAAATGTGGGGTTTTCTTTTTATCTTTAGCTATGTATGAGTTTTTCTGCTAGTTTCAAGTTAATTCTTAAATACAGTTGTTCTAATGTACTTATAGATTTTGCTGTGCCTATGAAAGGTGAGCTCAGGTTCTTTCTACTCCACTTTGATTCTACTCAAAACTTTTGGTCATTTTTGACAACTTACCACAAACAAATTGTAATTACAGCATTTTTTTTCACATTAAAAATGAACTTTTAATGGGATAAACATACAGCTATTTCTTCTTTTTCTTTTGTTTTGTTTTCTTTTCAATCCAAAACTTTTTTTTATTATGTTCAATTAGCCAACAATATAGTACACCATTAGGTTTTGAGGTAGTATTCAATGATTCATTAGTTGCATGTAATACCCAGTGCTCATCCCAACACGTGCCCTCCTTAAACCATCACCCATTTATCCCAGCCTCTCCAAAATCTTTCCACCAGTAACCTGAGTCCACTTCCTGGTTTACCTCTGTCTCTCTTTTTAATATGTTAATCTATTTTCTTTCATAAATTCCACATGAATGAAATCATATGGTACTCCTGTTTCTCTGACACAGTTATTTTGCTTAGCATAGTACTCTAACTCTATCCACATCATTGAAAATGACAAGATATCTTTTTTTTAATGGCTGAGTAAAATTCAATTGTGTGTGTACGTGTGTGTGTGTGTACGTGTGTGTGTGTGTGTGTGTGTGTGTTTAACACAACTTCTTTATCCATTCATAGGTTGATGGACATTTGGGCTCCTTCCCTAATTTGGCTATTGTTGATAATGCAGCTATAAACTGGAGACTGAATGATAAAATGTTGGTATGCAAATTCTATAAAGTGCATGAATCCATTTGAATCAGTACTTTTGAATCATTTATGTAAATACCTAGTAGTGTTACCATTTGATTTAGACTGTTTCTATTTTTAGCTATTTGAGGAATCTCCATGCCATTTTCCTCAGCAATGAACCAGTTTCCATTCTCACCAATGGTGTAAGAGCGTTCCCCATTCTCTACATCATGGCCAACACTTGTTTTTGTTTTTATTTTCCTGTAGGAAATTGTTAATTTTTGCCATTTTGACTGGTGTAAAGTGGTGTCTCATTGTAATTTTAATTTGTACCTCCATGATTATGAGTGATGGTGAGCATCTTTTCATTTGTATGTTATCCATATGTCTTCCTTGGGAAAAGTTCTAATCATATTTTCTGCCCATTTTTTCCACTTAAATTAAATTTAATTAACATCTATGTATTAGTTTCAGAGGTAGAAGTTAGTTATTGTTAGTTGCATACAACACCCAGTGCTCTTTACTTCAAGTGCCCCTGTTAATGTCCATCACCCAATTACTACATCCCTCCACCCACCTCCCCTTCAACAATATTCAGTTTCTTTCCTACAGTTAAGAGTCTCTTATGGTTTATTTCCCTCTCTGTTTTCATATTATTTTACTTTTCCTTCCCTTTGCCTATGCTTATGTATTCAGTTTTGTAAACTCCACATAAGAGTGAAATCATAGGGGCGCCTGGGTGGCTCAGTGGGTTAAGCCGCTGCCTTCAGCTCAGGTCATGATCTCAGGGTCCTGGGATCGAGTCCCGCATCGGGCTCTCTGCTCAGCAAGAAGCCTGCTTGCTTCCCTCTCTCTCTCTGCCTGACTCTCCGTCTACTTGTGATCTCTGTCTGTCAAATAAATAAATAAAATCTTTAAAAAAAAAAAGAGTGAAATCATATCATATTTGTCTTTCTCTGACTGGCTTATATCACTGAGCATAATACCACCTAGTTCCATCCACATTAAATGGTAAGAGTTCATTCTTTTTGAAGGCTGAGTAATATTCCTGTGTGTGTGTGTGTACCACTTCTTCTCTATTGATTCACTTGTTGGTAGACATCTGGCCCCTTTCCATAGTTTGGTGATTATGGGCATTGCTGCTATAAACATTGGGATTCATGTGTCCCTTTTAATCACTATATTTGTACCATTTGTGTAAATACCTAGTAGTGCAATTGCTGGGTCTTTGGGTAGTTCCATTATTAACTTTTTGAGAAATCTACATATTGTTCTCCAGAGTAGCAGCACCATTTTATGTTCTCACCAACAGTGTAAGATGGTTCTCCTTTCTCCAAATGCATGCCAACATCTATTATATCTTGACTTGTTAATTTTAGCCATTCTTTTTTTTTTCAGTCTTCCAAGATCCATTGTTTATGTGCAACACCCAGTGATCCATGCAATACGTGCCATTCTGACAGTTGTGAGGTGGTATCTCATTGTGGGTTTGATTTGTATTTCCCTGATACCAAGTGATGTTTAGCATTTTTCTCATGTGTCTGTCATTTGTATGTCTTGTTTGGAGAAATGCTTATTCATGTTTTCTGCCCATTTCCTGACTGGACTTTCTTTTTCTTTTTCTTTTTCTTTTTCTTTTCTTTTAAATTTAATTTAGTTTAATTTTTTCAGTGTTCCAAGATTCATTGTTCATGCACCACACCCAGTGTTTCATGCAATACATGTCCTCCTTAATATCCACAATCATGCTCGCCCATACCTCCACCTTGCTCCCTTCCAAAATGCTCAATTTGTTTCTCTGAGTCCATAGTCTCTCATGGTTTGTCTCCCCCAATTCACTTTTCCTTTCCCTCTCCTAATGTCCTCCATGTTATGTTCTATGCTCCACACGTAAGTGAAACCTTATGATAATTGACTGTCTGTGCTTGACTTATTTCACTCAGCATAATCTCTTCCGTTCCCATCCGTGTTCATACAAAAGTTGGGTATTTATCCTTATGATGAAGGCATAATACTTCATTGTATATATGGACGATATCTTCTTTAGCTATTCATCCATTGAAGGGCATCTTGGCTCTTTCCACTGTTTAGTGATTGTGGCCATTGCAGCTATGAACACTGGGGTTCATTTTCTTCTTTTCACGGCATCTGTATCCTTAGAGTAAATACTCAGTAGTGCAATTGCAGGGTCATAGGGAAGCTCTATTTTTAATTCCTTAAGGAATCTCCACACTGTTTTCCAATGTGGCTGCACCAACTTGTATTCCCACCAACAGTGTAAAAGTGTTCCCCTTTCTACATATCCTCTCCAACACCTGTTGTTTCCTGTCCTGATGATTTGGGCCATTCTAACTGATGTAAGGTGGTATCTCAGTGTGGTTTTGATTTGAATCTCCCTAATGGCTAGTGATAATAAACATTTCTTCATGTGTCGTTTAGCCATTTGTATGTCTTCTTTGAAGAAGTGTCTGCTCATGTCTTCTGCCTATTTTTTGACGTGATTATCTGTTTTTTGGGTGTTGAGTTTGAGGAGTTCTTTCAAGATCTTGATATCAGCCCTTTGTCTGTAGTGTCATTTGCAAAGATCTCCCATTCTGTGGGTTGCCTCTTTGTTTTGTTGACTGTTTCCTTTGCTGTACAGAAGCTTTTGATACTGATTAAGTCCCAAAAGTTCATTTTTCTTTTGTTTCCTTTGCTTTTGGAGATATGTCTTGAAAGAAGTTGCTGTGGCCAATGTCGAAGTGGTTACTGCCTATGTTCTTCTATAGGATTTTGATAGATTCCTGCCTCACGCTGAGGTCTCTCATCCATTTCAAGTTTATCTTGGTGTATGGTGTTAGAGAATGGTCGACCTTCATTCTTCTATACAAAGCTGTACCATTTTCACAGCACCATTTTTTGAAGAGACTGTCTTCATTCCACTGGATATTTTTTTCTTGCTTTGTTGAAGATATATGACCATACAGTTGTGGGTCCATATCTGGACTCTCTACTCTGTTCCTCTTGCCAATGTGTCTGTTTTTGTTCCAGTACCATGCTGTCCTGGTGATCACAGCTTTGTAGTAAAGCTTAAAATCAGACAATGTGATGCACTCTGCTTTGTTTTTACTTGTCAATATTTCCTTAGCAATTCAGGGTCTTTTCTGGTTCCATACAAGTTTTAGGATTGTTTGTTCCAGAACTTTGAAAAATGCTGGTGGGATTTGGATCGGGATGGCATTCAAAGAACAGATTGCTCTAGGCAGTATAGACATTTTAACAATGTTTATTCTTCTAATCTATGATCATGGAATACTCTTCCATTTTTGTGTGTCTTCATCAATTTCTTTCATGAGTGTGCTGTAGTTTCTCAAGTACAGATCCTTTACCTCTTTTGTTATGCTTGGTCCAAGGTATCTTATGGTTCTTGGTGCTATAGTAAATGGAATGGATTCTCTAATTCCCCTTTCTATATTTTCATTGTTAGTGTATAAGAAAATAACTGATTTATGTGCATTGATTTTACCTAGATAATTGTAGCCTGAATTCCCTTTCCAACATACTGTTTATGTCCATATCCAAAAGCTCTGAGGGAGAGGGTCCAGGCTCTGAAGTTTTCCTCTGTTGGGCATTCCTCCTCCTAGTCATTTTGGTGAGAGATGGCTGAAGGGATGTGTAGCTGTAAGTATCAACTGTGGTGCAGACAAGGTGCACTCTGGAATGCTTCTGAGCAATCTGGAGTCCCCACCAATAAGAAAGAAAAAAGAAAAAAAGGGAGAGAGAGTGAGAGAGAGAGAGGAAAAAAAAAGAAAAAAGAAAAGAGAAGACCCAGCCTGAATGGGCCCCAAAGGTAAGATTTATAAAGTATAACAAACAAAAACAGACAGACAAAAAGACCAACAAAAATAAATGACAATTTACTAGAACCACCTTTTGCACTCTGCACGTGTGCTGCGTGATTGGGCGTCTGAGTCGTACTCTACACCCTCTCCTGATAGAGGTCTGTGAAGGCACTAGCAGATGCTCACTAGGACCAGGAGAGTCTGAACACTCCCAGCTTGCGCCAGCTTTAAAGTCTCAGTGTTCTATCCCTGAATGGAACCTCTCTGGTGGTCTGGACCTGCCCAGACAGCTACCACAGAGGCAGCCACTGGAAGCCAGCTCTCTGGACTAGAACTTCTTGTGGTTTTGGGTAAAAGCGGGAGTTCCTATGAACCCTGAGACCATGATTGGGGACAAGATCTGCCAGTGGCAGAGGGGGAATTTATGTGCTCTGGGGCACCCTGGGGGGAACAGACTGAGGCTTCTCTCTGAGATGGAGGTCTGGGTGCAGTTTGCTTTCCTCTAAACCTCCAATGAACCACCAAAAGCTGCCAAGGAGAGAGAAAACAAAAACAAAACAAAAAAAAAAAAAAAAAAAAAAACCCTCCAGAGGAAAAAAGCCTGAAAAAACAGTTTCCTCAGAGCCCAGCCCCTTGATAGGGGCAGAAGGACTCAACTCTAGCAAGACTCCCTGAAAAACCACGAGGCAGGCCCCTCCCTTAGAAAGCCAGCCAAAACAATACAAAACAAAACAAACAAACAAACAAACAAAATACCCACAAGAGGACAACCACCACTACTTCATAGATACAACTTTTATTTTTAATTCATTCCCACTATTTTGGTTCTTTTCATTTTTTTTAAATATAACTTTTTAACTTATTTACCATCACAATGAGATGTTCAGTACATCAAATTCCATGATAACCTTTTAACCTGAACTTTTTTGATACATATAGCTGTGTTTTTCTTTTGCTTTTCTATTTTTTTAATTTTTTTATTTTTTTAAATATTTATATAGAGATAAGCTTCAAGGTAATCCCCCTACCCCAAGCAATGCTACCCCTATATGTAAACCAGCTTTAATCCCCTTTTATCTCAGGAAAGTTGAGTCCTTTAACAAAGATATCAGGATACATCCAGGAAGAATCAAAATAACCTTCTTTGCCCACACTGACAATTTATAACCTCCCTCCCATCTTTTTCTTCTGTCAGTGTTTCTGTGTATTTGTTTTTGTTCTAGTAGTATATAAATCTTATACTTGGGGTTCATTTGGCTGGGTTGATTTTTTGTTTGTTTTTTGTTTTTTGTTTTTGTTTTTGTTTTTGTTTCATTTACAATTATCCAGGCAATGGCTAGGTTGGAGAAAGCCTTTGATGACAAAATGGAATTGATTAGGGCAGAAGTGAAAGCCACCAGGGATGATGTTAACAATGCTCTCAATGAGTTCCAATCTAATCTAAATTCTCTAACAGCTAGGGTAACTGAGGCAGAAGATAGAATTAGTGATCTAGAGGATAACAGATAGAGAAAAAGGATCAGGAGGAAGCCTGGAAGAAACAGCTTAGAAGCCATGAAAACAGAATTAGGAAAATAAATGATGCCATGAAATGTTCCAGTGTCATAATCATTGGAGTCCCTGAGGGTGAGAAGAAATAAAGAAGACTAGAAGATATAGTTGAACAAATTCTCCATGAAAAATTTCCCAATCTGGTGAATAGAACCAGTGTTTGTGTCCTAGAGGCAGAAAGGTTTCCCCACATGATCATGCAATCTAGAAAGACCTCGAGAAACCTGAATTCATTGCTTAAGCACCACACCCAGTGCTCCACACAATACATGCCCTCGATAATACCCACGACCAGGATCATCCAATCTCTCAACCTCCGCCCCTCCAAAACCCTCAGATTGTTTCTCAGAATCCACAGTCTCTCGTGGTTCATCTCCCCCACCAATTTCGCCAAGTCACTTCTCCTCTCCAGCTCCCCATGTCCTCTGTGTTATTCCTTGTGCTCCACAAATAAACAAAACCGTATGATAACTGACTCTTTCTGCTTAACTTATTTCACTCATCATAATCTCTTCTGTCCTGTCCATGTTGATGCAAAAGTTGGGCATTAATCCTTTCTGATGGAGGCATAAATTCTCCTTTTTTGATGGGGTCTTTTCCTAGTTTGCCTAGTTTGGCTTCATAGAAAGAGTCTGGAAGTTTTCTTTCTGTTTTTATTTTTTGAAACAGCTTCAGAAGAAGAGGTATAATTTCTTCTTTGAATGTTTGGTGGAATTCCCCAGGGAATCAGTGAGGTCCTGGGCTCTGTTTTTTTGGGAGGTTTTTGATGACTGCTTCAATCTCATTACTTAATATTGATCTATTCAGGTTTTCAGTTTTATACAGTTTTATGGGGACCCTGTGGTGGTTTTATTCTTGTTCTTTTCCCTTGTCTTCTGGGAAAAGGTTCTGATGTGTTGTTTTTCAGTTAGTCTTGCTTGGGCTAAGTCTCCCTGCCCCCTACCAAGGGGCTTGGTTCTGCGGAAACTGGTTTTTCAGTCTTTTGTTCTCTGGAGGGCTTTGGTTTTTTGTTGCTTTTTTTGGCATTTTCAGAAGTTTAATAGAAATTAAACTGTCCGCACCCAGACCTCTGCCTCAGAAAGAAGCCTCAGTCTGCTCCCCTCTGGGTGGTCCAGAACACACAGACTCACCCTCTGTGAACTCCGCTAAACACTGCAACCTCCCACAGGCAGCTCACGCCCCCAATCACCAACTCAGTGTTCATCTAAGATCCCTGCTTGTCTGTGCACCCCCATGTCACTAAAACCGTGAGTGATATTGGTCTGGGTGAGCCCGAACCTGGGTGACCGCCACTGCCAGGACTGCTGGGGCGTCCACACCCATGCCAGATGCAGACCCCAGAAGTTTACAGGCTGAGGGACCCCAAGCGGAGTCTAAGCTGGTTTCCCTCATGCATATGCTACATGCACTCAGGCCCTGTGGTCATGCAGGTCACAGAAGACTGCAGTCTCAGGGACCCCAACCAGACACCACTCTGGGTTCTCTCAGGTGTGGGCTGGGTGTACACAGACCCCAGCCAGTCGCAGAAGGCTGCAGACCTAGAGACCACCAGCTGATCCCACACCAGGCTCTCTCAGCCCTAGTGGTGGTGCAAGCAGCAGAAAGTCATGGGCTCAGGGACCACGGACTGCAGGCCCTGCTGGGCTCTCTCTGGCATGCTTGGTCGCCAGTGGTGACCATCCTGGGAATGTAGGCTTAGGCCCATGCCCATGACCACCTCATCCACCAGTTGCCCCTTAAGATCTTTTCCTCTTTTTGAGTGCTTTTAACCAGTCTCCAAATTAATGCTTGTCCCCAATCACAGGGCACTTTCGTATTGGGGTATTACTTTCTAATAGGTCACTTCTGGTGGCTCCCTCCCCCTTCTGTTTATCCTCCAATATCAGTCCAAGCATTTCCACTCTGCTTTATATGTCCACTGATGTCTTCTGCCCCCGTAGAGATCCAAAAGTGTATAATCTTATATCTCAGACTGATTTCATGGGTGTTTGGAGTATTCTGGTAGGTATTTAGCTCACTGTAGTGGACCAGTTGAAACAAGGTCCCCTATTTCTCCACCATCTGGCCCCTCTTCCCTGGCTTTTTTCCCCCTTAATTAGATTATTTGTTTTATGGGTGTTGAGTTAGAGAAATTCTTTATAGATTTTGAATACCAACCCTTTATCAGATATATCATCCCAGAATGTCTCCCATTCTATAGATTGCTTTTTAGTTTTGTTGATCATTTCCTTCACTGTGGAGAAGCTTTTTGTCTTGATGATGTCTCCATAGATTATTTTTGCTTTTGTTTCCCTTGCTTTAGCACACATATCTAGTAAGAAGGTATTCCAATTGATGTAAAAAGAGATTACTGTTCATGTTCTCTTCTACGATTTTATGATTTTCTATCTCACATTTATGTCTCTGATCCATTTTGAATTTATTTTTGTTTACTGTGTAAGAAAGTTGTCCAGTTACATTCTTTTGCATGTTGCTGTCCAGTTTTCTGAACACCATTTTTGAAGATAATCTTTTTCCCCATTGGATACCCTTTCCTAATTTGTCAATGATTAATTGAACGTATAGTTATAAGTTCATTTTTGGGTTTTCTATTTTATTACTTTGATCTACATATCTGTTTTTGTGCCAGTACCACACTGTCTTGATCATGAGATCTTTGTAATAAAACATGAAGTTTGGAATTGTGATGCCTCCAGCCTTGCTCTTCATTTTCAAGTTTGCTTTGTCTGTTCAGGGTCTTTTGTGGTTCCATACAAATTAAAGGATAGTTTTAGCTCTGTGAAAAATGCTGGTGGTATTTTTGACAAGGATTACATTAAATGTGTAGATTACTTCAGAGAGTATAGATATTTAAACATTTAAATATTTATTTATTTATTTATTTATTTAATATTTATTAAATATTTAAATCTTTCAATCCATGAGGATAGATTTTTTTTTCAATTTTTCTGTGTCATCTTCAATTTATTCTATCACTGTTTTATCACAGGGTACAGGTCTTTTACGTCTTTGGTTAGGTTTCTTCCTAGGTATCTTATTAATTTTTCATTCAATTGTAATTGAAGTTGATTTCTTGATTTTTCTTTCTGCTGCTTCATTATTGGTGTATAGAAATTCAACAGATTTCTGTACAGTGATTTTTGTATCCTATGATATTACTGAATTTGTATATCATCTCTAGCAGTTTTCTGAAAGAGTTTTTAAGGTTTTCTGTATAGAGTATCATGTCAATTGCAAATAGTGAAAGTTTAACCTCCTTGTTAATTTAGACATCTTTTATTTCTTGTGGGTAGTACTTCCAGTACTGTGTTTAAATACCAGTGGTGAGAGTGGATATCTCTGTCTTGTTTCTGACTACAGGGGAAAAGCTCTGTTTTTCCCTATTGATGATTATATTAGTTATGGGTTTTTCATATAGAACATTTATTATGTTGAGGCATGTTCCCTCTTAACCTACTTTATTGAGGGTTTGTATCACAAATGGATACTGTACTTTGTCAAATGCCTTTTATGCATCTATTGACAGGAACATATGATTCTTTGCTTTTCTTTTATTAAGGTGGTGTATCAGGTTGATGGATTTTTGTATACCGAATCACATTTGAAGCTCAAGAATAAGTCTTACCTGACTATGGTGAATGCTTCTTTCATGTATATTTTTTATTTTCTTTTAATTTCATAATTTTTAAATTGTTCAGTTAGCCAGCATATATTACATTATAGTTTTTGTTGTAGTGTTCAACGATTCATTAGTTGCATATAACACCCAGTGCTCATCCCAACATGTGCCCTCCTTTATACCCATCACTCAGTTACCCTGTCCCCCACCCTTCTCCCTTCTGTAACCCTCAGTTTGTTTCCCAGAGTCCAGAGTTTCTTACAGTTTGTAATGTACTTCTGGATTCCATTTGCGTGTATTTTGTTGAGAATTTTGCAATCCATGTTCATCAGGGATATTGGTCCATAGTTCTGCTTTTTAATGTAGTATTTACCTGGTTTTGATATATAGGTAATGAGGGACTCATAGAATGAATGGGGAGGTTTTCCTTCCTTTTCTTATTTGTGGAATAGTTTGAGAAGAATATATATTAACACTTTTGTAAATTCTTGGTAGAATACTGCTGGGAAGCCACCTGGCCCTGGACTTTTGTTTGTTGGGATATTTTGGAATAATGATTCAATTTATTTGCTGGTTTTCACTCTGTTCAGGTTTTCTATTTTTCCCTGTTTCAGTTTCGGCAGTGTATATGTTTCCAGGAATTTATCCATTTCTTCCAGAATGTCTATTTTTTTGGCATATACTTTTTCATAATATTGTTATAATTGTTTATATTTCTGTGGCATTGATTGATATTTCTCCTTTCTCATTTTTGCTTCACCCTATTTGATTCCTTTTTCTTTTTGTAAGTCTGGTTAAAGGGTTATTAATTTTATTGTTTTTTTTCCTTAGAAGCAACTCCTGGTTTAATTGATCTGCTCTATTGCTTTGTTTTGCTTAGTTTTTTGTTTTTGTTTCTATATGAATTATTTTGGTTCTAATCATTATTATTTCTGTTCTCCTGATTTTAGGCTATACCACTCTTTTTCTAGCTCCTATAAGTGTAAGGTTATGTTGTTTATTTGAGGGTTTTTTTGGTTGGTTGGTTTGTTTGTTTTTCAGATAGGGCTGTATTCCTATATATTTCCCTCTTAGGACAGCTTTTGCTGCATCCCTAGGTTTTGGACCATCCTGTTTTCATTTTCATTTGTTTATTTATACTTTTATTTTTTATTAAACATTTTAAGTTTATTTGCTCAAGAATGAATTGGAATTGGGTAGGATCCTTATACTTTTAAATGCATTCTTTGATTTCCTGATTCACACATTTATTCCTCAGTAGCATGTTGTTTAACCTGCATGTATTTGTGGTCTTCCCATATTTTTTTCTTGTGGTTGAGTTTATGTTCCATAACATTGTGATCAGAAAATATGTGTTATATGATATCAATCACTTTATGACTTTTGAGGACTGATTTGTGACCTAATGTGTGACATATTCTGGAGAATGACCTATGTGCACTTGGAAATAATGTGCATTCTGCTGCCTTATGATGAATTGCTCTGAATATATCTGTTAACTCCATCAGGTCCATTGTGTCATCCAAAGCCATTGTTGCCTTGTTGATTTTCTGCTCACTTTATCTGACCATTGATGTAAGTGGGGTGTGAAAGTCCCCTACTATTTTGTATCATCATCAATTAGTTCCTTAATGTTTGTTATTGTTTTATGTATTGGGTATTCTCAAGTTGGGACATAAATATTTGCAATTATTAAATCTTCTTGTTGGATAGTCCTCTTTATTATAGTATAGTTCCCTTCTTCAACTCTTGTTACAGTTTTTGGTATAAAATCTAGTTTGTCTGACATATAAGTATTGCTACTTTGGCTTTCTTTTCATATCCAATTGCATAACAAATATTTATTCATCTCATTACTTTGAACCTTCAGGTGTCATTAGGTCTAAAATGAGTCTCTTATAGGCAGCATAGAGATAGGTCTTGTGTGTGTGTGTGTGTGTGTGTGTGTGTGTGTGTGTGTGTTGTTTTTTTTTTATTTTTTATCTATTCTGTCTTTTGATTGGAGCATTCAGTCCATTTACATTTAGAGTACTTATTGATAGATATGTATTGAGTGCTGTTTTATTACTTCCTTTGTTTTTGCTTCTGGAGACTTGTTTTTAAAGATTTTATTTATTTATTTGACAGACAGAGATCACAAGTAGTCAGAGGCAGGCAGAGAGAGGGGGGAAGCAGGCTCCCCGCTGAGCAGAGAGCTGGATGTAGGGCTCAATCCCAGGACCCCGGTATCCTGACCTGAGTCAAAGGTAGAAGCTTTAACCCACTGAGCCACCCAGGCACCCCACCCCTTTAATAATTCTTGCAGGTCTGGTTTAGTGGTCACAAACTCCTTTCATTTTTGTTTGTTGCAAAACTTTATTTCTCCTTCAATTCTGAATGACAGTCTTGCCAGATAGATTATTCTTTGTTGCATATTTTCCCCATTCAGCACTTTATTATATCATGCCACCGTTTTCTGGCTTGCCAAGTTTCTTTGGAACCATCTGCAGCTAGCCTAATGGGTCTTTTCTTGTGTGATAAGAAATTCTTTTATTTTGTCACTTTTAGAATTTTTTTCACTTTTTTTCTTTTTCACTTTATTGTGCAAATTTAACGACAATATGTCTTGGTGTTGGCTTTTTTTGGTTGATTTTGATGGGAGTTCTCTGTGTCTCCTGGATTTGGATGTCTTTTCTCCTTCCATAGATTAGGGACCCTTTGAGCTATTATTTCCTCAAATAATCCATCTGTGCCTTTTTCTCTCTTCTTTTTCTGGGACTCTGATGATTCAAATGTTATTACATTTGATCAAGTCACTGTGTTCTCTATGTTGAGCTTTATGATCCATACTTTTTCTTTTTCTCTTTTGTTCGGCTTCATTATTTTCCATAATTCTATCTTCTATACCATATATATGTTCCTCTGTTTCTTCCATCATTGTGGTCATTACATCCAGTCAGTTTCAAATTTTTCAGTTTCAGTTATTGAATTTTTCATTCCTGCCTGATTGTTTTTTACTTCTTTTTTCTCTGAAGTAAAGAACTCCCTGGTTGTTTATGCCTTACTCATGCCCAGCTAGTATCCTTATGACAGTTGCCTTAAATTCTCCATCAGCTGAATTACTTCTTTCTGTTCCAATTAGATCTCTGGCTGTGACATTTTCTTGTTCTTTCTCTTGGGATGAATTCCTCCATCTTGGCATTTTTCTAGGCCTCTGTCTTCTTCTGTGTGTTACAAAAGACTTACTTTTCCTGCTCTTGAGAATAATGGCTTTATGAAGAAGATGCAATATTGTGTTCAGAGCCTCACACTTTAGGGAGTGCCTCTAGTGTTTTCTGCAAGCACACTGCTGCTGTATTTTGGCTGTTCTTTCAGATCAGTCATCTGCAGAATCTCTCCTTGCCTGCAGCAGGCAGGGCTGGGACCTTGGACAGTGTGTTGAGTTCTAACTAAGTGTGCTCCAGGCCACTGTTAAATGAAACCTAATGCTACTTCCACTAGAGCTGAAGTCTTCCAGAATGGTATGGCTGGTGGATATAGTGTATGATGAGGTTTCTTCTGGACTTCTGGGGAAGAAGCCTACTGCTCTTGTCCTTAGACTCACTTGCACAAGAAAAGTACCAGCAGGGCACAGGAAACTGGACTTGGTAAAGGCAGTTTAGGAAGCCAATGTTGATGCTTTGTTATTTACTGAAGTTGGTTTATGTTGAGGAGTGAAGGACGGAAATGGCGCCAGTCAGTCCCTTTTCTCCCAGAGAGGGGACTCTGTGCTTGCTGCTTTCAGGGAAGTACTCCCAAAAGAAGTAATAATTTCCAGCTTATGTATTGAAGGCATTTCTCAGATAATTGATCCACACTATCTCTCTCCAGGTTGCTTGCCTGCCTGGAGCAGGAGAGTGAACAATAAGTTCTATCCCAGCCAAGCCTACTGACTTTTAGAACTCCAAACTCAAGGAACCTGGCATGGTGGGGATCTGTCCTGGTCTTCTGGTAAGGGTTTCACCATGCTGGAACTGATACAGGTTTGACCAAGAAGGGTAGTCATGCCAGAGTTTGGAGGCATGGGGTTAGGAACAAAGCAAGCTATAGAGTCATTGTCAGATTTAGTCACCCTCAACAGGTACTGAGGGGTGGGGTTGGGAAATGACAATTGCCAGGTTTTTTGTCCCCTTAAAGGTGACTCTGGAGAATGCTACATATCATAGATGTGAACCAAAAAGAGCACTGTCTCTCACTGTGCACTTTAGGTAATCCTCCAATCACTTAATCTGTCCCTGGATTGTTTTTCTGCCTTTACTCCAGAAGCATGGTAGCACCCTCAGTGCTCTATCTCAGCCACACCTGAGGACCTCTAAAACTCGAGTCTTTGAGTTCCACTAGTTGCAAAAACTCATGAAAATCAACCCTTCTTGTTTTCCCATCCACTGGATTTGGGGGTAGTGGTCTTCTTGTGCATAAACCCCTGTGTGTTCCACTCTTTTTCACCTTTCTCTGTGACCAAGCCTCTCCTCTACAGCACCACAATTCCTTCATCAAAGCATGTATCTGCACTTCTTACCTTCTTCATCATGGCCTCTTCTCTTCCTCTAGTTGTGACGTTTATTCTGTCAGTCCTCAGGTAAATTTCTTGAGTATTTGTAATGATTTTATAGTTATCAAGCTGTGTTCAGGGACAAGGCAAGCCTGGGGTCTTCCTACTATGCAGCCATGTTTGCTTTCCCCATAATTGCAGTCTTTTTTACCTCAAACTAACAATGACATTTCCTAGAAAATCACAAATAACTTCTCACCTACCTTATAAAAAGGAAATGGTAAACTAATTAGATATATTTACATGTTAAATTATGTAGGACATATTGTAAAAGATATGAAAATAAACCTTCATAGTTTATATGTGGCAGAATATATGTTACTAATGTAGCTATTGCAGAAATAGTATAAAGTTCATAGACATTTGTCAATGTACTCATTGGTTATTATAGTAAAATGTTGCAAATGCAAAATAACTAATTTTTTTTTCATCTAAAAGACTCTCATCAGCCTTTAATTCTGGTTGTCATTCACAATTAATTACTTTTTAAGATTTTATTTTTTTCTGCAAGTGTTCAAAATCAGCCAATAGCATCAAGGATCCATAATTACAAACTTGAAAAGTTTGAAAGTTTGAAAATGTCCCTCTGAACTGAATATGAATTTCCAGATATAATAAAAAAGTTGATATATTAATGAAATAATCAGAATTTAATCCATGAACCTGAATAAGCTGATGGAGATGGTTAGAATTTTATGTGTTTCTATTTGAAACACTACATTTCCTTACTAGTTTTCCAGAATTAAGAAAACTTTCTTATCTTAAGGTACAGCAACTTGCAGCCATTTATAAAGTGCACATTTGTGACTTAAAATGGAACAATTAGTTTTTTCTCCCTATATAATCCCTCAAGAACTTGAAAACTTTATTGAGTATTCTTAACTTATGACAGTATAGTTATTTATAGAAGCGCAATAAGAATCCATTAACCTTATAACATGACATAATTGGAGACAGGGTTTATATTAGAAAAGCTTTCACTAGAGTCTCATATTTGAGAATAAAGTGTATCAAATCATATATGACCAGACAGCTCCAGGAAATGTATATTGACTTTAGGGTACCAATGCCTATAAAGCCCCTCTTAGAATAACTGATCTATAATGGTATAATGTAGTTTCCTCCCTTATAATTAACAAAGAAATATAGCATCTTGGCATGTCCAAAAACCTCAGAATACTAGGGAATCTTCAGAACAGAAGAATTCACTCAAATCTATAAGTATTAAAAGCAAAAGCTGGTGGCAAATCATTGACTTGGCTTCATAGTCTTGAGTGGCTTTTAACAATATGATCTGCGTTCACTTAATAAAATTTCCAGCAAAGAAAACTCAAGAGAATAATGTGGCTAATCACTAATCTTGCTGTGCCATTTAAGTAATTAGATCAAATTTGATGATACTTGACAAATTTTGTAAATGAATCAGGCTGATTTGATTCTCTGATAGAAATATTGGTGGCTAAAGAAAGAAATATGTTTCTGTGGAAAATTGCAGCATACCCTTTGTGTTCCTCCCTGCATATTTTGCCAGTTTTTGACAAAATCTAAATTCTCCCAGACACCCCAATATATGGCTAAAACTGTCTAAATTAACATTCCCTGTTTCTCTTCCTCTGCAAAATACTGTTGAAACTATATCTTTCCTGTTCCCAAAGCTCTACAAGATGAAACTGGATGACTTGCTATGAATGTCAAAGAAATCATTACAACAGAATATGGATGAGAAACCCTTTTTTCTGCTGTTGTATTGGTTACTCAGAAGGTTCCCTAGAATCCCTGATGCCATCACCAGAGACATTCAAATTGAAAACAAGGAAATCCACTTGGAGATGGCAGAGTAAGAGGAACCTAAGCTCATCCTACTTCATGTATATAACTAGATATCACTCACATCTGAGTCCAGTAAAGTAGAGAACAAACTCCACAACTAAATGTAAAAAGCCACATCTGAGGGGCGCCTGAGTGGCTCAGTGGGTTAAAGCCTCTGCCTTTGGCTCAGGTCATGATCCCAGCATCCTGGGACCAAGCCCTGCATCTGGCTCTCTGCTAACAGGAAGCCTGATTCCCCCACTCTCTCTGACTGCCTCTCTGCCTGCTTGTGCTCTCTCTCTGTCGATTAAATAAATAAAATCTTTAAAAATAAGCCACATCTGAAAGGTTATGAAGGGCAGAAATGGTGATCAGAAGCTGCCCCAAAGGTAGGGGAGGTGTGGTCACAGAGAGAGAGAAACAAACAAACAAACAAACAAACAGGGATCCCACATAGGGAAAAGGAATCCCCATAACTTCTGGTCTTGTAAACCAGAGAGATTGAATTCTATGACTTTCTATAACCAGCAGAACTTGCAGCCTTGGGCCTTAATGTTACCTGACTCATCATTGGGAACCCCTGGAGAGCTAGTGATAGCTGGGTCCGATCCTTAAGGAGACAACAGCTGGAAGAGAGGCAATATACAAGTGACAATTTACACAACTGGAAGAAATATGTTTATACTGATTTCAGAGTGTGTTGGGTGATTTGTCTAGAAACAAAGGAGCTTGCTGGTGCCATTTCCTTCTCCACCTCCCAACATACACTCAGAGCCATATATGGGAGACAGTGCTGTACAAACGCTTGCTACCTAACCTGCTAGCTGTGCATCCCACCCACAAGTTCTCCTGAAAAATTACCCACTTCAAGCCTATTGGCCTTGGCCCTAGACTTAGTGCAAATTTTGTTAATGTTGCATGAACTCCATCCAGTTGCTGCCTCAATGTACCATGCTGCTGCAGCCACCATGCTTCAGGCAATCTGGCCAGGCCTAGTGTCTTAGTGCAAATTTTGCTAATGCGGCATGCACCACCCCTGAGTAGCTACTCACATACACCATGTGTCCTAGTCACTTTACTCAGTGTCCAGTTACTGCACACACAGATGTTGGGGTCCGTTATCAAAGGAGCAAGACTGATACAAATTGAAAGTAAGGCAAGGCTTTATTTTTATGCCAGGCATCAGAAGTCTGACTGGCCAGGGCCGCCTCCGAAGAGAGCGACCCCTTCTCGATATCACAGGCTGGTTTTATAGGGCATAACCGCAGACCCAAGGTATGTGGCTTCTATTGTTAAGGCATTTACTCCCAGAATCAATACCCAGAACCATACCAGGAACTACGGGGGCGTTTATTCCTGGAATGAAGTCCATGGATGTAAACAACAATATGGCTACCTAGGCAATATGGAGTTGCTCTGGCTAAGCAGGCCCTAATAGTTAAACAGTTTTTAACATTAAATTGGCCTTAACATTCCCCCCCTTTTTTTTGGAGATTAGTCAATTCTTTGACTCTTCAGCCAGTTCTTGAGGGTGAAAACAGGCTGACCTGAGATGTCGTTAACCTTGAGTGTTTTTCCATCCGCTGTTTTTCTGATTTTCTATTGGGCTGTTTTAGGCCGATGAGGTGTCCCCTGGCTGCTGCTGAGTAGGAACAGGGTTAAAAGTGACCAAGTTATGAAACCCTTTTGAGTCTTAGTTTTAGTCAACAGTTAGTGGGGTCCACTGGCAGTGGCTCCCATTTCTGGGAGGTGTCCTTGTTTTGGGCTCATTTGACGTGACACACGTGAATCCAAGCCCTGATGCCTTCTACTTTTACTGCCATGGGGGTAGTCAGATGACAATGAATGGTTCCTTTCAGCGAGGCTCCAAGTTTTTCATTCAGTGGCGATGTATCCAAACCAAGTCTCCAGGTTGGTAAGGATGCGGTTTTATTTCCATCTCTGTCTCAGTGTAGGCAGCTCATATCTCTGCATGGGCTCTTTTTAAGACAGACTATAGTGCCTACAGTGACTGGAGTACAGACTGATCAGTCATTTCTTTTAGGGAAACCTCTTGTAGCCATGGGCAGAGTGGAGGGGGTCTCCCAAACATTATTTTAAATGGGGTAACCTTGTTTAAGTAGGGTGTATATCACGCCCTAAGGAGGGTGAAGGGAAGAAGGTCCACCCCTCCATCACCAGTCTCCAGAATTAACTTTGTCAAGGTCTCTTTAAGAGTCTGATTCATTTTTTATTTGTCCAGAGTTCTGGGGCTGGTAGGCAAAGTGTAGTTTCCAATTAGTGCTCATGGTCTTAGCCAATGCCTGTGAGACTGAACTCACAAATGCAGGGCTGTTGTCTGACCCAATCGTGAGAGGCAACCCAAACCTAGGAATTATTTCCTCTAATAGTTTTTTGGCTATCATTCCTGCCATTTATGTTTGGCTGAAAAAGCCTCTACCCAGCCTGAAAATGTATCCACAAAAACTAACTTGTGTCCATACTTTCACTGTTTCATCTCTGTAAAATCTGCTTCCCAATAAATTCCTGGTTCCCTTCCTCTTTCTCTTTTTCCTCTTCCCATCCTAGTTCCTCCCGCATTTACCACCTGACATTGAGCACATCTATCAACCACATCCTGAGCCATACGCCCTAATTTAGAAACCTGGGACTGTTTACCCACGAGCTCTTTAAGCTTGTGTGTCCCTAAATGAGAGCCCTGATGTATTTGGCTTATTTTTTTTTTCTAGTCTTTGAGGAAGAATTAACTTTCCTGCCCTAGTCTTAGCCCAATCCCCTTCATAGTCTAATTTAGTCCATTTTTGTAAATATTTTAAACCTTCCTTTGAGTAATCTGTTTTTTTTTTCTGGTAGGGCTGGAGCTGGGAGTGTAACCAGTTCTTGAGCTGTTCCCCTGGCTGCTTGCTTTGCTGATCAATCTGCTAATTGGTTTCCTTTTGAAACCAGATTAGTCCCCTTTTGGTGCCCCAGGCAATGCATAACGGCCACCTCCTTCAGGTCCCAAATAGCCTGGAGGAGAGCCAATATTTCTTTTCTGTTTTTAATTTCTTTTCCTTCTGTTATTAATAGGCCCTTTTCTTTATAAATATCCCATGTATATGGAGAGTAGCAAAGGCATACCTGCTGTACTTGATGTCCATATAGATGTTGGCGGTCTTACCCTTGGCCATCTGCAGTGCCGTGGTGAGTGCAATCAGCTCCGCTTTTTGCGCTGAGGTTCCATGTGGCAGGGCAGCCTTCCAGAGCTCCTGTTCAGGAGAAAACACCATAGCCCCCTCATACCTCTTTCCATCGGCCATGTAGCTACTCCCATCTGTGAACAGAGTCATCTCCGCAGCTGGGAGGGGAGTGTCTCTGAGGTCAGGATTTACTTCTGTAATCTGGGTTAGGACATCCCCGCAGTCGTGTGGGTGGTCAGCTAGCTTTTCTGGCAGCAACATGGCTGGATTTAGCACCACCGGAGGGCTGAAAATCACTTTTGGTTCATTGAGGAGGAGGGCTTGATACTCAGTCACTCGGGCATTTGTCATCCTCCAGTCTGGTGGGGCCTGGAGGAGGTCTTTGATAGCGTGAATAGTTGTCAAGATAAGATTTTGACCCAAAGTTAATTTACTTGCATCCTTGCTTGACCAGGAGGGCTGTGGCAGCAATTATGTGGAGGCAAGGGGGGAACCCAGCTGCTACTGGATCTAGTTTTGTTTTGTTTTTTGTTTGTTTGTTTGTTTGTTTGTTTGTTTTTTGCTAAGATAGGCTACTGGTATTTGCTAAGGCCCCAGAGTCTGAGTCAAAACCCATTTGGCCACCTCTGCCTTTTCATCTACATACAAGTGGAAGGGCTTGGTAACATCTGGGATGGCCAGTGCTGGGGCACTTAGTAAGGCTGTTTGTAATTTTCAAAATGCTCCTTCTGCCTCAGCTGTCCACTCTACCATAGTGAGTCCTTCCTTAATCAGTTCATAGAGGGGTCGGGCAATCTCCACGAACTGTGGTATCCACAGTCAGCAGTAGCCCACTGTCCCAAGAAACTCCCTCACTTGTTGGGGCATGGTGGGGTGGGGGGTATTGGGTGATCACCTGTTTCCTGGACTCAGACAGTGAACACACTCCCTCATGGAGATCAAAGCCTAAATAAGTGGTGTGGCTCTGACAAAGCTGTGCTTTCTTTGCTGACACCCAATACCTTTTTTCCTGCAGCCTGTAAGAGAGTTTTCGTTCCCCCAGAAGTATGACTCATAATCCTCAGAGGCTATTAGCAAGTCATCAACATACTGTAACAGAGTGACTCCCAGGTTGGTGATTCTGTACTCGGGCAAATCCTCGTGTAGGGTCTCGTCAAAGATGGTGGGTGAATTTTTGAATCCTTGGGGATGTCTTGTCCTGGTGAGCTGGCCCTAGAACCCTTCCTGTGGGTCAGACCACTCAAAAGCAAAGAGGGGTTGAGACTCCCTTGCCAAAGGTATGCAGAAAAATGTATCCTTGAGATCTAAGACGGCATACACAGTTCTTTTGGGGCCTAGGAGGGAAAGTAGGATATAGGGGTTGGGCACCGTCGGGTGGATATCTTCAACCCATTTGTTAACTTCTCGCAAGTCCTGAACGGGTTGGTACTCCAAGTTTCAGCCTATTTGATGGGCAGTAAAGGTGTGTTCCATGGAGACTTGCAAGGAACTAGGATCCCGTCTCCTTGGAGGCAGTTAATGTGTTTTCTGATCCCTTCCTTTGCTTCCCAGGGGAGGGAGTACTGCGGGACTCGAATGGCTGTAGCTGTTGCTTTTAACTGTATCACTACTGGAGGCCGTCCCTTGGCCAGGCCGGGAGGCCTCCTTTCTGCCCAGACTTTGGGAAATTCGACCTGTAGAGTTTAGAGAAGGCTTCCCTCCCTTATCTCCTCTCATTTTGAGACTGGCTTTTAAGGGAGATGTTCATCTACTGCTGCCACAAGCATCTGCACAGTGGGTTGTCCCAAAGTCACAGTCATGTCTCCTTCCGAAAACCGAATACCAGCCCATAGTTTGTGGAGGAGATCTCTTCCCATCAGGTTATATGGGGCATTAGGGAGGACCAAGAATCGATGTTTGACTACTCCTGAGGCCAAATTTAAAGTCCTTTCTGTTGTTTATTTCTGTCTTTCTGTGCCATTTGCCTCTTGTACCCAGACTTCCTCTACAGATAGTTTTCCCATAGGCTTTAGTAATGATGAAAATTGGGCTCCCATGTCCACCAAAAAATCAATTGATTTCCCCTCCATCTCAATTTTAACCCGAGGTTTAGGGAGGGGCTCCAAACCACGGCCCTTTCAATCTTTGGTGGCCAGCATTGTCATTTTTTTCTTAGGGCATTCTCCAGCCCAGTGTCTTTTTTCCTTGCAGTAAGCACACTGATCTGAATTTAAGACTTCCCACCTGCTTTCTCTGTATTTCGGCTTTTTTTTTTTTTTTTCCACTGACCATCTTCTTCCTGCCTTTTTCTTTTCCACTGACTTTTTTTTTTCTGTCTCCTTCCCGCCTCATGTAATGTCAAAATTTTAACTATTTTTTAGTCTGTTTTTCATCTTCTTGTGTATTCCTGTTGTTAAAGACCTTTTCTGCTATTCCCACTAACTCAGTCAGATTCTTCCCTTCAAATCCTTCAATTTTCTGAAGTTTCTTCCTTATATCTGGGGCTGACTGACTGGCAAAGGCAAGATTTACTGCCCTCTGATTTTAACATTTACTTGAATGGATCACCAATATAGATTTGCCATGACACAGGGCTTTAGTCTTCCTTCCTTAAATACTATGCCTCATTTGAACAGAAACATTTTACAGGAAAAGATTTATTAGTCTTTTTTCCCTTCTTGTGAATAAATCCATCAAAACAGACCTAATATGGTCAAATTTTTAATATATTTCATTGTTTCCTTTCAAACCTATAAACCAAGGCAAATAAAAGTCACTTTCCCCAAGCCTTCTACGACTTACTATATACCCTCAAGATTAGTTTTTATTATTTCCTTTCATGTTCTGGTGCAACCAGATATTTTTACTTTAAGACAAAACTATTTACTCTCATAAGTCCTCTTTTTTGTGTGTACAGTTTATGTAAAGTTACTATCAGTCAACTGCCTTTCCTCTGGTTTTTCAGACAATATTAAAACTTTTAATAAAAACCTTACAGCGTTTTTCTTTAGTCCATCCTGACCATACCTAATTTTATTTTTTTTTTCTGAAAATTTCCCTTCAAACCTTTTACAACTTTCTTTTGTATCCAGGTTTTGTCCCAACCCATTTCCTTTCAAACAACCATCTCATTTAGGACAAAACTACTTTTTCTTTAACAAAATGTATTCCCATTCCTTATCTTTCTTATGTATCTCCTACTTTTTTTACATATAGGGTTATTTCCCTTACTTCCATCAGTCTTAGTTACAGTTAGCAGAATTTTCTATTCTTAGAAACATTTCAGTTTCTAGTGATGGTTAAGTATTAACCAATTTTGAACAGTTACAACAGAATTCTATAGATGGCAAGTTTATGAATCAGTTAAGCACAAAACATGTTTACCAACAGATTTAAATATTCTTAGTTTCTTTTCAGTAAGAAGTCAAAAGCACAAACCTACATCAAGTATTCAATGTTTTAGCATTCTATCCCATTTGGTTAAGAACTAGATGTCCAACAAATTTAATTCCATTTGTCATCCAACCAAAACTTTTAAGTTTCAGGTTACCAAAGACTTTGAAAGTTACTTTAACAATTAACCATCAGTTCAGTTATTTATTCGCTAAGAGATTTTAACAAATAGCATGAGCTTATTTGACCTTCAGTAAACTTTGATTGAAGTTTCACATTTACTGCTGTAACTTTAAAGACATGTCTATCTTAATTAAACCAACAAACTTAATTTAGTTCAAATACTGATTTACGTTTCACCTGGACCCACTCCACTTTTAATGTTTACCTGAGACATGGGTGGGAAGATCTGGAGTGGGTGGTGTTAGGTCCAGGGGCTGCTCTTCTTGCTCCTTGACAGTGAAGAGGGAAGGAGCTGTGGTGCAGGAAGCATCAAGGATGGTCTAGAGGCCAGTTATGCAGGCCGCACCCAAGTTGGTACAGAAACAGAAGGGGGAGACAGAAGAACAAAGTGCCACCAGAAAGCAGAGAAAAGATTCCCAGTTTTAGAGAGTTTTCCTGGGTAAACCCTGTCACCTGACTGGGTGCCTTTACCTTGAAAATCCTTGAAATGCTGGAGAACAAGACTTAGGGGTGTCATAGGTCCCTTACTCCCTGCTTGCCCCATTTCTTCAATCATGACAAACAAAACAACAGGCAACAAAAAGACAAGACAAAGACAACCGCAGACCCAGCAGCCCTTCTTCAACCAGATATCAAGTCTAAGGGTGTGCAAGGTATAATCCCAACTCAAAAACACACCCTGCTGCTGGTGGGGATTTTCTCAGTCCCCTGGGGGATTTTCTCGGTCCCCTGACCACCTAGGGGGACTCAAACCCTCAGTGACTATCTAGGGGGACTAGAACCCCCAACTGCCTAGGGGGATGCAAACTCCCTGGCAGGTCCCCTGACTGACTAGGGGGACTAGAACCCCCTGACCGCCTAGGGGGATGCGAACTCCCTGGCAGGTCCCCTCACTGCCTAGGGGGACTTGAATCCCCTGGCAGGTCCCCTGATTGCCAGGGGCTCGAACCCCCTGGTAGGTCCCCTGACTGTCTAGGGGGATTCGAACCCCCTGGCAATCTCTTAGTGGAGGGATGGGGTGTCCCCGCATCCACTCCAGCCCTGGGGTGCAATGCTGCATCCAGCTTCTCCCTGGTGGGCTATACCCTGGAGCTCCGCAACCAGACAGACAGACCAGATCCTGCACAGTAAAATCTCGAGATCTTACCTCCAGAAACTTTTCCCAGAAATTCTGATACTCACTAAGTTCTCGTCATTTGATTGTGGACGAGCCCCCAGAACGTTGGGGTCCTTTATCAAAAGAGCGAGACTGATACAAATTGAAAGTAAAGCAAAGCTTTATTTTTATTCCAGGCATCAGAAGTCAGACTGACTGGCCAGGGCCACCTCTGAAGAGAGCGACCCCCTCCCGATCTCAGAGGCTGGTTTTATAGGGCATAACCACAGACCCAAGGTAAGTGGCTTCTATTGTTAAGGCGTTTACTCCCAGAATCGATACCCGGAACCATACCAGGAACTACGGGGGCGTTTATTCCCAGAATGAAGTCCGTGGATGTAAACAACAATATGGCTACCTAGGCAATATGGAGTTGCTCTGGCCAAGCAGGCCCTAATAATTAAACAGGTTTTAACATTCAATTGGCCCTAACAACAGACACCACATACTTCACCCAGTTACCACATGCACAGACACCCAATGTCATGAACACCACCACCACAGAGTGCCACACCCCTGGCTGCCTCCAGTTTGGGGGATTGGCCTAAGACTAGCAGCTCCACCATATTTTTCTATCACTTTTCATGCCCTATTTAGTCACTGAGAGCCCTTTACTGCCACCTCAGCTGTGCACCTTGCCCTTAGTTGCTGCCACTAACTTGCACCTCACCTATGGCCACCACCACACTTCTGAAATCTGGCACAGGACTAGTTATTCAGTGCATATTTTGCTAACACCACTGTTCCATCCTTTAGCCCCAGAAGGGTAATGTCCCTCAGGGCCTATCTGTTGGGTCATACTGACACCACGGAGAATAAGCACAACCCACAACAGGCAGAGAGATATTGCAGAAGTCTTATTGAAGGAGAAACATACCTAAACACAAAAGCAGGACACAAGCAATACACAGAAGTGCCAAGTTCTGGCGCACAGGAGGCACTGCATGGCAATTCACTACAGGAACACTTCTTCATAAAACCACTACTTTCAACAATACAGGGGGCACCTGGGTGGCTCAATTGGTTAAGTGTCCAACTCTTGATTTTGGTTCAGTGATCTCAGGGTTGTGAGAATGAGCCCCATTTTGGGATCCACACTGGGCATGGAATCTGCTTTAGATTCTCTCTCACCCTCTCTCTCTTCCCCCACCACTCTCCCTTCCCTCTCTTTCTTTCTCTCTCCATCAAAAAAAAAATGTATCTGGCTTTCCCAACACAGAGAAGCAGATACAGAGAAGTAGACAAATGGAGTAACAGAGATATTTGTCCCAAATAAAAAAAAAAACCACAATAAAATCAATAAAATAGAAAGGAGGAGTTCACAACAAAACAGAAATAAGTAGTATGTTTGATAGAGAATTTAAAGTAATTATTATTACTTTATTACACCTTATTATTCACAGACCTTGAGAAAAAGAGTAGAGAACATCATTGAGACCCTTAACAAATATTTAAAAAATCATATCACAGATGAAGAACTCAGTAAATAAAATTAAAAATACAATACAATAGATGATATAAGCAGTAGGTTACAGGAAATAGAGGGATGTATCCTTGACCTGTAAGATAGAGTAATAGAAATAAATCAAGCTGAACAAATGAAAAATACTGCATAATGATAATAGATTTAGAGAAATCGGTGAATCCATCAAATGTAATAGGATTCACATTATCAGGATCTCACAAGGAGAAGAGAGAGAAAGGGGGCAGAAAATTTATTTGAAAAAAAATAATAGCTGAAAAAAATCACTAATCTTTCTTTTTCAAATATTTAATCTACTTATTTAACAGAGAGAGAGAAAGAGAGAGAGAGAGAGAGAACACAAGTAGACAGAGAGGCAAGAAGAGAGAGAGAGAGGGGGAAACAGGCTCCCCGCTAAGCAGAGAGTCCAATGTGGGGCTTGATCCCAGGACCCTGAGATCATGAGCTGAGCTGAAGGTAGAGGCTTAATCCACTGAGCCACCCAGGTGCCCCAAAAATCACTAATCTTGAGAAGGAAATGGATATCCAGATTCAGGAAGCACAGAAAACTCCTAATAAAATCAACAAAATCAGATCCATCCCAAGACATGTTGTAATTAAAATGGCAAATGTAGGGGTTAGAGACAAGATGGCAGAGAAGTAAGAGTTCTGTTTCAACCTGTCCCCTAAAGCGAGCTGATTACCTACCAAAGAACTCTGATCACCCATGAAATCAGCCTGAGATTAGAATTATATACTTCTGGATCTCTATGGGGGCAGAAGATGCCAGTGGACAGATAAAGCAGAGTGGAAACATCGGACTGATATTGAAAGATAAACAAAAGGGCACCCAGAAGTGACCCATTGGAATATAATACCCCAATACGAGAGTGCCCTGTGATTGGAGACCAGCATTAACTTGGAGTCACGTTGAAAGCACTCAAAAAGAGCAAAAGATCTTAAGGAGAAATTGGTGGAATTAGGCCGTTAGGGACAGGGATTTAAGGCCACAGACCCAGGACTGCCACCAGGGATGAGGAATCAGAGAGCGCAGCGAAGAAGCCAGGTCTTGTTCTCTGAGCCACCAGTGCGCCTGAGAGTGTCTGGGTGGTGGTGCCCATGAGGTAGTCTGGCGTGGATGCCCACCGGCATTCTCTAGAACCACAGCCTTTTGGCTCTGCACACACGCTGTGTGACCGAGGTCTGAGTTGTGCTCCATAACTTCCCCTGAGAGAGGTCTGTGCAGGTGCTAGCCAGTGCTCTCTAGGACTGGATGATTCTGAACACTCAGCCTGGGCCAGCATGAAAATCTCAGTGTGCTATCTCTGGTTGGGACCTCGTTGGTGGTCTGGACCTGCCAGACAGCCACGACTAGTTTTTCTCGTGGTTTTGGATACAAGCAAGAGTTCCTGTGACCCGAAAGACCATTACTGGGGATGTGCTCTCCCAGGGGCAGAGGGGGAATTTATGTGTTTGGAGCATCCAGAGAACAGACTGAGGCTTCTCTCTTAGATGAAGGTCTGGGTGCAGTTTGCCTTCCTCTAAACCTCCAAAGAATGGCCAAAAGCTGCAAGGGAAAAAACAAACAAACAAAAAAACCTCCAGAGAACAAAAGCCTGAAAAGCTGGTTTCCATGGGGTTAGGAGGACTCAACTCAAGCAAGACTCTGAAAAACCATGCCGCAAGCCCCTCCCCCAGAAAGCCAGCCAAAAACAAACAAACAAACAAACAAAAAAAAAAAAAAACAAAAAAAGAAATCACCACTACTTCATAGATAACATTTATTTTTAGTTCATTCTTGTTCTTTTCATTTTTTAATATAACTTTTTAACCTATTTACCATCACAATGAGATGTTCAGTACATCAAATTCCATAATAACCTTTAAATCTGAAATTTTTGATACATATACCTGTTTTTCTTTTGCTTTCCTATTTTTTTATTTATCTTATTTTATTTTATTCTTTTTAAATATTCATATAGAGATAAGCTTCAAGGTAATCCCCTTTCCCAAATCACTGCTACCCCTATATGTAAATGAGTTTTAATCTCCCTTTATATAACTCAGGAAAGATGAGTCCTTTAACAAAAGTATCAAGATACGTCCAGGAAGAACCAAAATACCCTTCCTCACCCACACTGAGAATTTATAACCAACCTCCCATCTTTTTCTTCTGTCAGTGTTTCTGTGTATTTCTTTTTGTTCTGGTAGTATATAAATCTTATACTTGGGGTTCATTTTGATGGGGTTCTTTTTATTTATTTATTTATATGTTTATTTATTTATTTTTCCTCATATCTATTTTTTTAATTTATTTTCAGCATAACAGTATTCATTGTTTTTGTACCACACCGAGTGCTCCATACAATCCGTGCCCTCTCTAATACTCACCACCTGGTTCCCCCAACCTCCCACCCCCCAACCTCTTCAAACCCTTCAGATTGTTTTTCAGAGTCCATAGTCTCTCATTGTTCACTTCCCCTTCCAATTTCCCCCAACTCCCTTCTCCTAACTCCCCATGTCCTCCATGCTATGTGTTATGCTCCACAAATAAGTGAAACCATATGATAATTGACTCTCTCTGCTTGACTTATTTCACTCAGCATAATCTCTTCCAGTCCCGTCCATGTTGCTACAAAAGTTGGGTATTCATCCTTTCCGATAGAGGCATAATACTCCATAGTATATATGGACCACATTTTCCTTATCTATTCGCCCGTTGAGGGGCATCTTGGTTCTTTCCACAGTTTGGCAACCGTGGCCATTGCTACTATAAACATTGGGGTACAGATGGCCCTTCTTTTCACTACATCTGTATCTTTGGGGTAAATACCCAGTAGTGCAATTGCAGGGTCATAGGAAGTTCTATTTTTAATTTCTTGAGGAATCTCCACACTGTTCTCCAAAGTGGCTGCACCAACTTGCATTCCCACCAACAGTGGAAGAGGGTTCCCCTTTCTCCACATCCTCTCCAACACATGTTGTTTCCTGTCTTGCTAATTTTGGCCATTATAAGTGGTGTAAGGTGGTGTCTCAAGGTGGTTTTCATTTGAATCTCCCTGATGGCTAGTGATGATGAACATTTTTTCATGTGTCTCATAGCCATTTGTATGTCTTCATCAGAGAAGTGTCTGTTCATATCTTCTGCCCATTTCTTGATATGATTATCTGTTTTGTGTGTGTTGAGTTTGAGGAGTTCTTTATAGATCCTGGATATCAACCTTTTGTCTGTACTGTCATTTGCAAATATCTTCTCCCATTCCGTGGGTTGCCTCTTTGTTTTCTTGACTGTTTCCTTTGCTGTGCAGAAGCTTTTGATTTTGATGAAGTCCCAAAAGTTTATTTTTGCTTTTGTTTCCTTTGCCTTTGGAGACATATCTTGAAAGAAGTTGCTGTGGCTGATATTGAAGAGGTTACTGCCTGTGTTCTCCTCTAGGATTCTGATGGATTCCTGTCTCACGTTGAGGTCTTTTACCCATTTTGAGTTTATCTTTGTGTATGGTGTAAGAGAATCATCGAGTTTCATTCTATTTTGATGGTCTTTTTGTTTGTTTTTGTTTGTATACTTTATGAATCTTAAAGTATTTTTTTGGGGGGCCCATTCGGGCTGGGTCTTCACTTTTATTTTTTCTTTTTTTTTTCTTCCTGTCTTTCTCTTTCTCTCTCCTTCTCTCTCTCTTTTTTTTTTTCTTTCTTTTTGGTGGGGACTCCCGACAGCTCAGAAGCATACCAGAGTGCAACTTGCCTGTACCACAATTGATACATACAGCTACACATGTATCAGCCATGTCTCACCAAATGACTAGGAGGAGAAATGCCCAACAGAGGAAAAATTCAGAGCCTGGGCCCTCTCTATCAGAGCTTTTGGATATGGACATAAACAGTATGTCAGAAAGGGATTTCAGGCTAACAATTATCCAGGCAATAGCTAGGTTGGAGAAAACCTTTGATGACAAAATGGAATTAATTAGGGCACAAGTGAAAGCCACCAGGGATGTTGTTAACAATGCTTTTAATGAGTTCCAATCTAATCTAAATTCTCTAAAATCTAGGGTAACTGAGTCAGAAGATAGAATTAGTGACCTGGAGGACAAACTGATAGAGAAAGACGATCAGGAGGAAGCCTGGAACAAACAACTTAGACGCCATTAAATCAGAATTGGGGAAATAAATGACACCATGAAACGTTCCAATGCCAGAATTATTAGAAACCCTGAGGGGAAGGAGAAAGAAAGAAGATTAGAAGGTATAGTTGAACAAATTCTCCATGAAAATTTTCCCAATCTGGTGAATAGAACCAGCATTCATGTACTAGAAGCAGAATGGTCTGCCCCCAAGATCACAGAATCTAGAAAGACTTCAAGACACCCGATTGTAAAAAGAGTGAATCATAATTTTAGGCAGGAGCTCTTGAAAGCAGCTAGGCAAAGAAATTCCTTACATACTGAGGAAGGTCCATCAGAATATTGTCTTCCTGTCCACAGAAACCTGGCAAGCCAGAAAGGGCTGCCAAGATATATTCAGGGCACTATCTGAGAATAACATGCAGCCAATAATACTTCATCCAACAAGACTGACATTCAAAATTGATGGAAAGATAAAAAGCTTCAAAGACCAGTAAGGTTTAAGAGAGTATGTGACCACCAAGCTGGCACAGCAAGATATATTAAGAGGGGTTCGTTGAAAGGGGAAAAAAACCAAGAATATCATTGAAGAGAAATATATGGAGATAATCTATAGAAATAAAGACTTCACAGGTAACATGACATCAATAAAAATGTATCTCTCCATAGTCCCTCTCAACATGAATGGCCTAAATATGCCCATAAAATGGCACAGGGTTTCATATTGGATAAAACGACAGGACCCATCGATATATTTTCCACAAGAGACCCATTTTGATCCTAATATACATCCAGACTGAAAGTGAATGGATGGAGAAGTATCTTTCATGCTAATGGGCCTCAAAAGAAAGCTGGGGTAGTGATTTTTATATCAGATAAATTAGATTTTAACCTAAAGACTGTAGCCAGAGATACAGAAGGACACTGCATCATTCTTAAAAGGTCTATCCACTAAGAAGATCTAACAATTATAAATATTTATACCCCCAACAAGGGAGCAGCCAATTACATGAGAAAACAGTTAGTCAAGATAAAGAGTCTTATTGATATGAATTACATTAATAGTAGGAGATCTTAACACTCCACTCTCAGAAATAGACAGATCATCCAAGCAGAAAATCAATAAAGAAACAAGAGCATTGAATGACACATTGGACCAGATGGACCTCATAGATATATAGAAAACATTCCATCCTAAAACAACAGAATATTCATTCTTCTCTAATGCACATGGAGCCTTCTCCAGAACAGACCACATACTGGATCACAAATCAGGGCTCAACCAATACCAAAAGATTGAGATTATTCCCTGGATATTCTCAGATCACAATGTTTTGAAACTGGAACTCAACCACAAGAAAAAGTTTGGAAGGAATTCAAACACGTGGAAGCTAAAGACCCCTTGCTTAAGAATGCTTGGATCAACCAGGAAATCGAAGAAGAACTTAAACAGTTCATGGAAACCAATGAGAATGAAGACACTTCCCCAAAACCTATGGGATACAGCAAAGGCGGTCCTAAGGGGGAAATACATAGCCATCCAAGCCTCTCTCAGAAAAATTAAAAATTCCAGAATACACCATCTGTCTTTACACCTTAAAGAACTGGACAACCAACCACAAATTAACCAACTCCACACACAAGAAGGGAAATAATCAAGATTAGAGCAGAGATCAATGAGGTAGAAACTACAGATACAGTAGAATCCATCAATGGAACTTGAAGCTGGTTTTTTTGAAGAATCAATAAGATCAATAAACCATTGGCCAAACTAATCCAAAAGAGAAGAGAGAGGACCAAAATTAATAAAATTATGAATGAAAATGGAGAGATCACAACTAACACCAAGGAAATAGAAACAATCATCAGAAATTATTATCAACAGTTATGTGCCAATAAGTTAAGCAACCTAGATGAAATGGATGCATTCCTGGAAAACTATAAGCTTCCAAAATTGAACCAGGAAGAAATTTACAACCTGAATAGACTTAAATCTAGTAACAAGAATGAAGCAATTGTCAAAAACCTCCCAATAAACAAGAACCCAGGACCTGACGGATTCCCTGGGGAATTCTACAAAACTTTCAAAGAAGAAATAATACCTCTTCTCCTGAAGCTGTTTCAAAACTTCTAGACTTGTTTTATGAAACCAGCATTACCCTGATCCTCAAACCAGGCAAAGAGCCCACCAAAAAGGAGAATTTCAGACCAATATTCCTGATTCCCAAACCAGGAAAAGACCCCACCAAAAAGGAGAATTTAAGACCAATATCCCTGATGAACATGGATGCTAAGATTCTCAACAAGAGGGACGACTGGGTGGATCAGTGGCCTCTGTCTTTGGCTAAGTTCATGATCTCAGGATCCTGGGATCGAGTCTCACATTGGGCTCTCTGCTCAACAGGGTGCCTGCTCGCCCCCCCCCCCCGTCTACCTCTCTGCCTACTTGTGATCTCTGTCTGTCAAATAAATAAATAAAATATTTTTGAAAAAGATACTCAACAAGAAGAGTACATTAATAAGATATCTACCATGACCAGGCAGGATTCATCCCTGGGTTGCAAGGATGGTTCAACATTCACAAACCAATCAATGTGATAGAACAAATCAATAAGAGAAGAGACAAGAAGCACAGGGTCCTCTCAATTGATGCAGAAAAGGGATTTGACAAAATCTAGCATCTGTTCCTGATTAAAACACTTCAAAGAATAGGGATAGAGGGAAGATTCCTCAATTTCATAAAGTCTATCTATGAAAAACCCACAGCGAATTTCATCCTCAATGGGAAAAAGCTCACAGCCTTCCCTTTGAGATCAGGAACACGACAAGGATGCCCACTCTCACCACTCTTGTTCAACATAGCATTAGAAGTCCTAGCAACAGCTTTCAGACAACAAAGAGAAATAAAGGTATCCAAACTGGCAATGAAGAAGTCAAACTCTCTCTCTTCACACATGACATGATTAATTATACAGGAAACCCAAAAGACTCTCTCCCCAAGCTATTAGAACTCATACTGCAATTCAATAATGTGGCAGGATACAAAATCAATTTACAGAAACCAGTTGCTTTCTTATACACTAACAAGGAAAATACAGAAAGGGAAATTAGAGAATCAATTCCACTTACAATAGCACCAAGAACCATAAGATACCTGGGAATAAACCTAACCAGAGAGGTAAAGGATGGGTACTCGACAAACTACAGAACACTCATGAAAGAAATTGAAGAAGACACAAAACGATGGAAGTCCATTCCATGCTCATGGACTGGAAAAATAAACATGGTTAAAATGTCTATACTGCCTAGAGCAATCTATACTTTCAATGCCATTCCAATCAAAATTCCACCGGCATTTTTCAAAGAGGTGGAGCAAATGATCCTAAAACTTTTATGGAATCAGAAGAAACCCCAAATTGCTAAGGAAATGTTGAAAAAGAAAAACAAAACTGGCGTCATCATGTTGCCTGATTTCAAGCTTTACTACAAAGCTGTGATCACCAAGACAACATGGCACTGGCATAAAAACAGACACGTAGACCAATGGAACAGAGTAGAGAGCCCCAATATGGACCCTCAACTCTATGGTCAAATAATCTTTGATGAAGCAGGAAAAATTATACGGTAGAAAAAAGACAGTCTCTTCAATAAATGGTTCTGGGAAAATTGGACAGCTATGTGTAGAAGAATGAAACTCGACCATTCTCTTACACCATACACAAAGATAAACTCAAAATGGATAAAAGACCTCAACGTGAGGCAGGAATCCATCAGAATCCTACAGGAGAACATAGGCAGTAACCACTTCAATATTGGCCACAGCGACTTCTTTCAATATATGTCTCCAAAGGCAAAGGAAACAGAAGCAAAAATGAATTTTTGGGACTTCATCAAGATCAAAACTTCTGCACAGCAAAGGAAACTGTCAACAAAACAAAGAGGCAACCCACGGAATGGGAGAAGATATTTGCAAATGACAATACAGACAAAGTGCTGATATCCAGGATCTGTAAAGAACTCCTCAAACTCAACACACACAAAACAGATAATCATATCAAAAAATGGGCAGAAGACATGAACAGATGCTTCTTCAATGAAGACATACAAATGGCTATCAGACACATGAAAAAATGTTCAACCATCATGCAGATTCAAATCAAAACCACATTGAGATATCACCTTAAACCAGTTCAAAAAGCCAAAATTAACAAGACAGTAAACAACGTGTGTTGGAGAGGATGTGGAGAAAGGGGAACCCTTTTACATTGTTGGTGGGAATGCAATTTGGTGCAGCTATTTTGGAAAACATGTGGAGATTCCTTAAGAAATTAAAAATAGAGTTTCCCTATGACCCTGCAATTGCACTACTGGATATTTACCCCAAAGATACAGATGCAGTGAAAAGAAGGGCCATCTGTACCCCAATGTTCATAGCAGCAATGGCCACAGTCATCAAACTGTGGAAAGAACCAAGATGCCTTTCAATGGACAAATGGATAAAGAAGATGTGGTCCATATGCACTATAGAGTATTATACCTCCATCAGAAAGGATGAATACCCAACTTTTGTAGCAACATGGACGGGACTGGAAAAGATTATGCTGAGTGAAATAAGTCAAGCAGAGAGAGTCAATTATCATATGGTTTCACTTATTTGTGGAGCTTAAGGAATAACACGAAGGACATGGGGAGATGGAGAGAAGTGAATTGGCAGAAATTGGAGGGGGGAGATGAACTATGAGAGACTATGGACTGAAAAACAATCTGAGGGTTTTGAAGGGGTGGGGGGTGGGAGGTTGGGGAGCCTGGTGGTGGGTATCATGGAGGACACTTATTGCATGGAACACTGGGTGTGGTACATAAACAATGAATTCTGATACACTGAAAATAAATTAAAAAATAAAATTTTAAAGAAATGGCAAATGTAGTCATAAAGGAAATATTTTAATGGTTTATTTACTTTAGGGAGAGAACACAAGTGGGAGGAGTGAAAGGAGAGGGAGAGAGAATTTTAAACAAACTTGACACTGATCATGGAGCCCCATGCTGTGCTCAATCTCAATATCCTGAGATCACAACCTAAGCTGAAACCAAGGGTCAGATGCTTAACCATTTGTGTGACACAAGATGGTGTCACAAGGGTCTTGATGACCCAAGAAAATATTTCAAATGCAGCAAAATATGAAGAAGACAGCTACATACAAGAGAAACCTCATAAGGCTATCAGTGAACTCTTTAGCAGAAAGTTTGCAACTCAGAAGAAAATGGCATGTTATATTCAAAATGCTAAACAGGAAAAGTCTGAAGCCAAGGTTACTCTATTCAGCAAGGCTATCATTCAGAATACAAGAGATAAAGTTTCCCAGGCAAACAAAAACTGAGAGTTAATGGCCACTATCTAACCCTAAAAGAAAAAAAAAAATAAATAAAGGGGACTCTTTGAGTGGAAAGTAAAGATCAAACATGACTGCACGAAAGTAGGAGAAATGCAGTGAAATGGATATTTCTGTAAAAAAATCAGTCAGGGAAGTCACAAAATTTTAAAACTGTAAAATATGATATGATATACCTAAAATTTGGGGAATAAAGAGTAAAGAATAAGTTCATTCTTATGCATCCAACTTAATACAGACTAATATATGCAGAAGAACTAATTTGTGGTTACCTAAGGGTAACCACAAATCAAAACCCACTAATGGAGATACAGCAAGTAAATAGAAAAAAATCTAAATATATTTAATCTAAATATAAACAAATCATGAAAGAGAAAGAGGAGAAAGAATAAGAGGAAAACAAAAAAAACAAAAAGTAATAAAATGGTAATAAATACATAACTATCAATAATTATTTTGAATATAAACTAAATGCTCCAATCAAAAGATAAAAGGTGATGTAATGGATTTTTAAAAAGGCACATCTATATACTTTCTACAGGAGATTCACTTTAGGCAAAAGGACACACCTGTGATTAAAAGTGAGGAGATGGGAAAACATTTATCATGGAAATGGAAGTCAAAACAAAGCCAGAATAACAACACTTATATCAAACAAAATAGACACTGAAACAAAAACTGTAGAAGAGACAAAAGAAGGATGCTACATAATTATAAAGGGGACAAAACAACAAGAAGATATATTACAATTTCAATATGTATGCACCCAACATGGGAGCATCCAAACACATAAAAGTTAATAACAAACATAAAGAACCTAGTAAATTGAAATACAATAATAATAGGATATTAACACCCCACTTACATCAATCACAGATCATCCAGCCAAATAATCAACGAGGAAAAAAATGCATTGAATGTTACATTGGATCAAGTGGGTTTAACAGATATATTTAGAAAATTCCATTATAAAATGGCAGAATACACATTCTTTTAGGGTGTACATGGAACATTCTCCAAAATAAATCATATATTAGTCCTCAAAACAAGTCTCAACGCATTTAAATAGGTGGAAGGCATACCATGCATATTTTCTGAATGAAACGCTATGATACTAGAAATAAAGCACAAGAAAAAAAGCCATAAAGACCACAAATACATAGAGGTTAAACAGCATGCTAGTAAGCAATGAATGGGTTAATTAAGAAATCAAAGAAGAATCCTAAAGTACACAGAAAGAAATGAAACTGAAAACACAATGATCCAAAACCTTTGGGCCCAGTAAATGTGGGTCTAAGTAGGAAGTTTATACCAATACAGGCCTACCTAAAGAAAGAAGAAAAATCTCAAATAAATAACCTAACATTATACCCAAAGGAGCTATAAAAAGAACAAACAAACTCAGAACCTGCAAAAGGAAGGAAATATTAAGTATAGCAGAAATAAAAAATATAAAAACCAAAAAAATTATGAACAACTATATGCAAACAAATTAGACAACTGGAAAATATTGTTGCATTCCTAGAAATATATACACTACCAAAACTGAAAGGGAAAGAAATAGAAAACCTGAACAGACCCATGAACAGCAACAAAACAAAACAAAACAAAAATGACAGGAATCGACAATCTCCCAACAAACAAGAGTCCAGGAAAAGATGGCCTCCCAGAAGAATTCTACCAAATATTTAAAGAATTAATACCTATCCTTCTGAAGCTGTTTTTAAAAGATTAAATAGAAAGAAAACTTCCAAACTCATTCTATGAAGCCAGCATTACCCTGATCCCAAAACCAGACAAAAATCCCACCAAAAATATTATAAACAATCCCTGAGGAACATGGACGCCAAAATACTCACCAAGATACTAGTCAATACACTCCAAGAGTACATTTAAAAGATTATTCGCCATGATCAGGTGATATTTATTCTGGACTGCAAGGGTGGTTCAATGTCCACAAATCATTCAGTGTAATACACCACTTTATATAAGAAAGGATGAGAATGATATGACTCTCTCAAGACAGCGTGCTTTCTTTATAAAACCTCTCCATCTGTCTCTCTCAAATAAATAAATAAATAAATAATCTTTTAAAAAGTTTCTCCACTGTATATGGATATAGGCAATATACCTCAGTATCATAAAAGCCTTGTATGAAAAGCCCACTGCAAATATCACCCTCAATGGGGAAGAACTGAGTGTTTCCCCTAAGGTTTAGGAACACGACAGGGATGCCCGGTCTCAACACCATTTTCAACATAGCACTAGAGTTCTAGCCTCAACAATCAGACAACAAAAAGAAATAAAAGGCATTCAAATGGCAAAGAAGAAGTCAAACTCTCTCTCTTTGCATATTACATAATACTTTATGTGTAAAACCCAAAAGACTCTACCCCCAAATTACTAAAACTCATACAGAAATTCAGCAATATGGCAGGATACAAAATCAAAGCACAGAAGTCAGTTGCATTTCTATACACCAACAATGTAACAGAAAAAAATAAAATTAAGGAATCAATTCCATTTACAATAGGATCAAAAACCATAAGACACCTAAAATTAAACCTAACCAAAGAGGGAGAAGATCTTTACTCTGAAAACTATAGAGAAATTATGAATGAAATTGAGGAAGACAAAAAGAAATGGAAAACTTTCCCTTGTCATGGATTGGAAGAACAAATATTGTTAAAATGTCTATGCTACCCAAAGAAATCAACACATTCATTGTAATCCTTATGAAAATACCCTGAATATTTTTCACAGAGTTGGAACAAATAATCCTAAAATTTGCACGGAACCATAAATGTCTCAAAACATCCAAAGGAATGTTGAAAAAGAAAACCAAAGCTGGAGCCACCACAATTCCAGACTTCAAGCTATATTGCAAAGCTATAATCACCAGGACAATGTGGTACTGGCAGAAACACAGACACATAGATCAATGCAAAAGAATAGAGAACCCAGGAATTAACCCTCAACTTTATGGTCAACTAATATTTGAGAAACAGGAAAGCATATCCAATGGAAGAAAGTCTCTTCAACAAATGGTGCTGGGAAAACTGGATATCAGAATGCAGAGGAATGGAACTGGACCACTTTCTTACACCACACACAATATAGACTCAAAATGGATGAAAGGCCTAAATGTGAGATAAAAATCCATCAAAATCCTAGAGGAGAACCCATGGAGCAATTTCTTTGACCTCAGCTATAAACTTCTTGCCAGACATGTCTTCCAAGGCAAGGGAAACAAATGCAAAAATGAATTATTGGGACTTCATCAAGATAAAAAGCTTTTGCACAGAAAAGGAAACAGATGACAAAACCAAAAGACAACTGACAGAATGGGATAATATATTTGCAAATGTCTTATCAGACATTTGTCTTCTCAGGCAAAGGGCTATTATACAAAATCTATGAAGAATTTACCAAACATAACACCCTAAAAACAAAAAATCTAGTCAAGAAATAGGAAGAAGACATTACGAGACATTTCTGCAAATAAGACATACAAATGGACAAAAGACACATGAAAAATCCTCAACAATACTCAGCATCAGGGAAATAAAAACATCTCACACCAGTCAGAATGGCTGAAGTTAACAACTCAGGAAACAAGAGATGTAGGCCAGGATGCAGAGAAATGGGAACCCTCTTACACTGTTGGTGGGAATGCAAGTTGACACAGCCACTTTGTGAAATAGTATGGAGTTTCCTCAAAATGTTAAATATAGAAATACCCTACAACTTAGCAATTCCACTACTAGGTATTTACCCAAAGGATAAAAACAGTAATTGAAAGGGACACCAGCACCCCAATGTTCATAGCAGTAATATCCACAATTGCCAAACAATGGAAATAGCTGAGATATACATTGACAGATGAATGGATAAAAAAAGAGGTGATATACACATACAATGGAATAGAACTCAGCCATCAAAAAAAAAAAAAATGAAATCTTACCATCAGCAACAATGTGGATGGAACTAGAGAGTATTTTCCTAAGCAAAATAAGAGAAAAAAAATAAAGAGAAAAAAATAAGAGAAAAAAAAGTCAGAGAAAAAAATTATCATATGATTTCACTCATATGTGGAACTTAAGAAACAAAACATAGGGTCATAGGGGAAGAGAGAGAAAAATAAAATAAGGTGAAATCAGAGAGGGTGACAAATCATAAGAAACGCCTAAATTAGGAAACATACTGAGGGTTGCTGGCAGGGAGTTGGGAGAGGAGATGGAGTAACTGGGCAATGGATATTAAGGAAGGCACAACTAATAATACACTATAAGTTAATTTCTTGAATTAAAAATATTTACAATAAATAAGAAAATATATGAAACAAAGAGCTAATTCTTTGAAAAGACAAAAAAAAATCATAAACCTCTAGCCAGGTTAATCAAACAACTAAGAGTAAGGACTCAAATATATAAAGCATAAATGAGAGAATAAAAATATCAACCAATATTACAGAAATAGAAACTAGTGGGGATCTGTGTGGCTCAGTATGCTGAGCCTTGCCTTCATCTCGGTTCATAATCCCAGGGTCCTGGGATCGAGCTCCGCATCGGGCTCTCTGCTCAGCAGGGAGCCTGCTTCCTCCTCTTTCTCTGCCTGTCTCTCTGCCTACTTGTGATCTTTGTCTGTCAAATAAATAAAATCTTTAAAAAATAAACTATTATAAGAGAATATTATGAAAACTATATGCCAAAAATTTGGACAAGTTGGAAAAAATGGATAAATTCCTAGAAACATATAAGATACCAAAACTGAATTGGAGTAAATACAAAATTTGAATAGACCAATTATCTGCAATGATATTGTCATTAATTTAAAAATTCCCAACAAAAGAAAGCCCAGAACTAGATGGCTTCACAAGCTAATTCTGCCAAACATTTAATGTAGTGTTAATGCCAATTCTTCTCAAACTATTTCAAAAAATAAAGGAGGAAGGAGAACTTCCTAATTCAATGAGTTCAGCATTAGCCTGACACCAAATCTAGATAAAGACACACTAAAAAAGAGATCTACAGGTCAATGTTCCTGATGAACATGGATGCAAGTATCTGCAACAACACAAGCAAACAGAATCCAAAAATATATTTTTAAAAATCATTCATGCAGGGGCGCCTGGGTGGCTCAGTGGGTTAAAGCCTCTGCCTTAGGCTCAGGTCATGATCTCAGGGTCCTGGGATTGAGCCCCACATCCATCATCCATTGGGGTCTCTGCTCAGCAGGGAGCCTGCTTCCTCCTCTCTCTCTCTCTGCCTGCCTCTCTGCTTACTTGTGATCCAACTGACAAATAAATAAATAAAACTTTAAAAAAAATCATTCACACAATCAAGTGGGAGTTATGCCTGGGATGCAAGTGTGGTTCAATATACACCAATCAATCAATGTGATATATCACATCAGCAAGAGAAAGGATAAGAACCATATGATAATTTCAATAGATGTAAAAAAAAATGACAAAGAACAAGATCCATTTATGATAGAAAACACTCACCTAAGTAGGTTTAGAGGGAACATACCTCAACATAATAAAGCCCATATAGGGAACACCTATAGAGATCACCAAGCACAATGGGAAAAAATAAGCAAAAGCTTTCCCTCTAAGGTCAGAAACAAGACAAAGATGTCCACTGTCACCACATTTATTCAACATAGTACAGGAAGTCCTAGCTATGACAGACAAAAAAAGAAATAAAAGTCATCCAATTGGTAAGAAAAAATAAAACTTTCATTATTTGCAGATGACATGATACAATATATCAAAAACCATAAGGACTCTACCAAAAAACTACTGGAACTGATACATTAATTCATGAAAGTTGCAGTGTACAAAAACAATGTGTGGACATCTGTTGCATTTCCATGCATCAACAATGAATTGTAGAATGAGAAATTAAGAAACTCATTCCACTTATAATTGCACCCAAATTAATAAGATACCTAACCAAAGGAGTGAAAGGCCTGTACCCTGAAAACTGTAAAACATTGACAAAAGAGGTTGAAGATATTACAAAGAAATAGAAAGGCATTCCTTACTCATGGATTAGAAGAACAAATTGTTAAAATGTCTATACTACCCACAGCAATCTATACATTTAATGCAATCCTTATCAAAATGCCAACAGCATTTTTCACAGAACTAGAAGAAACAAGGAACCACAAAAGACCCAGATAGCCAAAGCAATTTTGAAAAAGAAAAACAATTCCAGACTTCAAGTTATACTTCAAAGGTATAGTAATCAAAACAGTATCATACTAGCACAAAAGAAGACACAAGGATCAATGGAACAGAATAGAAAATCCAGAAATAAAGTCACAATTATATGGTCAATTAATTGTTGACAAAGTAGGAAATAATATCCAGTGGGGTAGAGAGAATCTCTTCAACATATGGGATTGGGAAAATTTTCAGCCACATGAAAAAAAAAATGGAAATGGACCACATTTTTCACCATGTATTCAGATTAAAGTCCTGAATGTGAGATCTGAAACCATAGAAATACTAGAAAAGAACACAGGCAGTAAGGTTTCTGATATCAGCCATAGCAATACATTTCTAGATATGTCTCTAGAAGTAAGGAAAAAATAAAGCAAAAATAAACTATTAGGACTATGTCAAAATAAAAAGCTTCCACATAGCAAAGGAAATGATCAACAAGCTAAAAAATTAACCTCCGGAATAGGAAATATTTGCAAATGACATATCCAATAGTCTTAATATCTAAAATATATGAAGAACTGATACAATTCAACACCAAAACCCAAATAATCCATTTTAAAAATGAGCAGAAGAAACAGACAGACACTTTTTTTAAAGAAGACAATCACATCCAGGTGGCCAACAGGCACATGTAAAGGTGTTAAATATTACTACATTACTATATTACAGTAAGAAGTTCATGGCAACCAGCGTGGAAAGGAGTGTGGGGTTGGGTGAAATAAGTGATGCAGATTAAGGAGTACACTTTTCGTGATGACCACTGGGTGATGTGTGGAATTGTTAAATCACCGTATGGCACATCTGAAACACTGAATGTTTATATACTGGAAGTTAAACATTTGAAGAAAGAAAATAAAGTAAAAAAAATTTAACAAATAAAAAATGAGCCTTTGGGAATAAAAAAATTATCTCACCTTGTGAAAAGGAAATGCTAAAATACTTAGGTTTAACATAACATAGTAAATACACACACACACACACACATATATGCATATATGTGTGTGTGTGTGCAGATATGTTACTAACAAAGGTTTTGCAGAAAGTATATAAAGTTTTTGTTGCTTTGTTTTAGTTTTCATCTTAGAACTCTTTATGGTGGCAGGCTAACCAAACCTGCTATGCAGATTTCTTAGGCATCTTTGAATGCTTGATCTTGAGTCATCTTGATTGATCTGAACAAAATGTGTGTTTATGAACTCAGTTTGGAATAGTCAAAGAGGAAGTGAATCAGCAAGCTCCATGTTCACTTCCGTATTCATTTGGTCCTTTGGCCATAAGTGATGGGGTCGTTTTTTTCAACTAAAATTTAATTATGGTTTATATTGTTATCTTTTGGGGGGTTTTGAGGAGAGGAAGGTGGGGAGATGGCATAGCTGGGTGATGGGTATTGGGGAGGTCCCATGTTGTGATGAGCATTGGATGTTATACACAACTAATGAAACATTGAACACTACATCAAAACTAATGATACACTATACAGTGTCTAACTGAACATAATAAAAAAGAAACAGAAAAAAAGCGTATAATGTTTATAGAAATTTATCAAAAAGAAAAAAAGAAAAAAATATCAATTATTGTATGCCATAAAAAGAAGTACTTTTTCTTAACAAATGTTTTTTTTTCTTGGAACATTTATTTGGTAAACTGTTTTATAGAACTAGATTCTAAATCAAACAATTTCTCATTTAAACAACATAAAGCATAATCCCAATCGTTCCCCCATCAAAATCTTACTCCGTAACTGAAGTATCCTAAACCCATGAACTGTACTGCTAAAAGAGGGGAGAAAGACATGAAACTTCTGCAGGAAAACAGTATAAATCTGGCAGTGGTTAACTACACATCAATCTGCACCCAAAATTATTACTGAGTTGAGAAACTAATGGAAAATCTAAACTTACCATGAATAATTCATTGTTCTTAATGAATTTTAGAAAATTACTATCTCTTAATTTTGCAGTGGTACATGTTTCATAATGTAAACGGATAAAACAAAAAAAGTAAAGTGGATTGAATTTTAAAGCCAATACAGGTAAATTACTAGATGTATACAATAACTTCAAAAGATAATCATTAGCTCAAATTAAAAAAAAAAAAAACATTCATAGGGCACCTGGCTGTCTCAGTTGGTTAAGTGTCTGCCTTCAGCTTGGGTTGTGATTTCAGGGTCCTGGGATTGAGCCCCCCATTGAGCTCTCTGCTCAGCCAAAGTGTATGTTTCTCCCTCTCTCCATTCATACTCTCTCTCTGTCTCTCTCAAGCAAATAAATAAAATCTTAAAAATTAAAATAAAATTAAATAAATGAAACAAACATTTAGGACTGGAATCCTCAGAATTTTCTAGTGTCTTCAAAAATATCACTTCAATCCAACAGATCTTTACAACTAATGACCTGTCTTGATACTTTCACTTCACTTTCTTAATACCCAGATTTTAATAATTCCATCAGTTCTTTAGGGTCTAAAGATTTCTTAGATTAAGTTAATCCACCTTGGATTAAATCCACCTGCCCACCTTGGAAATGATTTTTGTTGATGATCAGCTTTTTCAGTTCTCTTTTAGCATCTAGTCTTTCCACATTTTTCTGATTGATAGTATTTGCTTTGATGAGATGATATACAACAACTGGCTTTGACTGACCAATTTTATGACATGTCTCCTGACCTTGAAGATCAGAGTGAGTGTTCCAACCACTATCATCAATGATAACTATCTGCTGCAGTCAAGTTAATAACCAGTTTACCAGTTCATGTACAGTCAAAAAAGATAAAGAGAAAATGGAAATTTTCAAGATACTAGAAAATTCTGAGGACTCCAGTCCTGAATTTTTGTTTAAATTTGAGCTAAAGACTTTTTAAAAAATTTTATTAATTATTTTTATTAACATATACTGTATTATTAGCCCTAGGGGTACAGGTCTGTGAATCATCAGGCGTACACATTTCACATCACTCATCATATCACATACTCTCCCCAATGTCCATAACCCAACCATGCTATCTCTATCCCCCTCCCACCAACAACCCTCAGTTTTTTTTCTGAGATTAAGAGTCTCTTATGATTTATCTCCCTCCTGATCCCATCTTGTTTCATTTTTTCCTTCCCTATCCCTGAAACCCCCCACCCTGCCTCTCAAATTCCTCATATCAGAGAGAGATCATATGATAATTGTCTTTCTCTGGTTGGTTGATTATATATATATATATATATATATATATATATATATATATATATGCGCACATCTTCTTTATCCATTCATCTGTTGATGGACACATAGGTTCTTTCCATAGTTTGGCTGTTGTGGACATTGTTGCTATAAATATAAATATTTGACTGCACATGTCCCTACGGATCACTACATTTGTATCTTAGGGTAAATACCCAGTAGTGCAATTGCTGGATCATAGGGCAGCTCTATTTTCAACTTTTTGAGGAATCTCCATGCTGTTTTCCAGAGTGGCTGTACCAGTTTGCATTTCCACCAACAGTGTAAGGAGTTTCCCCTTTCTCTGCATCCTCACTTATATCAGCTATTTCCTGAAGAATCTCCATACTGTTCTCCAGGGTGGCTGTGCCAGTTTGCATTCCCACTTAAAGGGTAAGGAGGTTCCCCTTCCTCTGCATGCTCACCAACATCTGTTGTTTCTGAAGTTAATTTTAACCATTCTGACTTGTGTGATGTGACATCTCATTGTGGTTTTGATCTGTATTTCCCTGATCCCAAGTGATGTTGAGCATTTTCTTCTTTGTCTGTTAGCCATTTATTTATTTATTTGGGCCCTTTTTCTTTTATTTTTGGTAAGTCTGCTTATTGGTTTGTAAATATTGTTAATTCTCTCGAAGAACCAGCTCCTAGTTTGGTTTATCTGTTGTCTTATTTTTTTAAATTTCTATATGATTTATTTCTTTTCTAATCTTTATTATTCCTCTTATCCTGTTGGACTAAGGCTTAATTTGTTGTTTTTGTTGTTGTTTTTCCATAGCAACTTCTTACTAGTCACAATTGTTGAGGCAAGAGAATCATCAGCAACAATGAACTATTGGGACATCATCAAAAATAAAAGCTTCTGAAAACCAAAATACAACTAAATAGAATGGGAGAACACATTTGCAAATATCTTATTGGATATGTGGCTAGATCCAAAATCTATAAAGAACTTATCAAACTCAACACCCAAAAAAATCAAATAATCCAGTCAAGAAATGGGCAGAAGACATGAACAGACATTTCTCCAAAGAAGACATCCAAATGGCCAACAGACACATGAAAAAAATGCTCAACATCACTCGGAATCATGGAAATATAAATCAAAACCACATTAAGAGGGGCGCCTCGGTGGCTCAGTCTGTTAGGCCTCTGACTTTGGCTCAGGTCATGATCTCAGGGTCCTGGGATCTAGCCCCATGTCTGGCTCCCTGCTCAGCGCAAAGTCTGCTTCTTCCTCTCCCTCTGCTCCTCCTCCTGCTCATTCTTTAAAAAAAAAAAAAACACACACACAATAAGATACCACCTCACACCATTTAGAATGGCAAAAATTAACAAGACAGGAAACAAGAAGTGTTGGGGAGGATGTGGAGAAAGACCATCCCTCTTACACTGTTGGTGGGAATGCAAGCTAATACAGCCACTCTGGAGAACAGTATGGAGGTTCCTCAAAAGTTAAAAAAAATAGTACTGCATTACAACCCAGCAATTGCATTACTAGGTGTTTATCCAAAGGAAACAAAAATACTTATTTGAAGGGATACCTGCACCTTGATGTTTATAGCATCATTATCAACAATAGTCAAACTATGGAGAGAACCCAAATGTCCATAAACTGATTAGTGGATAAGGAAGACCTGGTATGCATGTGTGTGTATAAACTGATTAATGGATAAGGAGGACTTGGTGTGTGTGTGTGTACAATATATATACATTTATATATTGTATATGTACATATACTATGTGTATGTGTGTACACATGTGTGTACACACACACACATACACAATGAAATATTACTCAGCCATCAAAAACATTGGCATCTTGCTATTTTCAAGGACATGGATGGAACTACAGTATATTATGCTAAGCCAAATAAGTCAGTCAGTGAAAGACAATTACTATATGGTCTCACATATGTGGAATTTAATAAAGGAAACAGGTGAACATATGGGAAGAGGAAAAAGAAAAAAAAAAGGAGAGAGGAAAACAAACCATTAGAGACTCTTAATGATAGAGAACAAGCAGGGTTGCTGGAGGGAGGTGAATGGGTGACGGGCTAGATAAGCGATGCAAATTAAAGAGGGCACTGGTGATGAGCACTGGGTGTTGGATGTAAGTGAAGAATCACTGAGTTCTATTCCTGAAACCAATATTGCACTGTATGTTAATTAACTAAAATTTAATTTAAAAAAGAATAGTTTTTTTACTATTATCTCATATTTGACATGTAAAATTTCTTCATTTTATTGTTTTGTTTTACTTTGTTTTTTTTCTAATTTATAATTTTAGAAGTGTAATTGGCATACAATGTTATATTGTATACATTGTTGTAGAGCATGTTGATTTGAGAATTCTATTATTCAGTGCTCATGATGATAAAGATAGTTACCATCTTTCACCATACAATGTTATTAAAATATTATTGACTATATTTCCCATGCTGTACTTTTTTCTCTGTGCCTTATTTATTTTATAACTGGAAATTTGTGTATCTAATATTACCTCGTCTGTTTTGCCTATACCCCTAACCAAATCCTTTTTAAAATACCAGTTTGTTCTCTGCATTTTGTTTGTTTATTGATTCCTTGTATTTTAACCAAGCTTTTATTTAAATTCCAGTTAACATACAAGGTGATTTTAGTTTCAGGTGTACAATTCAGTGATTTGACACTTACATACAATACTGGTTGCTCATCACAAATGCCTTCCTTAATCCCCACAACATTGCCAGAGCCAGCATCCTTGTGGTAACCATCAGTATATTCTTTGTAGTTAAAAGTCTTGTTTCTTAAAAACAAACAAACATACAAACAAAAAAAGTCTTGTTTCTTGATTTGCCTTTTCTTGATTTACCTTTTTCTTGGTTCTTGATTTGTTCATTTATTTGTTTCTTAAATTCCACGTATAAGTGAGATCATATGATATTTGCCTATCACTGACTTTGTTAGCATAATGGAATATGTGTGTGTGCGTTTGTGTGTGTGTGAATACACAGACATATTTTAATAACATTGTATGGTGTAAGATGTATACACACACATATATATTACACACACATATATATATATTCATATATATATACTTTATATATATAAAGGGATAAGTATATTATATATAGGGGGTATATATATATATATATATATATATATATATATACACACACACACATACATATATAATCCCTTTATCAGTCGATAGACATTTGGACTCTTTCAATAATTTGACTTTTGATAATCTTACTATAAATATGGGAATTCATTTATCCCTTTGAATCACTATTTTCTTATCCTTTGGGTAAATACCTAGTAGTGCAACTGCTGGATCAGAGAGTAGCTCTATTTTTAACTATTTGAGGAAGCTCCATATTGTTTTCAGGAGAGCTGCACCAGTTTTCATTCCCACCAACACTGTAAGAAGGTTCCTTTTCTTTGCATCCTTGCCAAAACCTGATTCCTGCTGTTAATTTTAACATTTCTGACAGGTGTGATGTCATATCTCATTGTAGTTTTTATTTGATTTTCCCCGATGATGACTGTTATTGAGCACCCTTTCATTTGTCTATTGGCCATCTGGACATCTTCTTTGCAAAAAATGTCTATTCATATCTTCTTCCCATATCTTAAACAGATTATTTATTTTTTGGAGGCTGAGTTTGATATGTTCTTTATAGATTTTGGGTACTAGCCATTTATCACATATATCATTTGCAAATATCTTCTTCCATCCCAAAAGTAGCCTTTCAGTTTTCTTGATTGTTTCCTTTGCTGCAAAGCTTATTGTTTTGATGAAGTCCCATGAGTTTATATTTGTTTATGTGTCCCTTGCTTCAGGAGACATATGTAGTAAAATGTTGCTATGACTGATGTCAAAAAGTTTACTGCCTGTGTTTTCCTCTTTGATTTTAATTGTTTACTGTCTTACATTTGAGTCCTTCATCCATTTTGAATTTATTTTAGTGTATGGTGTAAAGAAGTAGTCCAGTTTTATACTTTTGCATGTTGCTGTCCAATTTTTTTCCAATAACTTCTGTTGTATATACTGTATTTTTACCCACTTTATATTCTCTCCCCCCTTCTTGAAAATTAATTGAGCACATAGTTGTGGGTTCATTTCTGGTTTTTCTTTTCCATCTTATTGTTCTGTGTGTCTCTTTTATGCCAGCACCATATTATTTTTATCACTACAGCTTAGTAATATAACTTGAAGCCCAGAATTATTATGCCTCCAATTTTGCTTATCATTTTCAAGATCCCTTTGGCTATTTGGGGTCTATTCTGGTTCCACACAAATTTTAGAATTGTTTTTTTCTACCTCTGTGAAACATTCAGGTGGTATTTTGATAGGGATTGCATTAAACATGTGGACTCTGAGAAAGAAGCTAACAGCTTCGGAGGAGAGGGGAGGGTGTGGGGATAGGTAAGCCTGGTGGTGGGTAAAAAGGTGGGCACATATTGCATAGAACACTGAGTGTAGTGCATAAACAATGAATCTTGGAACACAGAAAAAATAAAATAAAATAGAATAAAAATGTAGATTGCTTTGGGTAATATAGGCCTTTTTAAATAATACTATTCTTACAATCCATGAGCATGGAATGTTTTTTCCATTTCTCTGTGTCCTCTTCAATTTCTTTCATCAGTGTTTTATGGTTTTCAGAGCACAGATTCTTTACCTTTTTGGTTAGGATTATTCCTAGATACCTTATGGTTTTTGGTGCAATTGTGAATGGAACTGATTCCTTTATTTCTCTTTCCAATGCTTCTTTATTGGTCTGTAGAAATACAACAGATTTCTATACATTGGTTTGTACCCTGCAAACTTACAGAATCTGTGCTACAGTTTTAGCAATTTTTTGGTGGACTGTTTGGGTTGTCTATATAGAATATCATGTCATCTGCAAAGAGTTATAGTTTGACTTATTTGTTGCATATTTGCATACTTTTTATTTCTTTGTTTTGTCTGATTACTATGGTTAGTATTACTAGTACTATGTTAAAGTGGTTAGAGTGGACATTCCTGTCTTGTTCCTGGCTTTAGAGGAAAAGCCCTGTTTTTCCCTATTGAATATATTAGCTGTGGGTCTTTTGTGTATGGTCTTTATGATGTTGAGCTATGTTTCACCTATCCCTATTTTCGTGAGGGTTTTTGTAATGAATGGGTATTGTACATTGTCATCTATTGAGAGGATCATATGGCATTGATCCTTTCTTTCTAATATGTTGTATCACAATGATCTATTTTATCCACGCTTGCAGCCCAGGAATATATCCCACTTGATTGTGGTGAATGATTCTTTTATTATTATTATTATTTTTATTTTTTTTATTTTTTTCAGTGTTCCAGAATTCATTGCTTATGCACCACATCCAGTGCTCCATGCAATACGTGCCCTCCATGATACCCACCACCAGGCTTACCCAACCCCCAACCCTCTCCCCTCCAAAACCCTTAGTTTGTTTCTCAGTGTTCACAGTCTTTCATCGTGCATCTCCCCCTCCAATTTCCCCCAACTCCCTTCTCTCCATCTCCCCATGTCCTCCCTGTTATTCCTTATGCTCCACAAATAAGCAAAACCATATGATAATTGACTCTCTCTGCTTGACTCATTTCACTCAGCATAATCTCTTCCAGTCCCTTCCATATTGATACAAAAGTTGGGTATTCATCCTTTCCGATAGAGACATAATACTCCATAGTATATATGGACCACATCTCCCTCATCCATTCATCCATTAAAGGCCATCTTGGTTCTTTCCATAGTTTGGCGACTGTGGCCACTGCTGCTATGAACATTGGGGTACAGATGGCCCTTGATTTCACTACATCTGTATCTTTGCGGTAAACACCCAATAGCACAATTCAGGGTCATATAGAAGCTCTAATTTTAATTTCTTGAGGAATGTCCACACTGTTTTCCAACGTGGCTGCACCAGCTTGCATTCCCACCAACAGTGGAAGAGGGTTCCCCTTTCTCCACATCCTCTCCAACACATGTTATTTCCTGTCTTGCTAATTTTGGCCATTCTAAGTGGTGTAAGGTGGTATCTCAATGTGGTTTTAATTTGAATCTCCCTGATGGTTAGGGATGATGAACATTTTTTCATGTGTCTGTTAGCCACTTGTATGTCTTCATTGGAGAAGTGTCTGTTCATGTCTTCTGCCCATTTTTTGATGTGATTATCTGTTTTGTGTGTGTTGAGTTTGAGGAGTTCTTTATAGATCCTGGATATCAGCCCTTTGTATTGTCATTTGTGAATATCTTCTCCCATTCCGTGGGTTGCCTCTTTGTTTTGTTGATTGTTTCCTTTGCTGTGCAGAAGCTTTCGATCTTGACGAAGTAAAAAAATTCATTTTCACTTTTGTTTCCTTTGCCTTTGGAGACATATCTAGAAAGAAGTTGCTGTGGCCCATGTCAAAGAGGCTCTTTAAATATACCGTTGGATTTGATTTGATAGGTTTTTATTGGGAATTTGTGCATCCATGTTCATTAGAGATATTGGCCTGTAATTCTCTTTTTTTAATTGAGTCTTTCTCTGGTTTTGGAATCAGGGTAACTCTGGCCTCATAGAATAAATCTACAAATTTGTCTTCATTTCTTATTTTTTGGAATAATTTGCAAAGAAAATGTATTAATTCTTCTTTAAATATTTGTTAGAATTACCCTAGAAAGCCATCTGGCTCTGGACTTTTGTTTGTTGAGAGGTTTATGAATACTAATTCAATTTATTTCCTCATTATGGGTTTGCTTAAGTTTCTATTTCTTCTCTTTTCAGTTTTGGTAGTTTATATGTTTCTGGGAATTTACCAATTTTTTTGAAGTTGTCCAAATTTTGGCATATAATTTTTTGTAACACTCTCTTATAATTGTATTTCTATGGTATTGGTTGTTATTACTTTTCTCACATTTATGATTTTACTTATTTGGATCTTTTCTTTTTTCCTTTTGATAAGTTTGGGTAGGGCTTTATCAATTTTATTAATTTTACAAATGAACCAGTACCAGTTTCACTGCTCTGTTATGCTGTTTTTGTAGTTTCTATGTTTCATTTATTTCTACTCTGATCTTTATTATTTCCCCTCCTTCTGCTGGCCTTAGGCTTCATTTGTTGTTCTTTCTTTAGTTCCTTTAGGTGTAATGTTAGCTCATTTATTTAAGAGCTTTCTTTTTCTTGAAGTAGGCCTTTATTGCTATATGCTTCTCTCTTAGGAACAACTTTTTACTGCATCCCAAAGATTTTGGATCATTGTATTTTCATTTTCATTTGATTTCATGTACTTTTTAATTTTTTTCTTTGATTTCCTGATTGAACCATTCATTATGTAGTACCATGTTGCTTAATTTCTATGTTTTTATGGTTATTCCATTTTTTCCCCTGGTGGTTGACTTCAAGTGTCATAGTGTTGTGATCAGAAAATAGGCATGTTATGATCTCAATCTTTTTTACCTGTGTAGGTCTGACTTGTGAACTAGGGTGTGATCTATTCTGTAAAATTCCCCATATGTACTCAAAAAAATGTATATTCTGCTGTATATTCTGCTGCTTTAGGATGGAATGTCTGAATATATCTGTTAAGGCCATCTGGCCCAGGGTGCCATTCAAAGCCATTGTTTCCTTATTGATTTTCTGCTTAGATGACCTGTTCATTAGAGTAATTGTCTTCCTAAATTCTTCTACTATTATTGTATTATTATCAGTGTGTTCCTTTATGTTTGTTATTAATTGTTTTATATATTTGTGTGCTCCCAAATTGGGGGCATAAATATTTACGGTTGTTACATCTCCTAGATGGATAGTCCCCTTTATTATGAAATAGTACATTCTTCATCTATTGTTACAGTCTTTGGTTTAAAACATAGTTTGCCTGATGTGATTTTACTTATATGTGTAATTTAAGAAATAAAACACATGAATAAATGGGAAAGGGAAATTAAAAAAAGAGAGAGGGAAACAAAGCATAAGAAACTGTTAATAGATAACAAACTGAAGGTTGATGGAGAAAGGTGGGTGTGGGGGTGAACTAAATGGGTGATGGATATCAAAGTAGGCACTTGTTATGATGAGAACTGGGTGTTACATGTAAGTGAAGAATCACTAAATTCTACTCCTGAAACCAGTATTACACTCTATGTTAACTAAGTCAAATTTAAATAAAAATTTTTAAAAATCTTGTTTATCTGATATAAGTATTGTTACTCTGACCTTTTTTTTTACATCCCCTTGCTTAATAAATGTTTCTTCATCCCCTCACTTTCAATCTGCACATGTCTTTAGTTCTAAAATGAGTCTTTTGTATGCTACACATAGCTTTTTGTTTGTTTGTTTGTTTGTTTTAGCCATTCTGATACCTTAGGGTTTTTCATTGGAACATTTAGTGAATTTACACTCAGATTAATTGTTAGTAGATATGTATTTGTTTCCATTTGATTACTTGTTTTGTCATTGTTTCTGGAGATTTTCTTTGTTTCTTTCTTTTTTTTTAAGATTTTATTTATTGATTTGACAGAGAGAGATCACAAGTAGACAAAGAGGCAGGCAGAGAGAGAGAGGGAAGCAGGCTCCCTGCTGAGCAGAGAGCCTGATGCGGGACTCGATCCCAGGACCCTGAGATCATGACCTGAACCAAAGGCAGCGGCTTAACCCACTGAGCCACCCAGGCGCCCTCTTTGTTTCTTTCTCATCTTTGTCACTTTTGGTCTTTCCTTCCCACTCAAAGAGTCCCCTTTAATATTTCAGCAGGGCTGTTTCAATAGTCACACACTCCTTTAATTTCTGATTGAGAAACTCTTTATCTCTACATCTTTTTTTTTTTAATGGCAACATTCCATTGTACATGTATACCGCATCTTTTTTTTTTTTTAATTTTTCAGCATTCCCGAATTCATTCTTCTTTATCTCTACTTCTATTCTGAATGATAGCTGTGCTGGACACAATATTCTTGGATGCAAATTTTTCCCATTCAGCTTGTTGAATATATCATGTCACTACCTATGGCTTACCAAGTTTTACTTGAGAGATCTTCAGGTAGTTTTATAGGTCTCCCCTTTGATGTGAGGGAATTCTTTTCTCTTGCTGCTTTCAGTTTTTCTTTACCACCATATTTTGTAAATTTAATTACAATATGTCTTGGTGTTGGTCTCCTTTTGTTGATTTTGATGAGGGCTCTCTGTACCCCCTGGATCTAGATGTTGTTCCCTTAGCTGGTTTAGAGAAGTTTTTAGCTATTATTTCCTCAAATAAATTTTCTGCCTCTGTTTCTCTTCTTCTTCTGGAAATCCTATATTATAAATATTATTATGTTTGATGCAGTCACTCAGTTCCCTAAGTCTATTCTCATGTTCCATAATTCTTCTTTCTCTCTTTTGCTAAGCTTCATTATTTTCCCTAATTCTATCTCCTATATCACTTATTCAATCCTCTGCTTCTTCCATCCTTGTGTTCATTTTATCCAGCCTGTTTTGAACCTAAGATATTATATTTTTCATTTCTGACTGGTTGCTTTTTAACTCTTTTATCTCTATGTGAAGCATCTTCCTGGAGTCTTCCATTCTATTTCAAGCCCAGTGAATAACCCTATGATTGTCATTTTAAATTCTCCACCATGCATGTTACTTATATCTGTTTCACTTAGATCTCTGGCCATGATATTATCTTGTTCTTGTAATTGGGATGAATTCTGTCTTCATTTTTTGTCTGTCTTTGTCTTCTTCTCTATGTTAAAAAAGCCCATTATGTTTTCCTGAGATTATTGGCTTTCATTATTGTCCAGGGACCAGTGTTTCACAGATGGTCTCTGATGCATGCACTTTGCTGTTGTGTTTTGGTTGCTCTATCCTTCTAACCAGTCATCTGCAGAGGTTATCCTTGCCTGCACTGGGCAATGTTTGGTCCTCAGTCAGAGTGTGGCAAGTTTTAATTAGGTGCGCTCTGCTCTGCTTGTTAAATGAGACCTGATATTACTTCCACTAGAACAGAAGTCTTGTATCATTCTCTGGTGAGGAGCCATGGTGTGGGGAGGGGATTCAGCTAATCTTCTGTGGAAGGGGCCTGCCACACTGGGACTGAGGCTAAATTGACCTGAAAGGGTAGCTGGTAGAGCACAATATTGTGGGACCAGGTGTGGCCAGGTTAGGCAGTCAGTGTCAGTGCTGTGGTATTTACTGCAGGTGGGTGGCTCTGTGGTTATGTTGAGGCAGGGGAAGGAAAAGGTGCCAGCTAGCTCCTTTGTACTTGGAGAATGGTCTCCTTTCTCTTTTCTGTACTTTCCCCTTTCTGTACTTCTCTCTCCCAGGGAAGAACTCAGAGAAAATCAAATAATCTCCCCTGCATATGTCCCAGGTGCTTTTAGATTGCCATTTCTATACCATGTGCCTCTGTGTTGTCTGAACCCCTTCTTTCCAGGAGCAGTACAGTGTCCTCCAGCCTCTATCCCAACCAAGGCTGCTGACTTTTAAAACTCCAGGCTTTAGGGACATGGTATGGGCAGGGGTCTGCACTAGTCATCCTGGTAAGGGTCTTGCCATGGTGTGATTGAGGGAGATTTGATCAAAATGATGAATTGCACCAGAGCACAGGCACTTGAGACTTAAGAGTGAGAAGGCTAGGCAACCAGTGTCTGCACTGAGCTATCATTCATAGATGAATCTGCACTTATGCTAAGGTGAGGGAGAAAATAATTGGCATTCATGGGTTCCTTTGTCCCCAGAGAGTCATCTCCATGAAAACCACCTCTCAGTGACAAGCTCTAATAGGGACTATCCTCCCTGTTTGCCCCAGGTGTTCCTCAGGTATCTGCTTCCATGCTACTTGCCCACTGTTATGTTTTGTTTGTTTGTTTTATTATGTTTTGTTTTATTTTGCCAGGCTTCTCTCCAGGAGTAAGACAGTGACCTCAGAGCTCTATCCCGGCCAAGACAGTGGACCTCCAAAACTCTAGTCTTCAAGCCCCACTGGTTGTAAGACCTCACAAAAATCATCCCTTCCTGTTTTCCCAGAAAATGGCTTGGGGAAGTGTTGTCCTGATGCATTCCACTGTGTGCTCCTATCTCTTGTCTTTCTCTTCAATGAGGCCTCTCTCCCCTCCACATCCATTTCTCTCCCAGTGTCTCTGCATATCTACTTTCTTTGATGTGGCTTCTTCTGTACCTTTAATTGTGGAGTTTGTTCTGTCTGTCCTCAGGTTGATTTCTTGTGTATTCAGAATGATTTGATAGTTATCTACTTGTGTTGATAAGAAGACAAGAGGAGCTTAAGGTCTTTCTCCTAAGCTGCCATCTTCTGTGCTCTGTAGTAGAGAGTGTGTTTGTTTAATGAATAAATAAACAAAAAGCAGAATTAGACCTAAAAACACAGAGAACAAACTGATGGTTGTCAGAGGAGAGAGGGGTGAATGAGTGGCCAAAACAGGTTAGGGGGAGTGGAGATACAGACTTGAAGTTATGGAATGAGTAAGTCACAGGAAGAAATGTCACATCAGAAGGATCAATGATATTGTAATAGTCATGTACAGGGACAGATGGTAGCTACACACACAATGAAAAATAGCATAATGTATGAACTTGCTGAATTACCATGTTATATACCTAAAATTAATATAACATATACCAAAAATTTATATAATATCAACTATACTTAAAGTCTGTTTGTTTGTTCATTTGTTCATTTGTTTGATGTTTTAGATTCCACATATAAGTGAAATCATATAGTGTTTGTCTTCCTCTATCTGACTTACCTAGTGTTATACCTTCTGAATCTATCCATATTATCACACATGGCAAGATTTTATTCTTTTTTATAGCTGAGTAGTATTCTGTTGTGTTATGTTCTTTAACCATTTATCAATCAATGAGCAATTTGTTGCTTTTGTATCTTTGTACTGTAAGTAATACTGCAATAAACATGGGGGTGCATATATCTTTCAGAATTAGCCTTTCCATTTTTTGGTGGGAGGGGAGAATACCCCTTAGTGGAAATACTGGATTATATATTATTTCTATTTCTTATATTTTAAGGAATATCTACACTATTTCCCGCAGTGGATGTAGCAATTTAAATTCCCACCAATAATGCACAAGTGTTCCCTTTTTTCCACATCCTCGTTAGCACTTGTTATTTCTTCTTTGTTTGTTTGTTTGGTTTTTATGATTCTAGTTATTCTAACTGATGTGAGGTGATATCTCATGATTTTTATTTGCATTTCCCTGATTATTAGTGATATTGAGCATCCTTCCATGTGTTCGTTGGCACTGTTTATGTCTTCTTTGGAAAAATGACTTTTCAGTTCCTCTGCCCATTTAAAAAGTCTAGTTATTTTGGGGTTTTTTGGTGTTGACTTGTTTAAGTTCTCTATATATTTTAGGTATGAGCTCCTTATCTGATATAGCATTTGCAAATATCTTCTCCCATTGAGTAGGCTGCCTTTTTGTTTAGATGATGGTCTCCCTTTTGTGAAGTGCTTTGTATTTTGGTGTAGTCCTGATTGTTTATTTTTGCTTCTCTTTCTTTTGCCCCCAGACATATCCATAAATCAATAAATATATTGCTAGGTTGATGTGAAAGAAGTTACGTCTTATGCTTTCTTTCAGAGATTTTATGATTTTAGGTTCCATAACTTGGTTTTTAATCCATTTTGAATTTATTTCTGTGTATGGATTAAGAAACTGGTGCAATTTCTACTGGGTGTTTACCCCAAAAATACAGATGTAGCTAAAAGAAGAGCCATATCTACCCCCAGTGTTCATAGCAGCAATGGCCACAATCACCAAACTGGATAGAACCAAGATGCCCTTCAACAGACGAATGAATAAAGAAGATATGGTCCATATATACAATGGAATATTACGTCTCCATCAGAAAGGATGAATACCTAACTTTTGTATCAACATGGATGGGACTGGAGGAGATTATACTGAGTGAAATAAGTCAAACAGAGAAAGTCAATTGTCCTAAGGTTTCACTTACTTGTAGAGCATAAGGAATAACATGGAAGACATTCAGAGAAGGAGAGTAAAAGTGGATTGGGGGAAATTGGAGGGGGAGACAAAGCATGAAAGATTGTGGACTTTGAGGAAAAAACTGAGGGTTTTGGAAGGGAGGGGATGAGGGGATGGGAGAGCCTGGTGGTGGGTATTAAGGAGGGCACATATTACATGGAGTACTGGGTGTGGTGCATAAGCAATGAATCTTGGAACACTGAAAAAAATAAAATTTAATTTAAAAATAAAAAATTAAAATTAAAAAAAGAAACTGCTGTAATTTCACTCTTTTTGTGTAGCTGTCAAATGTGCCTTCACCATTTATTGAAAAGGTTGTTTTCTCCTGATTGTATAATATTGTCAAAGATTAACTGAGCATATAATCATTAGTTTATTTCTGGGCCCTAAGTTCTATCCTATTGGCCTATATGTCTATTTTTGTACCAGTATCATACAGTTGCAATTACTAAGGCTTGTAGTATAACTTTAAATCTGGAATTATGATACCTCCAGTTTTGTTCTTTCTCAATATTAACTTTGGCTATCCAAGGTCTTCGCGTGTGTGTGTTTTTATAAAGATTTTATTTATTTGACAGAGAGACACTCAGTGAGAGAAGGAACAGAAGCAGGGGGAGTAGGAGAGGGAGAAGCAGACCTCCAGCCAAACAGGGAGCTCAATGTGGAGCTTAATCCCAGGACCCTGGTAGCATGACCTGAGCTAAAGGCAGACACTTAACAATTGAGCCACCTGGGTGCCCTAAGGTCTTTGTGGTTTTATACAAATTTTAAAATCATTTTTTCTAGTTAAGTGGAAAATTCTGCTGTCACTTTGATATAAATTGCATTGAATTATCTATTAACTGGGTAGTATAGATACTGTAACAATATTAATTCCTCTAATTCATGAACATGGTTTATCTTTCTATTTGTATTGTTTTCAACTTCTTTCATCAATATTTTATAGTGCTCAGGATATAGGTCTTTCATTTCTTTGGTTAAATTTGTGCCTAGCTATTTTATTCTTTTAGAGACAATTGAAAATGGAATTTTTAAAAAATTTTCCTATCTGTTACTTCATTATTAGTGTATAGAAATGAAACATTTCTCTATATTAATATTGTATTCTTACTTTACTGAATTTATTTATTAGTTCTAATAGTTTTTAAAATTATTTAAAAATATTTATTTATTAACCCTAATAGTTTATTGGTGGAGTAATATATATATAGTATCTATCATCTCTCTCTCTCTTTCTCTCTCTCTCTCTCTCTCTATATATATATATATATATATATATCATGTCATTTGCAAATAGTGGTTTTACTTCTTCCTTACCAATTCAAGTGCCTTTTATTTCTTTTTCTTTTCTGACTGCTGTAGCTGGGACTTCCACTACTAATGTTAAATAAATGTATTGAAAGTGGACATCCTTTTTCCTTTTAGTGCTTTGAATATATCATGCCACTTTCTTCTGGTCTATAAATTTTCTGCTGAAAAATCAGCTGATATCTTATAGGGTTTCCTTTGTATGTAATTTTATTTTCTCTTGATACTTCTAAAATTCAACTCTTTAACATCACTTTTTTGCCATTTTATTTTATTTTATTTTATTTATTTTAGGAACAAACAAATGCACAGTCCCTTTAATTTGGAAGGTCACGCATGCCAACCAATATTTGTATGTAAACTTCATTTACCATCAAAACAGAAAAGGTTAAAAAAATCCAATATTTTTCAAAGAATTTTAGCAGCAATGTAACTTGTGATTTTTTAAATTACATTTAAGTATTCTATTATTTTCTTTCTCATATAAGTGACTAACCATCTGTTCCTTGTGTTTATCCAACATTTTTTGAAATTCAAAAGGGCTCCACATGATCTTATCTCATTATCAATGGTTCTATGAAAAAGAAAATATTATCCCTATTTTGTAATGATAGTATTATTACCACTTTATATTTCCTTATAACATTGAAGGTACTTTTCTTCTAATATAGATGAAGAGTATAAAATGTAGTAAAGCTGTGGCTACACAAGACTTACAGGAAAACCTCAATTTCTGACTGTAACTTTGGAAAGGTTAAATAAGTTTTTACATTTTAAATATTAAATGTCTTCATGTAGGGCGCCTGGGTGGCTCAGTGGGTTAAGCCGCTGCCTTCGGCTCAGGTCATGATCTCAGGGTCCTGGGATCGAGTCCCACATTGGGCTCTCTGCTCAGCAGGGAGCCTGCTTCCCTCTCTCTCTCTGCCTGCCTCTCTGTCTACTTGTGATCTCTCTCTGTCAAATAAATAAATAAAATCTTTGAAAAAAAATGTCTTCATGTAGTCCTCCTTAGCTTTACCTTGTGGGGGCTCCCTGTACTTCCAGTACTGGGGTGTTTGTTTCCTTCCCCATATCTGGGAAGTTTTCAGTTATCATTTCTAAAAATAAAAAAAGTTTTTTGCTCCCTTTTCTCTCTTGTCCTTCTGGAATCTCTATAAAGCAAATGTTATGTTTGTTGATATCATAGAGGTCTCTTAACCTATTCCCCATTATTATTATTATTATTATTTTACTACTAACTACTACTACTACTACTACTACTACTACTACTACTACTACAACTACATGATATTCAGGTTGTTGGTTGCTTTTATTTACACTGTGTTCCTGATTGCTGATTCATTCTTCTGCATTCTCTAATCTGCTGTTGATTCTCTCTAGTGTATTTTCTTTTCATTTCAGTTATTGAATTCTTCAACTCTGCCTGGTTCTTTATATATATACATAAAATATATATTTTTATATATTTACATATATATTTACATATATATTTTATATAGAAATATAAAATATGTATATTTTATATTTCTCTATTGAAGGTTTCACTGAGTTTCTCCACTCAAAAGAGTGGACTCAAGTCCAATGAGTATCTTAGTGAGTATCTTTATAACCTTACTTTAAACTTTTTATCAGACTTATTGGTTATTTCTGTTTCATTTGGCCCTTTTACTGGGATTTTTGTCTTATTCTTTCATTTAGGATATTTTCTTCTGTCTCCTCATTATGTCTAATTCTGTCTGTGTGTGTTTCTATATATTAAGTACTTTACCTATGTCTCCTGGTCTTCAGAGTAGTGACTTTGTGTAGAAGAGATCATGTGGTGCCTTATAATACAGTACCCTCTAACACCAGGACCAGGTGCTCCAGGAGTGTCCCCTGTGTGGGCTGTGTATGCCTTTCTATTATAGCTGAGCCACTCTTCCATTTGGCTTAGTTGGCTGCAATGACCTGCATTTGCCTGCTATGGGAGAGGGTCAGGGTTTGCCCCCTTGCACTTTTGAGAGACTTGTCTGCTGCTGCCATGGGCCATTTGTTGGGCAGGGTTCACATTCAGTATGGCTGTAAGCAATTAGCTTCTCTGCTACAGCTGCAGGTACACTTAAAGCCAGAACTTGCTCCCTGCACAACCAGTTAAGAAGTATGGCTATAGGAATTGCAGTGTGCTGGCTTGTGTGGTTAACCCACATACACAGGGTGGAAGTCAGTTCACAGTGGTGTTGGTCCAGGGCAAGGCTGCCTGCTGAGTGTGGTGAGAACTGAGAAGAAAATTGGAGGAATGATGTCAAGGCAGGCAGATTGGGTGAGGTGGGTCTTCAGGGTAACACAGGAGCATTCCATGTGGTACTACAAAGTTAGATGCAGAATGTTAGAACCAGTTCTCACAAACCTCTGGCTAGCTAAACAGGGGAAGGGCAGGAAAAATGATGCCCCCCCCCATCACTTTTGTTCTTGAACGAATCTCCTACAGATTCCTGCCTCTCCAGCACACATTCTGAGATTAGTCAATAAACTTAATGTATACCCCAGACACATGTCAAACTGCTTCTATTTTGATGTGTATCAGGCTGTTATTTAGTTTGCTATCTCAATAATGGCAGGTACTTTGTTTCCTATCAGCCTCAGATTCTCCTGGAGGTGATGCGAATTTTTAAAGCTCCCTGAGTCAAGCTCCACATCAAAGCCAGACATTACAGAAACTCACATTCCCAGTGCAGACCCTTAGTGCTGGGAGTGCCCTATAGAGGGTCCAATTTCCTTGCTTACTTGTGCATGTGTTGTTGTTCCCATTTGTGATTAATCATGGTGATGAGCTTGTTCCCAAATGTGCCTTCACCCCTTCTATCCTTTTGATGTGGTCTTCTCTCTATAACTAGCTGTGGGTTATCTGTTGTGCCAGTCTTTAGGTCATTTTCAGAATTAGTTGTATAAATGTAGCTGTTGCCTTGGTATGCCCATAGAGCAAGGGGAGCTCAGAATCTTCCTACTCTGCCATCTTCAAAATATCTGACTTGTGATTTTTTTCTGCTTTTCTTAGATTTAGGACATGATTTTTTTTTCTTTTAATCTATGTGTAAGTTACAGAATTTGTAAAATGTATTTCTGTTACCTAAGATTAAACAATTCATCCCCCCTCAACTAAACCCTCCAGAATTTGAAAACTCCTAATATTCTTGGATTTATGACACTACAGTTAATATATGACCAGAAATTTTTAAATGACTAAGGTTGATTTTAAGGAGCCAATGCTAACTAGGCTACTCTTAGAGGGTGGAAAAACAGCCCATAATAGTCATAAAGGGATCCCTGATATGTAAGGCACAAATAAATGTCACTGCTTGCCACACTCATGAACCTCAGCATATTTGGGAACTTCAAGAGAGGAATTTATCCAAATAGGTTTTGTGGGCAAAATCTAATGGTAAGTTCTAGGTGTGACTTCCTATCCTCAAGAAACTATAAAATCCAGTTTTTTTAACTTCATTTTATTTTTTGTGTTCCAAGATTCATTGTTTATGCCTTATACCCAGGGCTCCATGCAATACATGCTATAAAATCCAGTTTTATGAAAAGTTCCATCAAAAAATAAAACCCTAAAGAGACCTACAAGGATTGTCATCACTCCTACTGCACTTCTACTGCACTTCTATGAATAATCAGACCAACTTTAATAACTAAATTTATTTTGCAAATAAATTAGTCAGATTTTTATTCTCTTTGATGGAAAAGGAGAAGCAAAGAAAAATTCATTTATATTTTTCAAAGAAAAGGGTAATATCGCTTTTCTTTTCATGAACAAGGGAGGGGCTGAAGAAGATTCTTTGTTTGACAAAACTTTTATTTTTCCTTTCAAGATTTTATTTAAATTCAAGTTAGTTCACATAGAGTATAGTATTCATTTCAGGGGTGGAGTCTAGTGATTCATCAGTTCCATATGAACACCAGTGCTCATTACAACATGTGTCCTCCTTAATGCCCATCACCCACTTACCCCATTCCCCCACCTCCTGCACAACAAACCTGTTTGTTCCCTATAGTAAGGAGTCTCTTATGTTTCGCCTCCCTCTCGGTTTTCCTCTTATTTTATTTATCCTTTCCTTCCCCTGTTCTTCTGTTTGGTTTCTTAAATTCCACATATGAGTGAAATCATATGGCATATTTCTTTCTCTGACTGAATTCTTTCACTTAGTGTAATACCCTCTAGTTCCGTTCTTATCATGGCAAATGGGAAAATTTCACTCTTTTTGATGGCCGATATACATATACATATATATGCATGAATATTAATGAATATTCATGAATATATAATATGAATAGATATGAAATGAAATATATGATATATAATGTATATGAAATATATATATATATATATATATATATATATATATATATATATATGACTTGTTCTTTATCCACATTTGTTGATGAATATCTGGGTTATTTCCATATTTTGGCTATTGTGGACATTGCTGCTATAAAAATTGGGGTGCCAGTGCCCCTTCAAATTAATATGTTTGTATACCTTTGATAAATACCCAATAGTCTCAATTTCTATGTCATAAGGTGGCTCTATTTGTAACATTTTAAGGTACCTCTATACTGTTTTCCCAAGTGGCGGTACCAGTTTGCATTCCCATCAACAATGTAAGAGAGTTCTCCCTTCTCCACATCATTGCCAACATCTGTTGTTTCCTGACTTGTTAATTTTAGGCATTCTGACAAGTGTGAGGGGGAATCCCATTGTGATTTTCATTTGTATTTCCCTGGTGATGAGTGATGCTGAGCATTTTTCCATGTGTCTGTTAGGTATTTGTGTCTTCTTTGGAAAAAGTGTCTATTTATGTCTTCTGCTAATTTCTTAACTAGATTTTAAATTTTGGGTATGTTGATTTTGACATGTTCTTTATAGATCTTGGATACGAACCTTTATTAAATATATCATGTGGAAATATCTTCTCCCAATCCATGGGTTGCCTTTTAGTTTTGTTGATTATTCCTTATTCAGTGAAGAAAAATGTTATATTAATGAATTCCCAATAGTTCATTTTTGCTTTTGTTTCTCTTGCCTCCTGAGATTTGTCTAACAGGGAATTGTTAGAGCCAATGTCAAAGGGATTGCTACCTGGGTTCTCCTTTAGTATTTTGATTATTTCCTTTCTCACACTTGGGTATTTCATCCATTTTTAGTTTATTTTTGTGTATGTTGTAAGAAAGTGGTCCAGTTTCATTTTTCTGCATCTTTGCTGTCCAGTTTTTCACAGAGCATTTGTTGAAGAAACTATCTTTTTTAATAGGATATTCTTTACAACTTTGTCAAATATTAGTTAACTGTATAGTTGTGAGTAAATTATTGGTTCTCTATTCTGTTTCATTAATCTATATTTCTGTATCTGTGCTGATACCATACTGTCTAGATGATTATATATTTGTAATAGAGCTTGAAGTCTGGAATCATGATACCTCCAGATTTGGTTTTCTTTTTCAGCTTTACTCGGGCTGTTCAGGGTCTTTTTTGGTTCCATATAAATTTTGGAATTGTTTGTTCCAGTTCTGTGAAAAATACTCATGCTATTTTGATAAGGATTGCATTGAATTTGTAGATTGCTTTGGGAAAGATAGCTATTTTAACAATATTTGTTTTTCTAATCCATGAGTCTGGAATGCTTTCCACTTCTTTATTGTTATTAATTTCTTTTCAGCATAACATAGCACCACACCCAGTGCTCCATGCCACATGTGCCCTCCATAATACCCACCACCTGGCTCCCCCAAACTCCCACCCTCCTTCTTTGTGTTTTCTTCAATTTCTTCCATAAGCATACTATAGTTGCCAGAGTAAAGATCTTTTACCTTTTTAATTAGGTTTATTCCTAGGTGTCGTATGGGTTTGGGGTGCAATTACAAATGGGATTGATTCTTTTATTTCTCCTTCTGCTAATTCATTACTGATGTATAGAAATGCAACAGGATTCTCTGTACTAATTTTGTATCCTGTGACTTTTCTGTGCTCCTCTATCAGTTCTAACATTTCTTTTTAGTCCTTCAGGTTTTCTATGTGGGTATCATGTGTGCAAAGAGTGAACATTTAACTTATTGCTTGCCAGTCTGGATGCCTCTCATTTCTTTTTGATTCCTGATGCAAAAAATCCCAGAACTATGTTAAATAACTGTGATATAAGTGGGTATCCCTGTAGTGTTCCTGACTGAGAGCTTTTCCCTCATTGAAGGTGGTATTAGGTGTGGGTCTTTTGTATATGACCTTTATGATGCTGAGGTATGTTCTTTCTATATCTACTTACTGGAGGGTTTTTATCAAGAAAAGATTCTGTATGTTATCAAATGCTTTTTCTTCATCTATTGAGAGGATTATATTATTATTATCCTCTCATTTATTAATGTGGTGTATCAAAGCAATTGATTTCTTGATATTTAAACACCTGTGTAGCCCAGGAATAAATCCATTTGGTTGTGGTGAATAATACATTTAATTCACCGTTGCATCCTATTAGCTAGTATCGGGGTTTTTTTAAACATTTTTTTAAGATTTTATTTTTCTTTAATTAATTAATTTTTTTTTCAGTGTAACAGTATTCATTGTTTTTGCACCACACCCAGTGCTCCATGCAATCCGTGCCCTCTCCAATACCCACCACCTGGCTCCCCCAACCTCCTACCCCCCCGGGCCCTTCAAAACCCTCAGATTGTTTTTTCAGAGTCCATAGTCTTTCATGGTTCACCTCCCCTTCCAATTTCCATCAACTCCCTTCTCCTCTCCATCTCCCCTTGTCCTCCATGTTATTTGTTATGCTCCACAAATAAGTGAAATCATATGATAATTGACTCTCTCTGCTTGACTTATTCCACTCAGCATAATCTCTTCCAGTCCCGTCCATGTTGCTACAAAAGTTGGGTATTCATCCTTTCTGATGGAAGCATAATACTCCATAGTGTATATGGACCACATCTTCCTTATCCATTCATCCGTTGAAGGGCACCTTGGTTCTTTCCACAGTTTGGCAACCATGGCCATTGCTACTATAAACATTGGGGTACAGATGGCCCTTCTTTTCACTACATCTGTATCTTTGGGGTAAATACCCAGTAGCGCAATGGCAAGGTCATAGGGAAGCTCAATTTTTAATTTCTTGAGGAATCTCCACAGTGTTTTCCAACGTGGCTGCACCAACTTGCATTCCCAACAACAGTGTAAGAGGGTTCTCCTTTCTCCACATCCCCTCCAACACATGTTGTTTCCTGTCTTGCTAATTTGGGCCATTCTAAGTGGTGTAAGGTGGTATCTCAATGTGGTTTAAATTTGAATCTCCCTGATGGCTAGTGATGATGAACATTTTTTCATGTTTCTCATAGCCATTTGTATGTCTTCTTTGAAGAAGTGTTTGTTCATGTCTTCTGCCCATTTTTTTTTTGATATGATTGTCTGTTTTGTGTGGATTGAGTTTGAGGGGTTCTTTATAGATCCTGGATATCAACCTTTTGTCTGTACTGTCATTTGCAAATATCTTCTCCCATTCCGTGGGTTGCCTCTTTGTTTTGTTGATTGTTTCCTTTGCTGTGCAAAAGCTTTTTATCTTGATGAAGTCCCAAAAGTTCATTTTCACTTTTGTTTCCTTTGCCTTTGGAGACATATCTTGAAAGAAGTTGCTGTGGCTGATATCGAAGTGGTTACTGCCTATGTTCTCCTCTAGGATTCTGATGGATTCCTGTCTCACGTTGAGGTCTTTTATCCATTTTGAGTTTATCTTTGTGTACAGTGTAAGAGAATAGTCGAGCTTCATTCTTCTACTTATAGCTGCCCAGTTTTCCCAGCACCATTTATTGAAGAGACTGATATTTTTTCCACTGTATATTTTTTCCTGTTTTGTCGAAGATTATCTGACCATAGAGTTGAGGGTCCATCTGGGCTCTCTACTCTGTTCCACTGGTCTATGTGTCTGTTTTTTATGCCAGTACCATGCTGTCTTGGTGATCACAGCTTTGTAGTAAAGCTTGAAATCAGGTAATGTGATGCCCCCAGTTTTATTTTTGTTTTTCAACATTTCCTTCGTGATTTGGGGTCTCTTCTGATTCCATACAAATTTTTGGATTATTTGCTGTAGCTCTTTGAAAAATGCCGGTGGAATTTTGATCGGAATGGCATTAAAAGTATAGATTGCTCTAGGCAGTATAGACATTTTAACAATGTTTATTCTTCCGATCCAAGAGCATGGGATGGTCTTCCATGTTTTTGTGTCTTCTTCAATTTCTTTCATGAGTGTTCTGTAGTTCCTTGAGTACAGATCCTTTAACTCTTTGGTTAGGTTTATTCCTAGGTATCATATGGTTCTTGGTGCTATAGTAAATGGAATCAATTCTCAAATTTCCCTTTCTGTATTTTCATTGTTAATGTAAAAGAAAGCCACTGATTTCTGTACATTGACTTTGTGTCCTGCCATGTTGCTGAATTGCTGTATGAATTCTACTAGTTTGGGGATGGAGTCTTTTGGGTTTTCCTTATAAAGAATCATGTCATCTGCGAAGAGACAGAGTTTGACTTCTTCATTGCCAATTTGGATACCTTTTATTTCTCTTTGTTGACTGATTGCTGTTGCTAAGACTTCTAATATTATGTTGAACAAGAGTGGTGAGAGTGGGCATCCTTGTCGTGTTCCTGATCTCAATGGGAAGGCTGCAAGCTTTTTCCCATTGAGGATGATATTTGCTGTGGGTCTTTCATAGACAGATTTTTATGAAGCTCAAGAATATTCCCTCTATCCCTATACTTTGAAGCGTTTTAATCAGGAATGGATGCTGGATTTTTTTCAAATCCTTTTTCTGCATCAATTGAGAGGACCATGTGGTTCTTCTCTCTTCTCTTATTAATTTTTTCTATCACATTGATTGATTTGCGAATGTTGAACCATCCTTGTAGCCCAGGAATGAATTCCACCTGGTCATGGTGGATAATCTTTTTAATATGCTGTTGAATCCTGTTTGCTAGGGTCTTGTTGAGAATCTTAGCATCCATATTCATCAGTGATATTGGTCTGAAATTGTCCTTTTTGGTAGGGTCTTAGCCTGGTTTGGGGATCAGGGTAATGCTGGCTTCATAGAAAGAGTCTGGAAGTTTTCCTCCTGCTTCAATTTTTTGAAACATCTTCAGGAGAATAGGTGTTATTTCTTCTTTGAAAGTTTGGTAGAATTCTCCAGGGAAGCCATCAGGTCCTGAGCTTTTGTTTTTAGGAGGTTTTTGATCACTGCTTCAATCCTATTACCAGATATCAGTCTATTCAGGTTGTCAATTTCTTTCTGGTTCAATTTTTGGAGTTTATAGCTTTCCAGGAATGCATTCATTTCATCTAGGTTGCTTAGCTTATTGGCATATAACTGTTGATAATAACTTCTGATGATTGTTTCTACTTCCTTGGTGTTCTGATCTCTCCCTTTTCACTCATAATTTCATTAATTTGGGCTTTCTCTCTTTTCTTTTGGATTAGTGTGGCCAAATGTTTTATCAATCTTATTGGTTCTTTCAAAAGAAACAACTTCTAGTTTCATTGATACGTTCTACTGTATCTCTGGTTTCTACCTCATTGATCTCTGCTCTAATATTGATTATTTCCCTTCTTATGTGTGGAGTTGGTTTGATTTGTTGTTGATTCTCCAGTTCTTTAAGGTATAGAGACAGCTGGTCTGTTCTGGCTTTTGCAATTGCTTTGAGGGTGGCTTGGATGGCTCTGTATTTCCCCCTTAGAGCCCCCTTTGCTGTATCCCATAGGTTTTGGACCGAAGTGTCTTCATTCTCATTGGTTTCCATGAATTGTTTCAGTTCTTCTTTGATCTCCTGGTTGATCCAAGCATTCTTAAGCAAGGTGGTCTTTAGCTTCCAGGTGTTTGAGTTCCTTCTGTACTTTTCCTTGTGATTGAGCTCCAGTTTCAAAGCATTGTGGTCTGAGAAGATGCAAGGAATAATATCAGTCTTTTGATATCGATTGAGTCCTGATTTGTGACCCAGTATGTGGTCTATTCTGGAGAAGGTCCCATGTGCACTTGAGAAGAATGCGTATTCTGTTGTTTTAGGGTGGAATGTTCTGTATATATCTATGAGTTCCATCTGGTCCAATGTGTCATTCAATGCTCTTGTTTCTTTATTAATTTTCTGCTTCAATGATCTATTTTTGAGAGAGGCATGCTAGGATCTCCTATTATTGTATTCATATAAATATGACTCTTTATCTTGATTAACAGTTTTCTTATGTACTTGGCTACTCCCATATTGGGGGCATAGACATTTACAATTGTTAGATTATCTTGGTGGATATTCCCTTTAAGAATGATGTAGTGTCCTTCTATATCTCTGACTACAGTCTTTAGTTTAAAATCTAATTTGTCTGATATGAGAATCGCTACCCTGGCCTTCTTTTGAGGCCCATTGGCATGAATGATCATTCTCCAACCCTTCACTTTCAGTCTGGGTGTCTCTTTAGGTTCAAAATGGGTCTCTTGTAGACAACATATGGATGGGTCCTGTCGTTTTATCCAATCTGCAACCCTGTGCCGTTTTATGGGTGCATTTAGGCCATTCACATTGAGAGTGATTATTGATAGATACATTTTTGTTGACATAGGGTTACCTTTGAAGTCTTTCTTTGTTTAGATTGTCTCTATATTTCTGTTCAATGCTATTCTTAGGATTTGTCCTCTTCTATAGAACCCCCCTTAATATTTCCCGCAGTGTCGGCTTGGTGGTTGCATAGTCTTTTAAGCCTTGCCAGTGTTAGAAACTCTTTATCTCTCCATCCATTTTGAATGTCATTCTTGCTGGATAAAGTATTCTTGGCTGCATGTTCTTCTCATTTAGTGCCCTGAATATATCTTGCCAGCCCTTTTTGGCTTGCCATGTCTCTGTGGACAGGTCTGACGTTATTCTGATGGGCTTTCCTCTGTAAGGAAGGAGACTCTTTGTCCTACTGGCTTTCAAGAGATTATATCTACAATTATGATTCATCAATTTGACTATCAGGTGCCTTGATGTTTTTCTGGAATCTATAATCTTGGGTGGAGACCGTTTGGCCTCTAGTACGTGAACGCTGGTTCCATTCATGAGATAGGGAAAATTTTCATGAAGAACTTGTTCCACTATATCTTCTAGACTTCTTTCTTTCTCCTCCCCTTCAGGGATTCCAATAATTCTGACGTTGGAACATTTCATGGCGTCATTTATTTCCCTGATTCTGTTTTCATGGCTTCTAAGCTGTTTGTTCCAGGCTTCCTCCTGATCCTTTCTCTCTATCTGTTTGTCCTCCAGATCACTAATTCTATCTTCTGTCTCAGTTACCCTAGCTTCGAGAGAATTTAGATTAGATTGGAACTCATTGACAGCATTGTGAACCTCAGCCCTGGTAGCTTTTAGCTCTGCCCTAACATTGTGAACATCATCTCTGGTCACTTTCAGTTCAGACCTAATTAATTCCATTTGGTCATCCATGGCTTTCTCCAACCTAGCTATTGCCTGGATAATTGTTAGCCTGAATTCTCTTTCCGACATATTGTCTATGTTGATAGCCATTAACTCTGTTTCAGAAGGCCCACCCTCTGTATTTTTCTCCTGTTGGGCATTCCTCCTCCTAGTCATTTTGGTGAGAGATGACTGAACAGATGTAGCTGGATGTATCAACCGTGGTGCAGTCAAGGTGCACCCTGGAACACTTCTGAGCAATCAGGATTCCCACCCAAATGAGAGAAAAAAGTAAAGAAAAACAAACAAAAAAAAAAAAAGAGAGAGAGAGAGAGAGACAGGAAAGAAAGGGAAGATAAAAGAGAAGGTTTATCCCAAATGGGCCCCAGGGAAGTATACAAACAAAAACAGACAAACAAAAAGACTGATAAAAGTATATGATAAAAGAAAAAAAAGAAATATATATATATATATACATATATATATATGCAAATAAAGGAAGAACCTCGTCAAAAAGAGCCCCAAGTGTAAAATTTATATACTATCAGGACAAATACAAAAATACAGAAACACTGGTGGAAGAAAAAGATGGGAGAGTGGTTATAAATTCTCAGTGTGGGCAAGGAAGGTTGTTTTGATTCTTCCTGGATGTATCTTGATATCTTTGTTAAAGGACTCAACTTTCCTAAGATAAAGGGGGATTAAAAATTGGTTTACCTATAGGGGTAGTATTGATTGGGGAAAGGAGATTACTTTGAAGTTTAACTCTATATGAATATTAGAAAATAAAAATAAAAAAGGAATAAACTAGACTAAACTAAACTAAAATTTAAAAAAAGAAATTTAAAAAATAGAAATGCAAAAGAAAAACACAGGTGTATGTATCAAAAAGTTCAGGTTAGAAGGTTATTATGGAATTTGATGTCCTGGACAGATCACTGTGATGGTAAATAGGTTAAAAATTATCTATATTTTAAAAATGAGCCAGAATAGTGGGAACAAATTAAAAATAAAAGTTGTCCTATGAAGTAGTGGTGGTTGTTCTCTTGTAGTCTTTTTTTTTTTTTTTTTTTTTTTTAAGAATGCCCTTCAACGGACGAATGGATAAGGAAGATGTGGTCCATATACACTATGGAGTATTATGCCTCCATCAGAAAGGATGAATACCCAACTTTTGTAGCAACATGGACGGTTTGGAAGAGATTATGCTGAGTGAAATAAGTCAAGCAGAGAGAGTCAATTATCATATGGTTTCACTTATTTGTGGAGCATCACAAATAACATGGAGGACAAGGGGAGTTAGAGAGGAGAAGGGAGTTGGGGGAAATTGGAAGGGGAGGTGAACCATGAGAGACTATGGACTCTGAAAAACAATCTGAGGGTTTTGAAGGGGCGGGGGGTGGGAGGTTGGGGGAACCAGGTGGTGGGTATTGGAGAGGGCACGGATTGCATGGAGCACTGGGTGTGGTGCAAAAACAAGGAATACTGTTATGCTGAAAATTAAAAAAAAAAAAAAAAAGAAAATGATGGGAAATTGCTAGATTTGTGAAGTGACTGACGTCCTCTTTTTCATAGAATAAGTAGCATGTTTATATTTTAAGTGCAATTAAAAGTTGTTTTTAAAGAAAAAAAAAAGATTCTCAACAAATCCTAGCTTATAGGATTCAACAGTACATTAAAAAGATTATCCACCATGACCAAGTGGGATTTATCCCTGGGTTTCAAGGATGGTTCAACATTTGCAAATCAATCAATGTGATAGAACAAATCAATAAGAGAAGAGAGAAAAACCACATGGTCCTCTCAATTGATGCAGAGTAAAGCATTTGACAAAATCCAGCATCCGTTCCTGATTAAAATGTATCAAAATATAGGGATAGAGGGAACATTCCTCAACTTCATAAAATCCGTCTATGAAAAACCTTCAGTGAGTATCATCCTCAATGGGGAAAAACTGACAGCCTTCCTTTTGAGATCAGGAACACGACAAGGATGCCCACTCTCACCACTCTTGTTCAACATAATATTAGAAGTCCTAGGAACAGCAATCAGTCAATAAAGAGAAATAAAGGCGATTCAAATTGGCAATGAAGAAGTCAAACTTTCTCTCTTCGCAGATGACGATACTTTATATGGAACCCCAAAAGACTCCACCCCAAACTACTAGAACTCATGCAGAAATTCAGAAATGTGGCAGAATACAAAACCAATGTACAGAAATCAGTTGCTTTCTTATACACTAACAATGAAAATACAGAAAGGGAAAATAGAGAATCAATTCCATTTTTATAGCACCAAGAACCATAAGATACCTGGAAATAATCCTAACCAAAGAGGTAAAGGATCTGTAGTCGAGGAACTACAAAACACTCATGAAAGAAATTGAAGAAGACACAAAGAGATGTAAAAACATCCCATGCTTATGGATCAAAAGAATAAACCTTGTTAAAATGTCTATACTCCCTAGAGCAATCTGTACTTTTAATGTCATTCCGATCAAAATTCAACCAGCATTTTTCAAAGAGCTGGAGCAAACTCCTAAAATTTGTGTGGAATCAGAAGAGACCCCTAATTGCTAAGGAAATACTGAAAAAGAAAAACAAAACTGGGGTCATCACGTTGCCCAATTTCAAGCTTTACTACAAAGCTGTGATCACCAAGACAGCATGGTACTTGCACAAAAACAGACACATAGATCAGTGGAACAGAGTAGAGAGTCCAGATATGGACCCTCAACTCTATGGTCAATCTTCGACAAAGCAGGAAAAAATATACAGTGGAAAAAAGACAGTGTCCTCAATAAATGGTGCTGGGGAAATTGGACAGCTATATGTAGAAGAATGAAACTCGACCATTCTCTTACACCATATACAAAGATAAACTCAAAATGGGTAAAAGACCTCAACATGAGGCAGGAATCCATCAGAATCCTAGAGGAGAACATAGGCAGTAACCTCTTGGACATCGGCCACAATAACTTCTTTCAAGATATGTCTCCAAAGGCAAGGGAAGCAAAAGCCAAAATGAACTTTTGGGACTTCATCAAGATCAAAAGCTTCTGCACAGCAAAGGAAACAACAAAACAAAGAGGCAACCCACGGAATGGGAGAATGTCGTCGCAAATGATAGTACAGACAAAGGGCTGATATCCAAGATCTCTAAAGAAAAAGTCACTGTTCCTGTAGATTGTCTCTGTTCTTTCCTGATCTTTGTTACTTGTGGTCTCTCTTTCCACTCAAAGTATCCCCTTTAATATTTCTTGCAGGGTTAGTTTAATGTTAACAAATTCCTTTAGTATTTGTTTGTTTTGGAAATGATCTCTCTATTCTGATTGTCTTGCTGCATAAGTTCTGATCTGACTGTCTTGTCTTGGCTGCATAGTTTTCCCACTTAGCTTGCATGTTCTGTATATTATGTCAGTACTTTCTGGACTGCCAGGTCTCTGAAGACAAGTCTGCTACTAGCCTTATGTTTCTAACCTTGTAGCTTAAGAACTTCTTGTTCCAAACTGCTTTCAGAATTTTCTCTTTATCTCTGAAATTTGCAAGCTTCACTATTATATGTTGAGGTGTTGACTTATTTTGATGGATTTTGTGGAGGATTTTTTGAAACTTCTGGACATGAATGCCTCTTTCCTTCCCCCAGATAAGGGAATTTTTCAGCTATAATTTGTTCATTAAACCCCTTTACTCCCAGTCCTCCTCATCTGGGACCCCTATTATTCGAATATTATTTTGTTTCATGGTATTGCAGATTTCTCAAATTCTCCCTTTGTGATCCAGGAGTTTTTCTCTTTTTCTCTCCTTCCTTACTCTCCATTATCTTGTCTTCCATACCACTGACTCTCACTTCTGCTTCATTTTCTTAGTAGTTAGAGCCTCCATTTAAAAAAAAAAGATTTTATTTATTTATTTTACAGAGACACAGAGAGAGAGGGAACACAAGCAGGGGGAGTGGGAGAGGTAGAAACAGGTTTCCCTCTGAGCAGGGAGCCTTTTGTGGGGCTCAATCCCTGGACCCTGGGATCATGACCTGAGCCGAAGGCAGATGCTTAATGACTGAGCCACCCAGGTGCCACAAAGCTCCTTTTTTTTTTTTTTTTTAGAGCTCCTCAGTAATAACATTTTAATTTTGGCCTAATTAGATTTTAGTTCTTTTATTTCCACAGCAATAGATTCTCTACTGTCTTCTGTGCTTTTCTTTTAAGCCCAGCTAATATATTTATAATCATTGTTTTGTATTCTAGTTCTGACATCTTACTTATATCCATATCGATTAAATCCATCACTGTGAGTGCCACCTCTTTTTCTTTCTTTTGGAGTGAGTTTCTATGTCTCATCATTATTTCAAGAGAAGAGTAGATGAAAGAGAAAACACAAAAATAGCAACAACACCAGAAAAATACATACCAAAGAAGAAGAAGAAGAAGAAGAAGAAGAAGAAGAAGAAGAAGAAGAAGGAGAAGAAGAAGGAGAAGGAGAAGGAGAAGGAGAAGGAGAAGAAGAGGAAGAAGGAAGAAAGATAAAAGAAAATAGAACCAAAACAAAATAAGCAAAAAATCAAACAAGAAGTAAAACAAAACAAAACAGTAAACTACACCCCGGGTGCATTATTATTTCTTCGTTAAAAAAAACTAGGATCCAAAGTAGGAAAGAAAGAAAAACTTATATAGAGAAAAAATAAAATGAAATACAACGAAAGGAAAGGAAACATCATGTGTGTATGTGTGTATGCAGTAAGAATTTAAAAAATTTAAAAGAATTGATTAAATAAGAAAATAGCTAGAAAAAATAAAACTGTAACACTAAAGAATAATTTTTAAAAGACCATGAATATTATATGTTTTTCCCAAGACCTGAAGTTTTGCAGTTCTCTGATTGGTTAACTTGGTATTAGTTGGTTGTCCCTGCTTGTCTTCTTGAGGAGCACCCTATTGTGCTGATTTGCAGTTGTCCTTGCTCTGGTGGAATTGTTCCCTACTTTCTAGCTGGCCAGACCCAGTGTAAGTGGCTCCAGATTGCTCTATGTGGCACTCTTTTGCTCCCTGAAGGTTTTCATCACCAATGAGGGGAAGAAAATGGTAGCCCCTAATCTCTGGCCCAGGAGCTGAAAGTTAATATCCCTCACTCTTCAGTGAGTCAATTACACTTACCTCCCTGATTTCCATCCAAACTCTGTGTTCACACAGCCTGTGCCTGATCATTTCTATCCCAGTCAGGTGAACCAGTTCTGAATCCCCAAGCTTTACAGGCTCCTGTGGTTCAGTCCCCCACAATTCCTTCTGGGGGAGGAGAGAGGTCTCACCCCATGCCTGCCCCTGCCAGGAGACCTCATACAATCATGCAGTGGTTTGTGGCTTATGGCAATGCTAAGCATAAAGCATAAAGAAAATCAATTTGTTGTTTTCACCCAGTTTCCCTGCCCTGATGCTTGGGAACTCTACTGTGTCAGGTACCCTCATTATTTTTGTGACCCTCGTAATCCTGAGACCACACTGTCCCAACTGGGATTCCATCCCGTTTCACCACATTTAAGGCAGGGTATCCCCAACTGCAGCATACTTGTAAAAGTTCCAGTTTTGTACTTTGCTCTTTCTTATACTACTTTCCATTCACCTCCTTAAGGAAGCTCCCTTCCTCTGTGGTTTATCTTCTGATATATTGCCCCAGATTAATCTCCTCACCTCATACCTTGAAAAAAGTGGTCACTTTTCTATTTGCATAATTGCATCAATACTTTCCTCATATCTCCAATTTATTTCACAGGTGTTCAGAATGATTTGATAATTATCTAGTGGAATTCCAGGGATCAGATGAAACTAGGGTCCCCTACCCCTCTGCCATCTTAACTCCTCCTAGGAGACTTGGATTTAAATTGCATTGAAATTCAGACAGCCACTGTGTAATTTGCAGCCATTACAACTCTTACATAAAGATAAGTCTCTCCCCAAGGCTATACCTAGAAGCTAAGAGGTCATTTATTCAACTTTTTATCTAAGGATTTGAATCTCTGAGTTTATTATTTTCCTCTACAACTTTGTGCAGCAACATAAGAAGAACTAACCAACATCATTATATGCCTTAGTTTTCCAAAATTTTCAAATATATCATACAGTTAGATAGCCCCTTGCTTTGTTTTAAGGGGTGCCTGGGTGGCTCAGTTTGTTAAGCATCTGTCTTTGACACAGGCCATGATCCCAGGATCCTGGGACCAAGCCCCAAGTTGGGGTCCCTGCTTTGCAGGAAACCTGCTTCTTCATCTCCATCTGCCTGCCACTCTCCCTGCTTCTGCTGTCTGTGTGTGTGTGTGTGTGTGTGTGTGTGTGTGTGTCAAATAAATAAATATTTTTTAAATAGCTTCTTGCTTTTTAATAAATGGTTAATTATGAACATTTAATGCAGGTGTTTTGTGTATCTCTAAAACCAGTTCTCACTATGTTATATCAGTGGTCCATGTACTACTAGAAATAGAGACATCAGAATACAGAGCCAATTCCGGGAACCTTAGAAATAACTTAGAATACATTTCATTAAGTGTCTGTACAACTAGAACCACTTTACTATAAAAATCTATTATGTATCCTCCAGAAAATATAGAACCAATAAGATAGATAAATATTTAGTACATAGATACTATATTATTGAATCACGCACACACAACATAACAAAATAAAGTGTAAATACTCATGACAATTAAAGTCCTTATTTCTATAACTGGTTAAATAGTCATAGTTAGATTTATAACTATCTTCTATTACTTCTTACTCTTTATCAATTTTGCCTCAGCATGCACCCCAAATATCCATGGTTCAAACTTTCTTTCCTGATACTCATCCATATGATACTCCATCATAGAATAGTTATTCAATTTCCTTTTGGCAAAAAATTACTTGTTTAACCAAACTTTAGTCTGGCTCCTGAAACTTCTCCTAGGCTAACTTCTAAACTTCTTTGTAAAGTCCATAGCAAAAATGCAACTAAGTCAGTATAGCAAGAGTCCTTCATCCATATTTGATAACCCTCAATATGTAGGGGTGAATCTCATCTTCAAATATTCACCAGGTGATATCTTATTAGCTTGGCCTGTCCTCAGCAAGAATCCTTTTTTTATATAATTTTTTAAAAGATTTTTATTTATTTATTTGACAGAGAGTGAGATCACAAGTAGGCAGAGAGACAGGCAGAGAGAGAGGAAGGGAAGCAGGCTCCCCACCAAGCAGAGAGCCCGACGCGGGGCTCGATCTCAGGACCCCGGGATCACAACCCAAGCTGAAGGCAGAGGCTTAACCCACTGAGCCACCCAGGCGCCCCAGCAAGAATCCTCTTATAGTTTAACCAGAATTCTCTTAAACTTTATATGTCCTTTTTGCACTCTTTCATCTCTTAACCTCCCCCACAAACTTGGAAATTTATATTTCAATTTACCATGGAGTACTTGAGATTAACCTTATTTCTATACTGGAAGACTTTCTCCTATTGCAATAAAAATATAAAAATTCCCTTTAACTCATTCCCTTTTATGGTTTTTGCTTGTTTGTTTTTGCAATTCGACAATTGTTAGAATCAGAGACCTCATCCAACGCAGCAAGTATCTTCCTTGTTTGTTGATTCATACACATTATAAGTCAAAATTTGGTCTTTAGGCACTATGAACTTCCTGTTTAGGCAAATCATTTGTCTCCATGTTGAGGCATTTCTTCCTCTGGAACTAACACATCTAGGTTGTCCTAGCATAAACTCATGGATATAAATTTTTTTTAAGATTTTATTTATTTATTTGACAGACAGAGATCACAAGCAGGCAGAGAGGCAGGCAGAGAAAGAAGGGGAAGCAGGCTCCCTGCTGAGCAGAGAGCCCGATGCGGGGCTCTATCCCAGGACCCTGGGATCATGACCTGAGCCGAAAGCAGAGGCTTTAATGCACTGAGCCACCCAGGTGCCCCTGGATATAAAAATTTTTAAATATTGCTTTTTGGGCTTACCAGGAGTAATAAACAGTGCTGTCACTCCTGTCTCCATTCCTTGATTCCTGAACCCATGAGTGTTAACTATTAGTAAAACAAAACTACGCATTCATTGCTGACTCCAAACATCAGTAGCCTCATGGGGATCCTTACTGTAAGGTTTTACAGGCAAGATAAACACGACATCAGGCGAGATAGGTACAAGGCAAGATTTATTAAAACCTCTCAGGCGAGGTTCTGCAACTCAGGAGAAGGGAGTCCAGGAAGTCATGCACAGGAGGGCTTGAGTGGATCTTTTATCTGGGTTAAGACAGGGCATAGGTTCACAACCATATAAGGTAAAGTATTTGGTGATTGGAGGGTAGGGGGAGTCCTGATGTTCCTGTTTCCTGCATTGGTATTGGGTTACTTATGGTGACGTGTCCTTGGCATACGTCCTTCTGGCGGGAAAGTCATGGGTTAAGGAGGAGGGTGGCCTGGAAGATGATGGCCCGGCAGCCATTTCTATTGTTCCTCCTGCATTCCCGGAGCCACCAACCCAACATTCTGACCTTTTTGGTTTAATGGTGTGGTGACTCAGATCTGGCTACTTCCTGTTGGCGGGGGGGGCATCATTATGGGGTCTTTCGGATGTGGGTAGGTGGGTGTAGGGATGCAGGAGGAGTTGGTTGACAGTGACCCTAGAAACCCCATGGATGCTATCCTGAATGAAGCAAAGAACACAAGGGGCAATTAGTAATAGTAAGCAAAGGAGAATAAGGGGACTTAAGATCGGAAAGAGCCAGGTCATTAAAGGGGAGAGCTCACATTGAGAGAAGGTTGTTTCAACGCGGCACTGGTTATGGAGGGAATCACGGATTTTTGTCAGGGCATCCAGCTCTCCCTCAGGTAGAAGTGCTACCTGAAGCCAGGTGTGGGGGACAAGTGGCTAGGAAGGGTTAGGAGAAGGAGAAGAGTAAGGAGGAAAGGTATAGGAAATCTGCAACTGTCTGGGCCCCAGGGTCTGGGAAGCCCAGCCATTCTGTGGTGGAGATCACTTTAGGCTGGAAATGTGTACCCACAGGTGGTATCCCAGAAGTTTTGCTGCAGTGGGAGTTGTAAGAATAACAGTATGGGGGCTGGTCCACCTGGGCTGTAAGGATTTTGGGTGAAGTTTTCATAGGAGAACCTGGTCCCCAGGATTTAGGGCCTGGGGGAAGTCTCTACCCAGGTTGTCAGAGGCCAGGATGGTTGCATCTGCCTGAGCCCAGGTTTGTAGAGAGTCAGATAGGGCAGATAAGATAGGAGGGGTGGAGGAGAAGTAGGGAGGTTGTGATTGAGCAGGAAGGGCCTGTTGTACAAGAGTTCAAAAGGTGAACTCTGACGGTCCACAAAAAGAGGCCCTGAGTCGGGTGAGTGCTAGTGGGAGAAGGGTTGGCCAAGAGAGGCAAGTTTCAAGAGTGAGTTTAGTCAGTTGCTCCTTGAGGAGGCCGTTGGCCCTCTCGACCTTACCTGAGGCCTGGGGATGATAGGGGATATGAAGTTTCCAGATGATGTTGAGGCTCTCAGAGACTTGTTGTGTGTAATCCTGGAGTTGAAGGCCGATCTATTGTCCGATTGTAGGGTTTGAGGGAGTCCAAATCTCAGGATGATGTGCTCAATGAGAATTGTGGCGATCACATCTGCTGTTTCCCTAGTGGTGGGGAATGCCTCAATCCTGCCTGTGAAGGTGTCCATGAGAGTTAGTAGGTATCTGAAGGTTTTGTGTCAAGGTATGTGAGTGAAGTCAAGTTGCCAGTCCTCACCTGGCTGATGCCCACAGAGCTGAAGGTTGGGTCCTGGTCTGTGGAGGCCTGCCTGGGCATTGACCACAGAACAGGTTCTGCAGGCCTGGTGTACCTCCTTAATGGTCTTTTGGAGGAGGGGTGGTGAAAGAGAGGTTGGAGAAATTGGTATAGGGTCTTTGGAGCGATGTAGAGAGACTGGTGGATGTCAGTAATGAGGGTGTGGATTAGGCCATTCAGGAGGGCAATCTTGTCCTGGACATAATACCATCCCTTGTCGCCTAACCTGCCACCTAATGTTTCAAGGGCCCAAATCTCCTCATCAGTATATGAGGGACTATGGGGAGTGTTGAGGAATAGGAGGGGGCTGGTGAGGACTTTAAGGCTGTTTGTTGGGCAATAGAGTCAGCCTTGTTGTTCCCTAAAGAGATGGGGTCCTTGGAGGTCTGATGGCCATGGCAGTGGACGATAGCCACCTTGGTAGAGTGATTGAGGGCCTCAAGAAGTTTGGCAATGAAAGGCCCATTGATTATGGGGGTTCCCTTGGTCATGAGGAATCCCCTTTCTCGCCAAAGGACAGAGTGGGTGTGGGTAATAAGGAAAGCATATTTGGAGTCAGTATAGATGGTGACCCATTGGCCCTTAGATAAGTGAAGGGCCCTGGTGAGAGCCACGGGTTCTGTCTTTTGAGAAGTAGTCCCAATGGGAAGGGGGCCACCTCTATGACTGCGTCTAGGGTGACTACCGCATAGGCAGCATGTCACTATCCATCCGGCACTATAAAGGAGCTCCCATCCATGAATAGAGTGCGATTGGGGTCAGGCAGTGGCTGGTCTGAGAGTCCTGGATGGGAGGGAGTAAGTTCTTTCAGGAGTTGAGGGCAAGAGTGCGAAGGAGTGGGGGTAGATGAAGGTGTTGGCAAGAGGGTGGTGGGATTTAGGTGAGGGGAGATAGAGAGTGTTACCTGGGTTTTCTTATGAATAGCAGGTGGTAGAGCTGAAGATGGGAAGGAGTGACTTGTGCCAAGGATTTGTGTCTGACTAAGTCTCCCAGTCGATGGAGGGAGAAGACCATGAAGTGCTGTCCTAAGGTAAATTTGAGGGCCTCCTTTGTAAGAGAAGTGGCTGTCGCTAGGGCCCTGAGGCAGCACTGCCATCCCTGGGCAGTGACATCTAGTTGCTTGGAGAGATAGGCCACTGCCCGGTAGGTGGGACCAGTTGGTTGGGCCAGGAGACTGGTGGCCAGCCCAGACCGTTCATCAGTGAAAAGATGAAAAGGCTTTGAAGGGTCGGGCAAGGCCATACTCAGTCCCAAAATGAGGCAGCTCCTGAGCTGGTAGAACAGATGTCTGACAGAGCCTGCGTTGGTTAGAGGTCCCTGTGGTGTGTCTTTGGTGGCCCAGTATAAGGGCCGGGCCAGAATGGCAAAATTGGGAATCCAATGTCTGAAAAAGCCCACCACTCCTAGGAATGACAGTATGTCTTCCGAGTTCTGAGGGGATTTTAGGTCTTGTAGGAGGCGGATACAATCTCCTGTGAGGGATTTGGAAATGGGAGTTAATAATATTCCCAAGTAGGTGACTGAGGGGGTACAGAGTTGGGCCTTTGAAGGCATCACTCAGTATCCCTTGGTGCCCAGGAAATTGAGCAGAGTGGCGGTATCCTCCTGAGAGGAAGGGAGGGAGGGGCTGCAGAGGAGGAGATCATCTACATATTGGAGGAGAGTGCTGGCCTTGAAGGTGCATTGTTGGAGGTCTGTGACCAGGGATGACCAAAGATATGGAGGCTATCTCAGAAGCCCTGGGGCAGGACTGTCCAGGTTAATTGTCCAGAGAGATGTGTTTTGGGGTCCTCCCAGGGGAAGATGAAGAGAAAATAAGAATCTGGATAGAGGGGGATAGTAAAGAATGCGTCTTTGAGATCCAGGACCGAGAAGTGGGTGGTGCGTGGGGGAATGTTGGAAAGGAGGGTGTAGGGGTTGGGAAACACCGGGTGGAGTGGAACTACTGCCTTGTTGATGAGTCTTAGGTCCTGTACCAGATGATAGGCTCCTGAGGGTTTTTTAACGGGAAGGATAGAAGTGTTGCTTGGAGAGTTCATGGGGATGAGACCCTGCTGTCGGAGGCAGTTGACAATAGGCTTAAGTCCTCTCAGGTGAGTCATCAAGATAGGGAACTGTGGGTGGGATGGAAATGTAGACTCATCTTTGAGTCCTATCTTGACTGGGGTGTAGTGGGTTGCTACTACAGGTCTGGAAATATCCCATACATGTGGGTCTATGGAGGGAAAACAATCTGGGATAGAGAGCGAGTCAGAGGGGAGTAGAGGGAGGATGAAGTGAGCCAAAGTCAAGGAAGAGGGAGAAAGATGTATGGTGGCCCGAAGCTTGTGGAGGATGTCCCTGCCTAGTAGGCGAACAGGGCAGGAAGGGATGATGGGGAAGGAGTGTGAGAAGGGGAACCCATCCAGGCTGCATGACAAAGGGGGGTGGCTTTTGGAGTGGAGGAAGTACCGTCACTTCCCATGACTGCAACTGGGGAGGGGCGAGTAAGACCCGACTAGGAAGGCAGGATGGAATAGGTAGCCCCTGTGTCCAACAGAAAGGAAATGGACTTACCCGCTACCTGGAGTGTGACCCTAGGCTCAGCGTGGGTGAGAAGGGTGTCCGAATCTGGGCTTCTTCAGTCATCCTCCAATCCAAGAAGTTGGAAGGCAGGACTTATGGTCTCAGGGTCTCCCCCACATGAAGGTGCCGGGAATCCCCCGAGGCTGAGGCTGTCTAATTTCCAGTGGCCCATCATGCAGCATTGAGGGCATGGCCTAGTAGGCGATTTTGGATTGGGGCATTGACAGCCCAGTGTCCCTCAGCTCCACACTTGAAACAGGCCCCAGGAGAGATGCGGTTAGGTGCTCCCTTCTGTTGTCCCCCAGAACCTGACGGCCTCAGGGCTGCTACCAGGGCTTGGGTCTGCAGTTGGACCTTCTGTTGGAGTATGGCTTGGCACTTAAGTTCTGCTGCTTCCTCTCGGAAGTTAAAGACTTTAAATGCCATTTTCACCAGATCAGAAATGGGAGTGTGAGGGCCCTCCTCTGCTTTCTTTATTTTTTTTTTGAATGTTGGTGGCTGACTGAGAAATAAAGTGGGTGGCTAAGACAGTCGCCCCTGCTGGGGAGGCTGGGTCTAGGCAAGTGTATTGAGTTAGCACCTCAGTAAGTTGGTTAAGAAACATGGCTGGGTTCTTGTTTGGTTCCTGAATGACCTCCCTAAGTTTATCATAGTTGACTGCCTTATTGGAGGCTGCCCGCATGCTGGTGATAATGCAATGGACCATGCATTCACGGCCCCGGTGGCCATCTTGGCCATCTTGGCCATCTTGATAGTTCCATTCAGGCTTCACGGCTGGGACAGCCTGAGCACTGACGGGCATGGTGATATCAGTAAGATGGACCTGATCAGCATGTTCTCGAGCTGTAGCCTGAATGTGCTCCCTCTCCTCTGTGGTGAGGGTGGTGGTCTGGACCACATGTAGGTCACACCAGGTGAGATCACAGGCCTGAGGCAGGTACTGGAATTCCTTAATGTAGTTCTCAGGGTTAGCCAAAAAGGAGCCCAGATGTTTCTTGATTTGTGAAAGGTCTTGTAGAGAGAAGGGTGCATGAACCTGAATGACTCCCTCAACTCCAGCAACCTCCCTTAGTGGGCAGACTAAATTGGGGGAGGGTTTTCAAGCCCTCATGGGTGGAGGTGGGAGGGGAGGCTGGAGGAGATGTGGGGGGGGGTTGGTGGGGGCCATACCAGGAGCGGACTCAGGTTTTGAAGGTTCAGGGGATGAGATAAGAGCATGAGTGGAAGGGACCGAAATGGGGGGTCTTGGAACAGAGGAATTAGGGGGTGTAGAAAGAGAGGGACCTTGGGGTATAGGATCATGATAAGGAGGAGAAGGAGGAGGAACTGGGACCCTATCGTCGGTGGGTGGGTGAAGCTCTCCAAGGGTTCAGAAAGGGAAGACAGGGAGGAGAAGTCTGGGTCTTTGGGAGCAGTGGGTGTCAGGGTGGGGGGAGGGGAGCATGCCAAGAGGACCTGTGAAGTGGAGCAGTGAGAGCAGAGGGAGGAGTGAGAGCATAGAGTCCAGAAAGCCTGGACATAAGGGACCTCGGCCCATTTGCCTTGGCATTTGCAGAGATTATCTAGGTCCATGAAAATTTGATAGTCAAATGTGCCTTCTGGAAGCCACTGGTATTGTGGCCATGCAATGGTACAATAATTATGAGAGGTCACCTTCATAGGTCCTGGTATGGTTCCAGGGTCTTAATATTGGCTAACAGGAACCCTAGGGGTGTTTTAGGGCTGAATTTGGATTGGGAGGTCCCCATGATCCCTTGCTGGGCAACAGGAGAGTTGGATAAAGGCATCCCCTCATCCAATGCTGGGCTGCGGGCAGGCTGTCTCAACTATTGTGGAGGTTAGGACATCTCCCAACTCCTGGAGTTGCAGAGGTCACCTGGTGACCAGTGGGGTCAGCCCTGGTGCGGCCCGATTAGGGCAGGGCTTTCAGGATGGAGGCGCGGGATCCGGAGGAATTCACCACGGTCTCAGAAGGGGCACTCGGAAAGGCAGGTCCAGGTCTGGATAGGGAGAGTAGAGATCCTCCCCACCAGTGTGGGGTCTCGATCTCCTCCCAGGTTTCGGCACCAAATGGAAGGTTTTATAGGCGAGATAAACATGACACCAGGCAAGACAGGCACAAGGCAAGATTTATTAAAGGTGCTCTCAGGCGAGGTCCCGCGACTCAGGAGAGGGGAGTCAGGGAAGTCACAGGTGGAAGGGCTCAAGTGAGTCTTTTATCTGGTTTAAGACAGGGTATAGGTTCACAGCCATATAGGGTAAGGTATTTGGTGATTGGAGGGTAGGGGGAGTCCTGATGTTCCTGTTTCCTGCATAGGTATCGGTTTATTTATGGTGATGTGTTCTCGGTATACGTCCTTCTGGTGAGAGTCAAGGGTTAAGGAAGAGGGCCACCTGGAAGATGACGTCCCGGCAGCCATTTTTATTGTTCCTCACGCATTCCTAGAGCCACCGACCCAACACTTACCCCAACTCTATAACATATTATCACCTAGCTTGCATTGTTACTGAATCTTCTAAATGTCCTTGAACCATTTCATTGGGCACTGGGAATTGGTGAGTGGAGCCCACGATGCTGAGTTCTTGCCACTATGGTGACTTTATCATGACCTTGGGCAATAATAGAAGTGGCAATGATAGAGGTGACTGGGGAAAGAAGTCAATTGGCACTCCCAGACTTGTCATCCTATCCACTTGAATATTGTAATCTGCCTCTGCTGAGATCGGTATTTAGTGAGTATTCATAAAGGATACAAATATCTGCATGTTTGTTTTGCCCTTTGAGAGAAGTCTATCTAGATGCACCTTCCCCAAATTTCACTGTCATCAATTTTCTTTTTTTTTTTTTTAAGATTTTATTTATTTATTTGACAGACAGATCACAAGTAGGCAGAGAGGCAGGCAGAGAGAGAGGGAGAAGCAAGCTCCCTGCTGATCAGAGAGCCCAATGCGGGGCTGGATCCCAGGACCCTGAGATCATGACCCGAGCCGAAGGCAGAGGCTTTAACCCACTGAGCCACCCTGGTGCCCCTGTCATCAATTTTCTAAGTGTATTTATTTCGATTCCTGAACATCATCCAAACCATGCCACAGTTCATGAGTCACTATAGAATCAAACACTTGTCCATTTTAGGAAACAAACAGGTGTACTTCTTAAAGTCCTGCCCACTGATGATTTCTCTTCATCACTGAATTTAGAGATGGCCCAGAGAGAGTTTGTAGTGTTACAGCAGTCCATAGGTTATACCAGCATATCATACAGAGCCATCTGTAAACCAGGCTCACATTTTCCTTCCTCTCTCAATTAGTGGTAAGAAATCCTCATTATAGAAGAGGTGTAGGCTGAGAGAAATATCCAATATAGTGGGAGTAAGGACCATGGACATTTGGACCACTTAACTCATGTAACTCACTTGTACCTCCATGGCCTGCTTGACCTCAATCATCTACACAATATATTTATCTGATGATAGAGTGATGTTATGTGAACCCAGGTGTATGACTTTGTGGATAATAGTTTATAATGGCAGCTCAGGTCACATGTATCTTGGTTGTCTATTGTCAAGCATTCAGACTCTCTAAACCCAGTGGAAAGACTATGGCTGTTTCTCAAAAGGAGAGTAGTTATCTTTGGGTGATAACAGGACATGGGATCAAATTTTGAACTCCTGCACTGCCATTACCTATACAGGCTGCCAAAGGCTCCAAACATGATCCATAGCTATCTATGAAACTTCAAGAACCATTAGGTTTCCTGTAATTTATGGCTCAAATATTAGAACACTTTGTACAATGTACTGAAATTGTGCAGCTTTCTCTCATTTCTCTCATGCCCCACACAAAACTAGAAGCTTTTTTGAATTAGTAAAAGCATGAGTCAAAGTACTACCCCAAATGAGGAATATTTTGTCTCCAAAACCCAAAGGAATCCACCGGAGATTTTTTTTTTTTCTTTCTGAGTTGTAGAAGAGGCCAGATGCAACAACCTCTCCTTCACCTTAAAAAGGATATCTGGGCAAATTTTAGTACCCTGGTCTTTAGATTTTACTGAGATAGAAGACCCCGTATTTTCATTGGATTTATTCTCCACCCTCTACTATGAAAATGTATTACCAATAAATCTGGAGTGGTTGCTATTCTTTCTTACTAGGCCCAGTCAGCATAATGTCATCAATGTAATGGGTCAGTGTCATAAGTAGTGGAAGAGAAAAGCAGTCAGTATAACTATAAACTAAAAAGTGATATAGAATTAAAAAGTTTACAACCCCCTGACAAAGTACCTTTAATTTATTTACTGCCTTTTTTAGCTAGGGAGAAACACTTCAGTGAGCACTGTGGATAGGTAAGGAGCAAAAGGCATTTGCTAGATCAATAGCTTCATACTGGGTACTAGGGATGTGTGAATTTGTTCAAGCTATGAAACTACATCTACTACAACAGCTTCAGTTCAAGTCAATACTAAGTTAAGCTTCCAATAATCCACTTTCTCCAAGGTCTATCTGTATTCTGCATGGGCCAAATAAGAGAGATGGCTGAGGATGTAATGAGAATCAGCTCTCCTGCACCTTCAGGTCCTTGATGATATCACTAATATATGCAATTCCTTCAGGAATGTAGTTCTCTTTTTGAATTACTATTTTCACAGGAGAGAAAGTTCTAATAGTTTCTATATGGTCTTTCTCACTACAGTATCCATAATCCCACAGGCCAAGGGATCATTGACAGTTTCTTTCATTTGCTGTTTATCTCTATTACAATTATGCTTCCAAGAACTGGGGAAATACAGGGATGCCTGGGTGGCTCAGTTGGTTAAGCCGCTGCCTTCAGCTCAGGTCATGATCCCAGGGTCCTGGGACCAAGTCCCACATTGGGGTCCTTGTTCAGCAGGGAGACTACTTTTCTCTCTCTGCCTCTGCCTGCCACTCTGCCTGCTTGTGCTCTCTCTCTCTCTATCTCTCTTTCTCTCTCTCTCTGACAAATAAAAAAAAATCATTTAAAAAAAAGAGGAACTGGGGAAATACTGCATAATGTTTCTTTGGAACACTGGACATACTGTGAGACTGACATGAGTTAAAGGGCATAGATCACTTGAGCCCCCCAAACCCGTACTCTGACTAAAGGGCTACAGTGACATTTTGGGTCCCTTAGAAACAAAGTTAGCTCTTAACTGGTCTCCAATAGTTCCTAAAAAGTCTTATTATTTTCTTACCCAACACATATTAACCCTGTTAAATAGTTGTAATTCATTTTTGGATGGCTAGGAGAAAGATTAACTCTGTAACCGTTTGTTCATGTACTGGTTTGCTGCATCAAGGGGACCTGTTCTACCCTTAATTCAAGAAGTCTTGAGTTTGTAAATTATCTTAGATCTGGGTGTTGTTTGAGGATCTCTGACATTCTTTTTTTATCATTTAAGTTGGGCTTTTGTTCAACTTACCCTAACCTTTCACTATTTATACATATCAAGTAGGAATTTAGCAAGTTCTCTGCCTCTTTCATTTATAGGCACTGTGATTAGTTACCAAAGTCATAGGCTGGTGCTAGTCAGACTATTCTGAATGCTTTCACTCTGCTGTGAATTACCATAGCCATACTTATTTTTTTAAATAATTAAAATTTTAATTTTTGTTATATCACACAAAAGAAATACGTTTTGCAGGTAGATATTAACATCTGGAAAAACTATCTACCTAATTAATATTTCATTTTTATTATGTTCAGTTAGCCATGGTATAGTGCATCATTAGTTTTTGATGATTCATTAGTTGCATATAACACCTAGTGCTCATCACAACACATGCCCTCCTTAGTACCCATCACCTTGTTACCCCCTATCCCCCACCTCTCCCCTCTGATATCTTCAGATTGTTTCCCTGGGTCTTACTTTGACTTTAGGAGATGAGCAAAACTGCTTGATCCTTTCAAATCTATCATCCATTTACTCCCACTGCATTTAGATATTCCCTTTGAGTGGCTGCCATTCTACTATTAGGTCTTGCCTAGAAATAAGAGCAATCACAGAGCACTTCCAAAATATTTTTCTCCAAAAATTTCTCTCCAAAAATATTCTTCCAAAATGTTTTTCTAACTTATTTCTAATAGTAATGAAAGGTATGTCTTCTTGTCCATTCTAGTGTAGGTGAGTAGGTCATTAATGATAAGTACTGTAACCTTCCAGTCTCTCTATTTTGAATCCACACTAACCAAAGAGACATCCAACATATTTATTTTGTTCCTGGTAGGTCATCTTTTGATCCATATTTCTACCAACAAACCCAATGACCTGTAAAAGGCACTTTCTCTTCCCAGGTTGCAAAATTAAATGCAGAATATCTACTTACTGGCACTAAATCAATAAATTCAGCCTGATCCAACTTTATATTCCTTCTTTCATTATTTCACACCTTTAATATACATATCAGCACATATTTGTTAGACTTTTGCTTGTACCAGTTATCGAACTCAAATAATTCTTTTGGAGTGTAATGCACTTCCTTGTGGGACACACTATGTGCCTCACCTTAGTGGCCTTTAGGACTTGGCTCTAGTTATAGGGGACGACTGTTATAGGAGATCATTGCCATTTTCTAAGGCAATGCAAAATTAATCCCTTCAGACTGATATGGAAAGGCTGATACTACTGATGAATCAGATACTGCTATCACTGAAGTTGAGGAGGTTGCTTCTTCATGGAGTAGGAAGGCCACTTCCAGCAGTGATCAGGAGATCTCTTCTACTGGAAGAGAAGACTCAGCAAAATTTAGGTAATGACTATCCCCAGAATTTTCAGAATCATCCCACAATACTCTTCCACAATACAGGATCCTACTGTTTCTGAATCAACTCCCTAACTTTTAGAGTAGACACCCTAGGAGTATTCGGTTACAACACGATGTGGAATTCAAACAGTTACAGATTGATTTACAGCCATTTTGGTCCTTCTATGAGATAAAGCTCTCCTTCAAGCATATCTACAAGCTCTTAAGTCATTGATGTAAGCTTGAACTTTTAATTCAAACCAAGAGTTCATTTTTTTTCATGACTTCATCTAGAGACATAAGGAAGAACCAACTAATATCATTATATTCCTTAGTTTCCCAAAAATGTAGAAAATATAATATAGTTATTTAATTCTTTTTTATTTTTTTCTTTAAAAATATTTCTTATTTAAATTCAATCAGATACGTATAGTATATCATTAGTTTCAGATGTAGTGTTCAATAATTTATCATTTGCGTATAACACCCAGCACTCATCATACCATGTACCTCCTTAATGTTCATCACCCAGTTACCCCATCACCCTGCCCATCTCCTCTCTAACAAACCCTCAGTTTGTTTCCTATAGTTAAGAGTCTCTCATGGTTTTTCTCCCTCTCTGATGACTTCCCATTCAGCTTTGCTTCCCTTCCCCTAGTATCTTTTGTGCTTTTTTTTTAATACTCCATATATGAGTGAAACCATATGATAATTGTTTTTCTCTGATTGACTTATTTCTCTCAGCATAATACACTCTAGTTCCATCCATGTTGATGTAAATGTTAAGTATTCATCCTTTCTGATGGCTGAGTAATATTCCAGTGTGTGTGTGTGTGTGTGTGTGTGTGTGTGTGTGTGTTTAACATCTTCTTTATCCATTAATCTGTCAATGGACATCTCAGCTCCTTTCACAGTTTGGATATTGTGGATCTGAACAGTGGCATGCATGTGCCCCTTCTTTTCACTACATCTGTATCTTTGGGGTAAATACCCAGTGGTGCATTTCCTAGGTCATAGTGTAGCTCTATTTTTAACTTATTGAGGAATGTCCATACTGTTTTCCAGAGTGGCTGTACCAACTTGCATTCTCACCAACAGCATGAGAAGGTTCCCCTTTCTCTGCATCCTCACCAATATTTGTTATTTCCTGTCTTGTTAATTTTACCGATTCTGACTGGTGTAAGGTGGCATCTCATTGTAGTTTTGATTTGTATTTCCCTGATGCCAAGTGATGTGGAACATTTTTTCATGTGTCTGTTGTCTATTTGTATGTCTTCTTTGGAGAAGTGTCTGTTCATGGCTTCTGCCCATTTTTCAACTGCATTATTACTTTTTGGGTAGGGATTTTTAACTTTGATAAATTCTTTATAGATCTTGGATACTAGTCTTTTATCTGATATGTCATTTGTCAATATCTTCTCCATTCCGTAGGTGCCCTTTTAGTTTTGTTGACTGTTTCTTTTGCTGAGCAGAAGCTTTTGATCTTGATGAAGTCCCAAAAGTTCATTTTTACTTTAGTTTCTCTTGCCTTTGGAGACATGTCTAGGAAGAAGTTGCTGCAGCTGAGGTTGAAGACATTGCCTGTCTTTAGGATTTTGATAGATTCCTGTCTCAGATTCAAGTCTTTCATTCATTTTGAGTTTATCTTTGTTTATGGTGTAAGAAAAATGTCCAGTTTTATAAACAAATATTTTAATTGAGGTATAATTGATATATAACATATTAATATCAGGTGTTCAATATAATAATTAGGTATTTATAAACATTGTGAAATGATTACCACAGAAGTCTAGTTAACATCCATCACCTTATATAGCTAATATTTTTTTTGCTTATGATGAGTTGTTAAGATTTATTTTCTTAGCAACTTTTAAATATGCAGTAAAGCATTATTTACTATAGTCACTATGCTATACATTACATCCCCATGACATATTTATTTTGTAACTAGAAGTTTATACCTTTTGGTCTTTTTCCCTCATTTCTCCCATCTGCAACCCTGCCTCTGACAGCCACCAATCTGTTCTCTGTATCTGAGCTTGTTTTGTTTTATTTTTATATTCAAATATAATTTAAATAATATGGTATTTGACTGACTTATTTTACCTAGCATGTCATTGAAGTTCATCCATGTTTTCTTAAATAGCAAGATATAATTGTTTTTATGTGTGAATAATATTTCCTATACATTTTTTCACAATAATGTTTTCATTTTCTTCAGATAAATACTCAGAAGTGGAATTGCTGCATCATGTAGCAGGTTTATTGGGTTTTGGGTTTAATTCACTTTAGTTTTGTTTGTTTGTTTGAGTAACCTCTATACTGTTTTCCATAGTGGCTGTACCATTCTAAATCCCCACAAGAGAACACAGGATCTCCTTTCTCCTTTCCTCATCCTTGTCAACACTTATTTTTTCTCTTTCTGATAATAGCCATTCTACAGGTGGGATGTGATATCTCCTTATCATTTTGATCTGCATTTTCTTGATGATTAGTGATACTGAGCATCTTTTTATGTACCTATTAGCAATCAGTATGTCTACTTAAGAAAAATGTCTATTCAGAGCCCCAACTTATTCATAATTGAATTGTGTTTTTTCAATTTAGTGGTATGAATAATTTTTTGGATATTAATTATTTTGGATATTAATTATCAGATATATGCTTTACAAACATCATATCCCATTAAGTAGATTGCTTTTCCGTTTGTTTGTTTGTTTGTTTGATCATTTCCTTTCCTCTGTGGATGCTGGATTGATTTAGAGTATTATGTGATTACACATTTATTTTTGCTTTTGCTACTTTTGCTTTTCGTGTCAGGTTAAAAAATAATTGCAAGCCTAATGTCAAGGAATTTACTGCCTATGTTTTCTTCTAGGAGTCTTATGTTCAAGTCTTTAACCCATTTTGAGCTAATTTTTATGCTGTAAGATAGAGATCTTCCATTCTTTTGTATGTAGTTGTTTAGTTTTTTTTTAACAGCATTCACTGAAGAGATTGTCTTTTCCTTATCATATATTCATGGCTCCTTTGTCATGCATTAATTGCCCATATATGTATGGGTTTATTTCTGGTCTCTCTGTTCTGTTCCCACCCTGAGCAATTATATTAGAAAAAGAAGGCATCCAATCTGGTAAGAAGTAAAATTGTTTCTATTTGCATATCACATAATATTACATATAGGAAATCCTAAAAACTCCATAAAAATTGTTACAATATATATTAATTCAGTTAAGTTGCAGGACACAATATCAATCTAAAAATTGTTTGCATTTCTAAAAACTAACAACAAATTGTTGGAAAGATAAGTTATGGAAACAATCCCATTTGTTCATTTTCATAAAAAAGAATAAAATTTCCCCAAGAATAAATTTAACCAAGGAATTAAAAGATCTGTACAATCAATATTACAAATATTAATAAAAAATGAAGAAGACACATGTAAGTGGAAAGGTATTTTGTGCTCATAAATAAGATGAATTAATATTGTTAAAAAGTGATACTATCCTATTAATCTACAGATTCAATGCAGTCTTTATTAAAATTCCAATGATATTTATTACAGAAGACCCTGAAGTATTGAAGCAAATTTGAGAAAGAAAAACAAAGCTGGGGGTATCATAATCCAAAATTTCAAGCAATATGACTATGCTATAATAATCAAGACAGTATAGTACTTGCACAAATGTAGACACATAGTTCAGCAGAACAGAAGAGAGAGACCAGAAATAAACCCATACATATATGGGCAATTAATGCATGACAAAGGAGCCATGAATATATGATAAGGAAAAGACAATCTCTTCAGTGAATGCTGTTAAAAAAAACTAAACAACTACATACAAAAGAATGGAAGATCTCTATCTTACAGCATAAATATTAGCTCAAAATGGGTTAAAGACTTGAACATAAGACTCCTAGAAGAAAACATAGGCAGTAAATTCCTTGACATTAGGCTTGCAATTATTTTTTAACCTGACACGAAAAGCAAAAGTAGCAAAAGCAAAAATAAATGTGTAATCACATAATACTCTAAATCAATCCAGCATCCACAGAGGAAAGGAAATGATCAAACAAACAAACAAACAAACGGAAAAGCAATCTACTTAATGGGATACGATGTTTGTAAAGCATATATCTGATAATTAATATCCAAAATAATTAATATCCAAAAAATTATTCATACCACTAAATTGAAAAAACACAATTCAATTATGAATAAGTTGGGGCTCTGAATAGACATTTTTCTTAAGTAGACATACTGATTGCTAATAGGTACATAAAAAGATGCTCAGTATCACTAATCATCAAGAAAATGCAGATCAAAATGATAAGGAGATATCACATCCCACCTGTAGAATGGCTATTATCAGAAAAGTTTTTATCAAAAATGGATGTTGAGTTTTTGTTTAAATGCCTCTGTGAAAGAAAATCAAAGCTGGAGACATCACAATTCTGAAATTCAAGTTCTATTGCAAAATAACAATAATCAAAACAGTATGATAGTGGCACAAAAATAGACAGATAAATCAATAGAACAGAATAGAAAATCCAGAAATGAACCCACAGTTATATGGTTAACTAAATTTTGATAAAGCAGGAGAAAATATTCAATGAGAAAAAGACAGTCTCTTTAACAAATGGTGTTGGGAAAACTAGACAAAAACACGCATAAGAATGAAGCTGGACTATTATACCATATGCAAAAATAAATTCAAAATGGATTAAAGACCTAAATATGAGACACTAAACCAGAAAAATCCTAGAAGAGAGTACAGGCAACAACTTCTCAGACATCAGCCACAGCAACTTCTTTCTAGATATGTCTCTTGAGGCAAGGAAAATTAAAGCAAAAATAAAATATTGGGACTTCATCAAATAAAAATCTGCAGAATGAAGAAAGCAACCAACTAAACTGAAAGGCAACCTATGAAATGGGAGATATTTACAAATGACATGTCTGATAAAGGATCAGTATCAAAATATGTAAAGAACTGATAAGGGGCACCTCAGTGGCTCAGTGGGTTAAGCCTCTGCCTTCAGCTCAAGTCATAATCTCAGGGTCCTGGGATTGAGCCCTGCATTGGGCTCTCTGCTCACCAGGGAGCCTGCTTCCCCCTCTCTCTCTGCTTGCCTCTCTGCCTACTTGTGACCTCTGTCTGTCAAATAAATAAAAAAATCTTTAAAAAAATAAAGAACTCATAAAATTCAAAACAACAATACTGAATAATCTAATGAAAAATAGAAAAAAAGACATGAATATATATTTTTTTAGGAAGAGAGAGAGAGAATCTCAACCAGAATCCATGCTCAGTGCAGAATTTAATGTGGGGTTCCACTTCATGAACCTGAGATCATGACCTGCACTGAAATCAAGTCAGACACTTAACTGACTGTGCCACTCAAGTGCCTCATGAATAGACATTTTTGCAATAAAGACAAACAGAAAGCCAGCAGACACATGAAAGGATGCTCAATATCACTGATCATCAGGGAAATATAAATCAAAACAAATACAAATCAAAACAATGAGATATCAGTCAGAATGACTAAAATCAACCACACAAGAAACAATAGGTGTTGGCAAAAATGGGAGAAAGGGAAACAATCTTGCACTGTTGGTGGGAATACAAACTGGTGCAGTCACTGTTGAAAACAGTATGGAGGTTCCTCAAATAGTTAAAAATAGAACTACTTTATGATTCATCAATTGAACTACGATGTATTTCACCAAAGAATACAAGAATACTAATTTAAAGGGATACATACACCCCCCAGTATTTGTAGCAGCATTAGCTACAACAGCCAAATTATGGAAACAGCTCATGTCCATCTACTGATGAATACATAAATAATATATATGTATATATGTAATGGAATAATGCTCAACTATAAAAATGAATGAAATCTTTCCATCTGTAATGACATGAATGAGCTAGAGAATAATATACTAAGCAAAATAAGTCTGTCATTGAAAGGCAAATACTATATTATTTTGCCATATGTGGAATTAAGAAACAAAACAAACAAGCAAAGGGAAAAAGAAAGAGAGGCAAACCAAGAAACGCTCTTAACAATAAAGAACAAACTGTGGTTACCAGAAGAGAGGTGGATGGGAGGATGGGTGAAGTAGGTGATGGGGATTAAGGAGGGCACTTGTGAAGGCACAGGCGTTGTATGGAAGTGTTGGATCACTCTTGTAGACTGTAGGTTAACTAACTGGAACTTAAATTTAAAAACAAACAAACAAAAATCCACCTGGCCATATGTTTTTTTATTAGAAAAGGTGGTCAAATTACACTTAAAGTAAGTATTGATGGGTATGTACTTATTGCCATTTTGTTAATTTTTATATAAGGCCTTTATTATGTTATGTTCCCATTATACCCACTTTGTTATAAGTTTTTATAAAAAATGGATGTTGAATTTTTATTTAAATGCTTTTGTGAAAGAAAAGCAAAGCTGGAGACATAACAATTCTAAAATTCAAGTTATATTGAATTTTAAAATCCCTCTCAGTTTCTTTTCTCTCCTGTTCTTATTTTCTCATTTGATTATTCTCTTTGATGGTGTGTTTCAATATTTTACTTTTTGTATTTTGTTTATCTACTATAAGATTTTACTTTATACTTATCATAAGGCTTACATACAACAACTTGTATCTAAGATAGTCTCATTTAACGTGATAACATAACTTGATTGGATTCTAAAGCTCTACATTTTTAATGTTCTCTAAAACTTTTATTGTTTTGATGTCACATTTTACATTTTTAATCTTGTGTTTCTTTATTTTATTTTATTTTATTTTCTCAGTGTTCCAAGATCTTGTGTTTCTTTTAATTATTTTAGTTATTGTTCTTTTTACTGCCTATTTCTTTTAACCTCTATATTCACTTTCTAAGTAATTAAGTACATGTATGATATATTTACCTCTCCAATTAAATTTATTCATTCTTGTGTTTTCCTGTTACTGAGTAGTACCCTCTATTTTTAATTAAAGAAGTCCCTTTAACATTTCTTGTAAGGCCAGTTTAGTGGTGATAAATTCCTTTAGTTTTCAGCATCACTAGCCATCATGGAAATACAAATCAAAACCACATTGAGATACCGCCTTACACCAGTTAGAATGGCAAAAATTAACAAGGTAGGAAACAAGCATTGGCAAGGATGTGGAGAAAGGAGAAACCTCTTAAACTGTTGTTGGGAATGAAAGTTGGTACATCCACATTGGATAACAGAATGTAGGTTCCCCAAGAAGTTAAAAATAGAGCTACCCTATAACCCAGCAATTGCACTACTGGGTATTTACCCCAAAGAAACAGATGTAATGAAAAGAAGGGGTACATGAATCCTGATGTTCATAGCAGCAATGTCCACAACAGCCAAACTGTGGGAGGCGTTGAGATGCCTTTCAACAGATGAATGGATAAAGAAAATGTGTTTCATATACACAATGGAATATTACTCAGCCATCAGAAAGGATGAATACTTGCCATTTGCATCAACATGGATGGGACTGGAGGGGATTATGCTAAGTGAAATAAGTCAGTTGGGGAAAGTCAATTTTATGGCTTCACTCATATATGGAACATAAGGAATAGTGTGAAGAACCACAGGGGAAGGGTGGGAAAACTGGATGGGAAGAAATCAGAGAGGGAGACAAAACATGAAAGACTCTGGACTCTGAAAAACCAACTGAAGGTTACAGAAGGGAGGGGTATATGTGGATGGGGTAAGAGGGTGATGGGTATTAAGAAGGGTACCTGTGGTGATGAGTACTGGGTGCTATATCCAATTAATATATCATTGAACACTATATCAAAAACTTATTATGTATTATATGTTGGCTAATTGAACATAACAAAAAAAATCAGAAAATAGAAATAAATTCATTTAGCTTTTGCTTTTATAGAAAGCTTTTTATCTCTCCTTCAATTCTGAATAATAATTTTGCTAGGTAGAATATTTTTACCTAGAAAGATTTTGTTTGTTTGTTTTTCTTTTTGTTTTCTGTCAGCGGTTTGAATATATCATGTCCCTCCCTTCTGGCCTGTAAAATTTATGCCAAAGAAATCTGCTGATAGTCTTAAGAGGGTTTTTTTGTACATAACAAGTTTTTTCTTGTCTTTCACTTTTCAAATTTAATTATAATGTACACTGATGTGGGTTTCGTTGAGTTCTTCTTATTTGGAACTCTCAGAGATTCCAAGATCTGGATGTCTGTTTTCTTCCATAGCCTGGGGAAATTTTCAGCATTGTATTTCTTTAAAAAAGTTTTCTGGACAAGATGGCAGAGAAGTAGGAGGTGCTGTTTCAACCTGTCCCCTAAAGTGAGCTGATAACCTACCAAAGAACTCTGATGACCCATGAAATCAGCCTGAGATTAGAATTATACACTTCTGGATCTCTATGGGGGCAGAAGATGCCAGTGGACAGGTAAAGCAGAGTGGGAACATCAGACTGATATTAGAAGATAAACAAAAGGAGGAGGGAGCCACCAAAAGCTACCCACTGGAAAGTAATACCCCAATATGAGAGTGCCCTGTGATTGAGGACCAGCATTAACTTGGATTCTGGTTGAAAGCCCTCAAAAAGAACAAAAGATCTTAAGGGGAAATTGGTGAAATTGGGTGGTTAGGGACAGGGACTTAAGTCCACGGACCCAGGACTCTCACCACCAGTGAGGAATCAGAGAGCACAGCAAAGAAGCCAGGTCTTGGTTCCTGGGCCATCAGCATGCCTGAGAACATCTGGGTGGTGGCTCTGTGAGGGTGAGGGAGTCTGTGTGGATGCAAGCTGGCAGAACCACAGCCTTTTGTACTCTGCACCCATGCTGCACGATGGGGGTCTGAGTCACGGCCCACACCCTTCCCTGAAAGGGGTCCATGCAGTCGCTAGCCAGCACTCTCTAGGACCTGGAGACTCTGAGAACTCTCAGCCCAGGCTGGTGTGAAAATCTCAGTGCTCTATCTCTCTGGTTGGGACCTCTCTGGCAGTCTGGACCTGCCAAGACAGCCACAGCTAGTATTTCTCATGGTTTTGTATACAAGCAGGAGTTCCTGTGACCTGAGAGACTGTTACTAGGGAACTCTGCCAGTGGCAGAGTGGGAATTTATGTGCTCTGGAGCAAACAGAGGGGAATAGACTGAGGCTTCTCACTGAGATGGAGGTCAGGGTGCAGTTTGCTTTCCTCTAAACCTCCAAAGAACCGCCAAAAGCCACCAAGGGGAAAAAAACAAACTAACAAACAAAAACCCCTCCAGGCAACAAAAGCCTGAAAAACGTGTTTCCTCTGAGCCCAGCCCCTTGATGGGGGCAGAAGGACTCAACTCTAGCAAGACTCCCTGAAAAACCACGCAGCAGGCCCCTCCCCCAGAAAGCCAGCCAAAACAACAAGAACAACAAAAAAAGAGGACAATCATCAATACTTCATTGATAAAATTTATTTTTAATTTGTTCCTACTATTCTGGTTCTTTTCATTTTTTAATATAACTTTTTAACCTATTTACCATCACAATGAGATATTCAGTACATCAAATTCCATAATAACCTTTTAACCTGAAATTTTTTGATACATATACCTGTGTTTTTCTTTTGCTTTTCTATTTTTTAATTTAATTTACTTTTATTTTATTTATTTTTTTAATTCATATAGAAATAAATTTCAAGGTAATCCCCTTTCCCACATCAATGCTACCCCTATATGTAAACAAGTTTTAATCCCCCTTTATCTCAGGAAAGTTGAGTCCTTTAACAAAGATATCAAGAAACATCCAGGAAGAATCAAAATAACCTTCTTCGACCACACTGAGAATTTATAACCACCCTCCCATTTTTACTTCTGTCAGTGTTTCTGTGTAATTTTTTTTCTGGTAGTACAAAAATCTTATACTTGTGGTTCATTTTGACAGGGTTCTTTAATTATTTATTTTTCTTCTCTTGTCATTTACTTTGTCGGTCCTTTTGTTTGTCTGTTTTTGTTTGTATACTTTATAAATCTTACCTTTGGGGCCCATTTGGTCTGGGCCTTCTCCTTTATTTTATCTTTATTTTTTTTTCCTGTCTCTCTCTCTCTCTTTTTTTTCTTTCTTCTTCCTTTTCTAAACTTTTGGTTTAGAACACATCTAAACCAAACAGTCTATTCCCCTCTGTTTTGCTCAGAAGCATTGCAGAGTGCACCTTGCCTATAGCATGGTTGATACATACAGCTACACATCCCTTCAGCCATCGCTCACCAAAATGACTGGGAAGAGGAATGTCCAACAGAGGAAAAATTCAGAGCCTGGGCCCTCTCTATCGGAGCTTTTGGATATGGACATAGACAGTATGTTGGAAAGGGAATTCAGGCTAACAATTATCCAGTCAATGGCTAGGTTGGAGAAAGCCTTTGATGACAAAATGGAATTGATTAGGGCAGAAGTGAAAGCCACCAGGGATGATGTTAACAGTGCTCTCAAAGAGTTCCAATCTAACCTAAATTCTCTAACATCTAGGGTAACTGAGGCAGAAGATAGAATTAAATATCTGGAAGACAAACAGAGAAAAAGGATCAGGAGGAAGCCTAGAATAAAACAGCTTAGAAGCCATGAAAACAGAATTAGAGAAATAAATGACACCATAAAAAGTTCCAGCATCAGAATTTTTGGAATCCCTGAGGGGTAGGAGAAAGAAAGAAGACTAAAAGATATAGTTGAACAAAGTCTCCATGAAAATTTTCCTAATCTGGCAAATGGAACCAGTGGTCATGTACTAGAGGCAGAAAGGTCTCCCCCCAAGATCATAGAATCTAGAAGACCTCGAGACACCTGATTGTGAAAACGATGAACCATAATTTTAGACCAGAGCTCTAAAGCAGCTAGGGGGAAGAACTTCCTAATATACAGAGGAAAGCCCATCAGAATAACATCAGACCTGTGCACAGAAACCTGGCAAGCCAGAAAGTGCTGGCAAGATGTATTCAGGGCACTAAATGAGAAGAACATGCAGCCAAAAACACTTTATCCAGCAAGACTGACATTCAAAATGGATGAAGAGATAAAGAGCTCCCAAGAATGACAAGGTTTAAAAGAGTATGTGACCACCAAGCTGGCACTACAAGAAATATTAAGGGGGGGGGGATTCTATAAAATAGGAAAGAAACCAAGAATATCATTGAACAGAAATATATGTAGACAATGTATAGAAAAAAAGACTTCACAGGTAACATGATGTCAATAAAAATGTATCTCTCAATAATCACTCTCAACGTGAATGGCCTAAAGCGCCCATAAAATGGCACAGGGTTGCAGATTGGATAAAATGACAGGACCCATCCATATGTTGTCTACAAGTCACCCATTTTGAACCTAAGCATACATCCAGACTGAAAGTCAAGGGATGGAGAAGCATCTTTCATGCCAATGGGCCTCAGAAGAAGGTTGGGTAGTGATTCTCATATCTAATTAATTAGATTTTAAACTGAAGACTGTAGTCAGATACAGAAGAACACTACATCATTCTAAAAGAGATTATCCACCAAGAAGATCTAACAATTGTAAATATTTATGCCCACAATATGAGAGCAGCCAACTACATAAGAAAACTGTTTATCAAGATAAAGAGTCATATTGATATGAATACATTAATAGTAGATCTTAACATGCCTCTCTCAGAAATAGACAGATCATCCAAGCAGAAAATCAATAAAGAAACAAGAGCATTGAATGACACATTGGACCAGATGGACCTCATAGATATATACAGAACATTCCACCCTAAAACAACAGAATACTCATTCTTCTCGAATGCACGTGGAACATTCTCCAGAATAGACCACATACTACAAATCAGGGCTCAACCAATACAAAAAGATTGAGATTATTCCCTTCATATTCTCAGATCACAATGCTTTGAAACTGGAGCTCAACCACAAGGAAAAGTTTGGAAGGAATTCAAACACCTTGAAGCTAAAGACCACCTTGCTGAAGAATGCTTAGATCAACCAGGAAATCAAAGAAGAACTTAAACAATTCATCTAAACCAATGAGAATGAAGACAGGTCCAAAAACTAGGGAATACAACAAAGGCAGTCCTAAGAGGGAAATACATAGCCATCCAAGCCTTCCTTAAAAGAATTTAAAAATCCAGTATACACCAGATGTCTTTACACCTTAAAGAACTGGAGAATCAACAACAAATTAGGCCAACTCCACACACAAGAAGGGAAATAATCAAGATTAGAGGCGAAATCTATGAAATAGAAACTAGAGTTACAGTAGAACACATCAACAAAACTAGAATCTGGTTTTTTGAAAGAATCAATAAGATTGATAAGCCATTGGCCTAACTAATCCAAAAGAAAAGAGAGAAGGCCCAAATTAATAAAATTATGAATGAAAAGGGAGAGATCACAACTAACACAAAGGTAGAAACAATCATCAGAAATTATTATCAACAGTTATATGCCAATAATTTAAACAACCTAGATGAAATGGATGCATTCCTGGAAAATTATAAACATCCAAAATTGAACCAGGAAGAAATTGACAACCTGAATAGGCTAATATGTAGTAACGATATTGAAGCAGTGATCAAAAACCTCCCAAAAAACAAGAGCCCATGACACGACGGATTCCCTGGGGAATTCTACCAAACTTTCAAAGAAGAAATAATACCTATCCCCCTGAAGCTATTTCAAAAAATTGAAGCAGAAGAAAAATTTCCAGACTCTTTTTACGAAACCAACATTACCCTGATGCTCAAACCAGGCAAAGACCTCACCAAAAAGGAGAATTTCAGACCAATATCCCTGATGAATATGGATGCTAAGATTCTCAACAAGATCCTAGCTAATAGGATCCAACAGCACATTAAAAAGATTATCCACCATGAGCAGGTGGGATTCATCCCTGGATTTCAAGGATGGTTCAACATTCCCAAATCAATCAATGTGATAAAACAAATCAATAAAAGAGAAGAACCACATGGACCTCTCAATTGATGCAGAAAAAAGCATTTGACAAAATCCAGCATCTGTTCCTGATTAAAATGCTTCAAAGTATAAGGACATAGGGAACATTCCTCAATTTCATAAAGTTCACCTATGAAAAACCCACAGCAAATATCATCCTCAATGGGAAAAAAGCTCAGCCTTCCCTTTGAGATCAGGGACATGACAAGGATGCCCACTCTCACAACTCTTGTTCAACATAGTATTAGAAGTCCTAACAACAATGGACATTGGGGAAGATATGTGCTATGGTGAGTGCTGTGAAGTGTGTAAACCTGGCGATTCACAGACCTGTACCCCTGGGGATAAAAATATATTATAGTTTATAAAAAATTTAAAAAATAACTTAAAAAAAAGAAGTCCTAACAACAACAATCAGACAACAAAGAGAAATAAAGGCTATTCAAAATGGCAATGAAGAAGTCAAACTCTCTCTCTTCACAGATGACATGATACTTTATATGGAAAACCCAAAAGACTCCACCCACAAACTACTAGAAGTCATACAGAAATTCAGTAAAGTGGCAGGATACAAAACCAATGTACAGAAATCAGTTGCTTTCTTATATAACAATGAAAATACAGAAAGGGAAATTAGAGAATTGATTCCATTTACTATAGCACCAAGAACCATAAGATAACTATAGCACCAAGAACCATAAGATAACTATAATTACTATAGCACCAAGAACCATAAGATAATATGATTCCATTTACTATAGCACCAAGAACCATAAGATAACTATAAGATAAACCTAATAAAAGAGGTAAAGGAGCTCTATTCGAGGAACTACAGAACACTTAAAAGAACTTGAAGAAGACACCAAAAGTGTGTCCTCACAAAAGACACACTTTTTGTGAAAAGTGTGTTTTCACACACAAAAAAAATGCTCATGATTAGAAAAATAAACATTGTTAAAATGTCTATACTGCCTAGAGCAATCTATACTTTCAATGCCATTCTGATCAAAATTCCACCAGCATTTTTGAAAGAGCTTGAGAAAACAATCCCAAAATTTTTATGGAATCAGAAGAGACGCCGGATTGCTAAGGAAATGTTGAAAAAGAACAACAAAACTGGGGGCATCACGTTGCCCGATTTCAAGCTTTACTACAAAGCTGTGATCACCAAGAGAGCATGGTAATGGCATAAAAACAGACACAGAGACCAATGGAGCAGAGTAGAGAGCCCAGATATGGACCCTCACCTCTGTGGTCAAATAATCTTTGAAAGAGCAGGAAAAATTATACAGTGGAAAAAAGACAGTCTCTTCAATAAATGGTGCTGGGAAAATGGGACAGCTATATGTAGAAGAATGAAACTCGACCATTCTCTTACACCGTACACAAAGATAAATTCAAAATGGATAAAAGACCTCAACATGAGGCAGGAATCCATTGGAATCCTAGAGGAGAACATAGGCAGTAACCTCTTCAATATCAGCCACAGCAAATTCTTTCAAGATATGTCTCCAAAGGCAAAGGAAAGAAAAGCAAAAATGAATTTTAGGAACTTCATCAAGATCAAAAGCTTCTGCACAGCAAAGGAGACTGTCAACAAAGCAAAGAAGCAACTCATAGAATGGGAGAAGGTACTCGCAAATGACAGCACAGACAAAAGGCTGATATCCAGGATCTATAAAGAACTTCTCAAACTCAACACACACAAAACAGATAATCATGTCAAAAAATGGGCAGAAGACATGAAGAGACACTTCTCCAATGAAGACATACAAATGGCTAACAGACACATAAAAAAATGTTCATCACTAGCCATCAGGGAGATTAAAGTCAAAACCACATTGAAATACCACCTTACACCATTTAGAATAGCCAAAATTAACAAGACAGTAAACAACGTGTGTTGGAGTGGATGTGGAGAAAGCAGAAGCCTCTTAAAGTGTTGGTGGGAATGCAAGTTGGTGCAGCCACTTTGGAAAACAGTATGGAGATTTCTTAAGAAATTAAAAATAGAGCTTCCCTATGACCCTGCAATTGCACTACTGGGTATTTACCCCAAAGATACAGATGTAGTGAAAAGAAGGGCCATCTCTACCCCAATGTTCATAGCAGCAATGATCGCAGTCGCCAAACTGTGGAAAGAACCAAGATGTCTTAAACATCCATCTTAAACAGATGAATGGATAAGGAAGATGTGGTCCATATACACTATGGAGTATTATGCCTCCATCAGAAAGGATGAATACCCAACTTTTGTATCAGCAGGGACAGGACTGGAAGAGATTATGCTGAGTGAAATAAGTCAATTATCATATGGTTTCACTTATTTGTGGAGCATAAGAAATAACATGGAGGGCATGGGGAGATTGAGAGGAGAAGGGAGTTGGGGGAAATTGGAGGGGGAGATGAACCATGAGAGAGTATGGACTCTGAAAAACAATCTGAGCGTTTTGAAGGGGCGGGGGATGAGAGGTTTGGTGAGCCTGGTGGTGGGTATTATGGAGGGCACATATTGCATGGAGCACTGGGTGTGGTGCATAAATGAAGAATTCTGAAACACTGAAAAGAAATTTAAAAAAATTAAAAAAAATAAAATTTTGATTAGGTAAAAATGAAAAAGTTTGCCTCAAAAAAAAAAAATAAAAGTTTTCTGACCCTTTCAATCTCTTCTTTTTCTGGAACATCTATAATGCAAATGTTAATTCCCTTGTTAGTTGCCCCATAAATTTGTAAGCAGTATTTTCTTTCTGTCTCTTCCTCTCTTCCTTCCTTCCTCCCTCCCTTCCTTCCTTCCTTCCTTCCTTCCTTCCTTCCTTCCTTTTTCTTTCTTTCTTTCTTTCTTCCTTTCTTTCTTTGTTTCTCCTTTTCTGATTGAATGAGTTATGCTGCTTTGTCATTAAGTTTATTGATCCTTTCTTCTACCTAATCTAGTCTGTTGCCAAAAGTCTGTATTGCATTTTTCCATTCTATTACATATTATTCAGTTCTCTGACCTCTATTTGGTACTTGCTCTTCATTGAAGTACTCACTGTGTTCATCTATTCGTATCTTGAGTTCACTGAGCATCTCTATGACCTATACTTTGAATTATTTTTTATGTTAGTCACCATACAGTACATCATTAATTTTTGATGTAGCTTTTAAGATTCATTATTTTTGTATAACACCCAGTGATCATTACAACATATGCTCTGCTTAATGCCCATCCCCCGGCTACCCCACCCCCACCCCTCCCCTCTGAAATGCTTAGATTCTTTGCCAGAATCCCCAGTCTCTCATGGTTCATCTACTCCTCTGATTCCCCCCCCCTTCAATTTTCCCACCCTTCCCCTATGTTTCTCCACACTATTCCTTATGTTCCACAAATGAGTGAAACCATATGATAATTGTCTTTCTCCAGCTAACTTATTTCACTTAGCATAATCTCCTATAGTCCCATTCATGTTGATGCAAATGGTGGGTATTCATCCGTTCTGATTATAAACGTAAAAGTACCATTAGTTAAGAAGATGGGAGTACAACTGATGTATCATTGAACATTATACCAAAAACTAATGTTGTATTATAAATTCACTAATTGAATTCAAATTAAAAAAAGAAGTATTACAATTAATAAATTTGGAAAAGTCCTGGAGGGGGAGGGGAGATGGGATCTTCTCAGAGGATTGAAAATCCCCTCTTGAACATCTGCTGAAATCGTGCTCCACAAACTCTGTTTACTTCCTTTAATATAGGCATAATTTTACTAAAAAATTTTAAGGTCTTCTTTGAGATTAAAATCTTCCCAAACTGGTCCCTTAAATATTTCCCTTCCCACCACAGGTGTTCTTGCTTCCTCCTTTCACTGGTTTGGATCTTCCTCTGAGTCCTTTGTTCCATCCCCCTTCGTGATCGTACATCATTCATCCTTCTATCCACATTGCCAAAATTTTTCCATTCCTAATTCAGCCCTCAGATCCCGATGGTCACTTAAAGTTAGGTTCTTTATCACCCATCAAAGGCTCTCCAGAGACTAAAGGATCAAGAAAATTCATCACCTCAGTCTGAATAAAGAATAAAAAGTTATTTAGAAATAGAACTGGATGTTTTGTCCATTGACTCAGGTTTTGAAGATAATCAGAGAGCTGCTAGATGTTTTCTCAGTCACTGGCCTAAAATTTACTCCACAGTCTTCATCAAATTACATGTCAGTGCTTAATAAAATATTGATCTCACAAGGTGCCTAGGTGGCATAGTTGGTTAAGCATCTGGCTTTGGCTCAGCTCATGATCTCAGGGTCCACAGATCCAACCCCACACTGGGTCCCACTTTGGGCTTTTCACTCAGTAGGAAGTCTTCTTCTCCCTCCCCTTCTCCTTCTGTCCCCCTTCCCCACACATGCTCTCTCTCTCACAAGTAAATAAATAAGATCTTTAAAACAACAAAAGAAATAAAACATTGATATTCTCCTTCAGAAATATTAGTAAATGAGTAACTTAATTTGCCTTTTTCCAGAAACACAATCAGATAAAATTATGAAGTGGTGATAGACCAGTGAGATTATATTACTATGTTTTACTAATCCACAGCTAAAATTTTAGAATCTTTTTTTGCTTTTGTATATTTGTTGTTAAATATGCATATATTTATGAATGCAAGTACTGTTTTTTATATTTTTTATTTAAATTCAATTACTTAACATATAATATATTATTGTTTTCAGAGGTACAGACCTGTGGTTCATAAGACTTATATAATACCTTGGGCTCAATACCTCACATGCCCTCCTTAAAGTCCATCACACAGTTACCCCTCCAGAAACCATCCTCCCTTCTAGCAACCCTCAGTTTATTTCCTACAATGGTCTCTTATGGTTTGTCTCCCTCTCTGGTTTCATCTTGTTTTATTTTTCATCTCTTTCTTTATGGTTCTCTGTTTTGTTTCTTAAATTCCACATCAGTGAGATCACATGATAATTCTTTCTCTGACTGGACTTATTTCATTTAGCATAGTACCCTCCAGTATCATCCATGTCATTGCAAATGGCAAGATTTCATTTTTTGATGGCTGTGTGTGTGTGTGCATATATATATATATATATAATGTCTGTTTTATCCATTCATCTGTCAATGGACATCTGGGCTCTTTCTATAGTTTGACTATTGTGGACATTGCTGCTATGAACATTGGGGTGCACATGCCCTTTCAGATCACTACATTTGTATCTTTGAGGTAAATATCAAGTAGTGCGATTGCTGGGTCATAGGGTAGCTCTATTTTCAACTTTTTGAGGAACCTCTATACTGTTTCCCAGAGCAGTTACAACAGCTTGCATTCCCCACCAGCAGTGTAGGAGGGTTCCCCTTTCTCTGCATCCTTGCCAACATCTGTCATTCCTGATGTTAATTTTAGAGATTCTGACTACTGTGAGATGATATCTCATTGTAGTTTTGTTTTGTATTTCCATGATGCCAAGTGATGTGGAGCATTTTTTCATGTGTTTGTTGGCTAATTGATGTCTTTCTGGAGAAATGCCTGTTCATGTCTTCTACCCATATTTTGATTGGATTATCTGTCCATTGTGTGTTGATTTTAGAAAGATCTTTATTGATCTTGGATATAGCCTGTTATCTGATATGTCATTTGCAAGTATCTTCTCCCAGTCTGTCTTTTGATTTTGTCAACTGTTTCTTTAGCTGTGCAAAAGGTTTTTGTTGTTGTTCTTTTGCTGTTGTTGTTGTTGTTGTTGTTGTGTTTGTTTTTTGATTTTTATCTAGATGAGCTTGAAATACGTCATTTTGTCTTTGGAGACATATCTAAAAAGAACTTGGTGCAGCTGAGATAGAAGAGGTTTCTGCCTGTGTTCTGCTCTAAGATTTTGATGGATTCCCATCTCCCTTTCTCACATTTATTCATCCAGGTTGAGTTTATTTCTTCTGTATGGTGTAAGGAAATGGTCCAGTTTCATTCTTCTGCATGTGGCTGTCTAATTTTCCCAGCACCATTTGTTGACAAAACTGTCTTCTGCTGGGTTTAGACTTTATTTGCTGTTTTCTCCAGTTCCTTTAGGTATAGGGTTATTTTGTGTAGTTTAGACCTTTCTTATTTCCTGAGGAAGACTTGTGTTGCATATACTTTCCTCTTAGGACTGCCTTTGCTGCATCCCAAAGATTTTGAGCAGTTGTGTTTTCATTTTCATTTGTTCCCATGATTTTTTAAAAAATTCTTCTTTAATTTTCTAGTTGATCCATTCATACTTTAGTAGGATACTCTTTAGCCTCCATGTATTTGAGTTCTTTCCAACTTTCCTCTTGTGGTTGATTTCTTGTTTCACAGCATTGTTGCCTGAAAATATGCAGGGACTGATCCCAGTCTCTTGATACCAGTTGAGACCTGATTTGTGACCCAGGATGTGATCTTCTAGAGTATGTTCCATGTGCACTAGAGAACAATGTATTCTGTTGTTTTGGGATGGAATGTTCTGAATGTATCTCTGATGTCCATCTAGTCCAGTGTGTCATTTAAAGCCTTTCTTTCCTTGTTGATCTTCTGCTTTGATGATCTGTCCATTGCAGTGTTGGGGGTATTAAAGTCCCCTCCTATTATTGTATTCTTATAGATGTGTTTCTTTGATTTTGTTAATTAATTGGATATATATTTGGTTGTTTCCATGTTAGGGGCATAAATATATATAGTTGTTATATCTTCTTCTTGGATAGACACTTTAAGTATGATATGTTGTCCTTCTTCATCTCTTAGATAGTCTTCAGTTTAAAATCTAATATGATGCAAGGATTGTCACCCCAGCTTTTTTTAATGTAAATTAGCATGGTAAATGGTTTTTCATCACCTCAACTTAAATCTGGAGGTGTCTTTGGGTCTAAAATAAGTCTCTTGCTGGCAGCATATCAATGAGTCTTTTTTTTTTTTTTTCCTTATCTGATACCTTGTGTCTTTTGATTGGGTCATTTAGCCCATTTACATTCAGAGTAACTATGAAACGATATGAATTTAGTTCCATTGTATTATCTGTAAAGTCATTGTTTCTGTATATTGTCTCTGTTCCTTTCTTATCCATATTACCTTTGGCCCCCTCTTTGCTTAAAGGATCCCTTTTAATGTATGTCTGTTTTGGTGATCACAAATTCTTTAAGTTTCTGTTCTGGAAGCTTGATCTCACTCCTGTTTTAAATGACATCCTAGATGGATAAAGTATTCTTGGGTGGACCTTTTTTCAAATTTAACACCCTAAATATATTATGGCCAGTACTTTCTGGTCTGCCAGCTCTTTGTGGGTAGGTCTGCTGCCAATCTAACATTTCTACCCATACAAGTTACAGACCTCTTGTTCTGAGCTGCTTTCAGGATTTTACCTTTGTCTCTGAGATTTTACGTTTCAATATTATATAACAGTGTTGACTGTTTTTATTGATTTTGAGGTGGAGTTCTCTGTGCCTTGTGGATTTTGATACCAGTTTCCTTCCCCAGATTAGGGAAGTTCTCTGCTACAATTTGGTCCAATATTCCTTCTGCCCCTCTCTGCCTTTCTTTTTCTTCTGGGATCCCAATTATTTTAATATTCTTTTGTTTTATGGAATCATTTATGTCTCAAATTTCCCCTCATGATCCAGTAGTTGCTTATCTCTCATTTTCTCAGCTTCTTTATTCTCCATTGTTTAGTCTTCTATATCACTAATTCTCTTTTCCTTCATCTGTCCTAGCAGTTAGACCTTCTATTTTTTTATTTCATTTCATTAATTTCTTTTTTTTATTCTGAATTGGTCAGATTTTAGTCCTTTCATCTTTCCAGGAAGGGATTCTATAGCGTCTTCTATGCTGTTTTCAAGCCCAGATATTATATTTATAATTGTTATTCTGAACTCTAGTTTTGACATCTTACTTATATCCATACTGATTAGGTCTCTGGCAGTCAGTACTACCCGTTGTTCTCTTTTTTGAGGTGAGTTTTTCCATATTACCATCCTGTCCACAAAGAATAGATAAGTGGGAAAATTAAATACTAAAATGACAACAATGACCCTAGAGATATATACACTAAACAAATCAGAAGAGACCTGAAACCAGGGGAAAAAAAGAGAGAGAAAGATAGAGAGAGAATATAATCAGACAGGTGAACAGAGTAGAGCAATACATTGGATTCTGTATGTATTTTGGTCTGTTTTTTTTTTAGGAAAACTATGTCCCAAAATTGTTATATGTAGATATAGATATAGATAGATACAAGTGATTAAATATAATAAAAGGATATAATGCAACTGTAAAATGGAAATTAAAAGATAAGAAAAACACAAAAGAGAGAAAAGAAATAAAGACCAACTACTACAAAAAAGGAAGGAATATATACAGATAGATGAACAGAGCAGAGCAATACACTTTCTTCTGAGTGCATTTTGGTCAGTTTGTTAGAAGAAACTGAATATGTGACAGACAGGGCTAGGTAGGGAGAGATAGGGGTCTATGTGATAAGGTTCACAGAAATCCCAAATATGTGGAAGTGTGGGGAAACCAGTGATAAGGGGACACATTGGACCACCTTACCTTAGGTGTGTGGGGTGGGTGCCTTTATGATAATCACCTATGACCAACAAGTAATAACCAGACCCTTAAAAGGAAGTAAGCCACTGAAGGTATTATCTCCAGTCCTTGGTCAATGGTGAAATCAGTAGAAATGTTAAAAGGATTTAAGTTCCCTGGTTAGCTTTCTATAAAAGAGCAATCCTAAAGACCATCATTAGCAACCCTGTTGGGACCCTTTTCACTCTTAAGAACTTTTTCTGTATCTTCACTCAAACTTCTATCACTTTACTCATTCTCCTTTGTCCATGAGATTCATTCTTTGACTCCATGAGACAAGAATCTAGCTCTTCCTCCTCAAAACTACATCTCAAAATTGTAAAGAAGAAAAAAAAAAAAAATATATATATATATTACATTGAAAGTATAGAATATAACTGCAAAGATGAAAATTAAAAAAGACTTTAACAAAATAATCAAAATCCAAAAAGGAAGAAACAGGAAAAAAAAGAGAGAGAGAATATGATCAGGCTGGTGAGTAGAACAAAGTGATACTGTTGATTTTGGGTGTATTTTGTTCTGTTTGAAGAAACTGGGTCCCAAAATTGTAAAGAAAGGAAAACATATATATACAAAAGTAAGATTAGATACAATGAAGGGATATGGTACAACTGTAAAATGAAAATTTAAAGATTTTAAAAAAGAGTTGACAAGAAATTGGTTGAAAAGGTAAAGAAAAAAAAAAACTAAAAAAATTTGAAAGACTAAAGAATCATGGGGAAAAAGCCATGAATTCTTTTTTTATAAGATTTTATTTATTTATCTGACAGACAGAGATCACAAGTAGGCAGAGAGGCAGGCAGAGAGAGAGGAAGCAGGCTCCCCGCTGAGCAGAGAGCTCGATGTGGGGCTCGATCCCAGGACCCTGAGATCATGACCTGAGCCAAAGGCAGAGGCTTTAACCCACTGAGCCACCCAGGTGCCCAAAAGCCATGAATTCTATATGCTGTATTCCACTAGCAGTGGAGTTTTGCCATCTTGGGTGGATGTTCTTGCTGATTTTCTGGAGGAGGGGCCTGTTGCATTGCTTCTCAAGTGTCTTTGCCCCAGGTGGAATTGCACCACCCTTGACAGGGTGACAGGCTAAATTCTGCTCAGGCTAACTCTTTGTGACTTTTGTTCCCTGAAAGCTTTCCGTGTAGCTTTAGAGGATGAGAATGAAAATGGTGACCTCCCAAGCTCTGGTCCTAGAGCTGAGAGCTCAGGGCCTCACTCCTCAGTGAGCCCTCAGAGAAAAGCAGTCAGTCACTCCTGTCTCCCTGGTCTCCATCCAGACTCCATGCTCATCTGGTCTGTGACTGAGCTTTCTATCTCAGGCACATGACCCTATTTTGAGTCTCTAAACACTGCAGACTCCTATGGCATGTTTTTGCGGCTCTTCTGCACATGGAGGAAGGGACTATCTTGCTGATTCTCCTGATTGTTGTGGTGTTGCAGCTATTCTTTTCTTTAACTCCACTTGAGTTTGCAGGTATTCATAATGATTTGGTAGCTATCCAGCTGGATTCCTGGGACCACACAAAATTAAGGTCCCCTACTCCTCCACCATCTAGGACTGTCTCTCTGGCCTGCATGTACTGTTTTTTAATATTGTTTTACTTTTACTTTGTTGGAAACTTCTCCTCATTAAATTCCTGACAGCTAGGACCATCCAGGAAATACCCCCTACTACCTGATCTCAACAGATGATTCAGCCAGTTCTTAATGAAAAAAAAGATAGTTGACCAAAAATGGGTTTGTACTAATCAAAAGAAAGACAAATCTCTTCTTTAAAAAAAAAAAAAAAAAAAAAAGAGGAAGGACTCACAAAATTGATTGCAAAATTTTAGTCAAGAGCCTGAAAGTTCTATCAGGTCCATCTGTATACTTCTTTGTAAAATCCTTCCCAAGGATGCTGCTAAGCCCATTTAGTAAGTTTCCCATGTTGTTCATATCTGATAACTCTTGATATCTAATAAGATTCTCCTTCTCTGCCATTCACCAGGTGGTGTCTGAGTAGCCTGGCCCCCTTCAGCAAGAAAACACCCTACACGGGGTGCCTGGGTGGCTCAGTTGGTTAAGCAGCTGCCTTCAGCTCAGGTCATGATCCCGGGGTCCTGGGATAAAGCCCTGCATAGGGCTCCCTGCTCAGCGGGGAGCCTGTTTCTCCCTCTCCCTCTGTCTGCCGCTCTGCCTACTTGTGATTTCTCTGTATCAAATAAATAAATAAAATCTTGAGGAAAAAAAAAAAAACACCCTACCTGAAATATTTCAGTTTAGCATTTTTACATCCACTGATCTCCACCAGGATCCTTGGTTATAAATTCTCACTTGTCTATACTGTATTCAGAATTGAATAGGGATATATGAGGAGTTATTTTCCCCATTACAGTACTTCTGAACAAATTCTTTTTTTTTTGCTTTAATTACTTTGTAACTATGGTTTTTAGTTGACAGTATTTAGAAAATTTCACTGAAGCTAAAACAGTAACACTCCTTTTCCCCCCCTTTGATTCAAAGGTATGAGGAACCCAAAGTGAGCAGATGGAGTTTTAATTCCCATTATGGGATTTTAAAAAATCTCCTTCTAGAGTAATTCCTTCATATGGAACTAAGACCTCAATGTCTGCAGAGCATAAAGTCAATTAAAACAGGAAGAACAAATTTTAATAGTGGGTCACAGGATTACACTGAGTGGCGCCTCTCTCATTCCCACCCCTTGTCTCCTGGACCTATGAATTAAGGTACTTGGTGAAACAGCATCATATATTGGGTGTTGATTTAGAACATATAGAGCCTCCTGGAGACTTCTGCTACTGCCCCACAACATATTGGCACCTAGTTGGCACAGTTCCTAAGTTTTCAAAAGGCTTTCCAACATTTTATCAAGTCAGCTGCTTCAAGTAGGAGGGAACATGGTAAAATCAGTGAAACCCATGGTAATGGGGCCTTGCCACACTTATTTTCTTTTGAAATAAGGTCCTTAACTTCAAACAATGCTGTGTAGAATATGATGCCACTAGAGAAGGACTTCTATAAATCAATGGATGGGTAGTTACGTCAAAAGAATTTGATAAGATATCCTGAATCTACTATTTTCCTCCTTTTATTTATTTTTTATTTTTTATTAACATATAATGTATTATTTGTTTTAGGGGTACAGGTCAGTGATTCATCAGCCTTACAGAATTCGCAGCACTCACTATAATATATACCCTCCCCTATGTCCATCACCCAGCTACCCTAGCACTCCCACTGCCCCTCCCATCCAGCAACCCTTAGTTTGAGGCACAATTCCAGGACCCTGAGATCATGACCTGAGGTGAAATTAAGAGTTGAATACAACTGACTGAGCCACCCAGGCACCTCTCTACTATTATTTTCTAAGAGCTGTCTGTTCTGTACAGGCCAAATGGAAGATTTTAAAGGGAAGTCATAGGAATAACCACTCCTGCAACTTCCAGTTTACTGATGGTGGCATGGATCTCTGCAATTCCTCCAGGAGTGCAGTATTGCTTTTGATTTAATATTTTACTAGATAAGGGCATTCTTTATGGCTTCCATATGGTCTTACCCAGTATAATAGCCATCACTCCTCAAACTGAGAAACCAATAAAGGGATTCTGCTAGCTTCTAAGTATCTATATTCCAAAAGTGCATACTTGATCTAGGAATTAACCAAAGAATGGGTTAGGGCAACCTCTGAACCCATTGTGAAATAGACCTTAGATAATACTCCATTGAATACATGAGTCCCCATAATCTCTTCCTCTGATGGAGTGACATAATGATGTTTTAGGTCTCCTGGAAACAATGTCAGTTCACAGCCAGTGTCCAAATACTCCTTCAAATAATTTTTTCCCCGGGGGCGCCCAAGTGGCTCAGTGGGTTAAAGCCTCTGCTTTCAGCTTGGGTCGTGATCCCAGGGTCCTGGGATCGAGCCCTATATCAGGCTCTCTGCTCAGCAAGGAGCCTGCTTCCTCCTCCTCTCTCTCTGCCTGCCTCCCTGCCTACTTGTGATCTCTGTCTATCAAATAAATAAATAAAATCTTTAAAAAAGTAATAATAATTTTTCCCCCAATACACTATTCTCTTGGCAAGAGCCCATAGGTCCCTTTAGGGATGAGTGGGAGCAACATTGACAGGAAAATGTTGTCACTTTAATGAGGACATTCTTTAAGTGAACATGGTCTCCCTTTATTCAGAGAATTCTGGATTGATAAATAGTTCAAGTAGAGGAATTGATTGAGGTGTTATGACTCTCCATTTATCTTATGTCTGAGAATTGAATGATGGGCTGTGAATATATGTTTATGATTGAAGTTATACTTTGATTCACCTGACACAAAACTTCTCTCTTTATGCAGATCATTTTCACTTTCTTCTTTTAGACTTTTTAAACTTTTAGTTGATTATTTCTTTCACATTTAGGAAGACTATGATTAACTACCCAACACCATAGGTCTGTATCAGTCAATATTCTGATTGCTACTTTGTGTCTGCTTTCCTTTGCAATAATTATGCCTACCTGTATTTGGTATTTGAGTGATGCCAGATGGCCACCTCTATCCCAGAATTGTATTACTTAAACTGCATTTAAACTTTGCAACTGAGTGGCTCTTGTTCCCACTATAATGTCTCAAGAGAAGATATATCACAAAATGCATCATGATGCTAGGGCTCCACTTCCAAATTTATTTCTGAAGGTATTGAAGGTAGGTATGTTTCCTGGTCTCCCCCTGTATTGGTGAGTAGGCTTCAATGACAAATCCACTCTAACCTTCCTATCTCTCTAATCTTTTGAAAACCTCTCCTCACATTAAACAAAGGAAGATTGAACGCTTTCATTTCACTCACAATGGACCATCTTTTCATTCATGGTTGTAGTCCTTTCCAGATCCCTGAACTGCAACATTAAATTCAAGATACCTACTTAGTGGACCCATATCAGTAAATTCCAAGTTTGTTTTCTGCCACCATTATCCAAAACCCCCGTTAAATATTTGCACACATCTTCCCCACATTTCTGTTTGTATAAATTAGAAAACTCAAGTAGTTCTTTTGGGTTGCAGCACACCTTCTAATAGGTAACACTTCGTGCCTCCTATTTATTAGCCTGTTGACACTTGAGTCTAGTCATAGGTGACCACTCTCTCAGTGGAAATCACTATAATTTTCTCAGGTAATGCAAGGTAATTCCCCTCAGATAGAGGTATAAAGGATGATCCCATGTGGATTAGATGGTTGCTGCTACTTGGGAGGGTGTTGCTACAAATGGTGTTTGTAAGATTACTTCCACTGGGTGCTGGGAGACCACTTCCATTGGTAAAGCAGACTCATAATAATTTAGCAGCTTTGTGTTCACAGCATTTTGGGATCCTCCCACACCCCATTTTAATACACAAGGTGCTAATTGTGGGCAATCAATTTAACAGTAGAAATTCTAGGATTCTGGAAGTTCGACTTGTTAAAATTCATCTAGTCACAGTTTTATCTGTAGCAGTTTCAGCCCTGAAAGGAGATAAAGTTCTCCCTTGGGACACACCTTTAAGTTCTTAGGTTATTGATGCAATGATTGAGCAGAGATTTCAAATTCCTGTGATCATCACCTTTTACCACTTCACTGAGAAAAAATAAGAGGAGCAAACCAATACCAATAATTATATTTCTTAATTTTCCACCAAATATTCAAAAGCATTCTCTACAGGCATACCTGGGTGGCTCAGTTGGTTAAGCTTCTGACTTTGGCTCAGGTCACGATCTCAGGGTCCTGGGATCGAATCCCAATTTGAGCCTGCACTCCCTCTACCCTTCCCTCTCTCTCTTTCTCACTCTCTCTCTCTTTCAAATAAATATTTCTTTTAAAAAACATTCTATACAGAGTTACTTAGCTCCTTCCTTCTTGAATGAAACTTTCATTGTTGATGTATGGTTGACATTATCATGTCATATTAGTTTCAGATGTGCAACCTGGTGATTTGAGAATTCTATACATTTTGGAGTGCTTACCACAATAAGTGTAGTTAGGATCTGTCACTATACATGTTATTACAATATTATCGACTATATTCTCTATGCTGTACTCTTATCTCTGTGACTTATTTTATAGCAAGTGGTTTTGTTCATTGCAACATTATTTATAATAACCAAGATATAAAAACCTCAGTGTCCATTGATAAAGGGATAAAGAAATTTATATATATAGATATAGATATAGATAGATATAATTTATAGAGAGAGAATATAAATATAGATAAAGGGATAAAGAAGTATATATATAGATAGATAGATATAGATATATATATACATATATATCCCATTGTGTGTACATGCACACATACATATACACAATGGAATATAATTCAATTAAATAATGAGTGAGATCTTGTCACTGGCAATAAAACAGATGGACCTAGAGGGTATTACACTAAGTAGAATAAGTTATAGAAAGACAAATACTATATAATTTTACTTAGAGTTAGAATCTAAGAAACAAGTGAATAAACAAACAAACAGAAACAGACTCATTAATACAGAGAACAAACTGATGGTTTGCCAAAGGGGAAGAAGGAGGAAGCATGAGTAAGATACATGAAGGGGATTAAGGAGTACAAGCTTCTTGCTTCTTATAAGTGGTTAATTAGGAATATCTAATGCAGGTATTTTGTGTACCTCTATAATCAGTTCACACTGTGGACAATGAAGGCTTGATTACTAATGGAAATAGATTCACTAGCACTTTAAAATATAATTGGGGTGCCTGGGTGGCTCAGTTGGTTGAGCATCTGACTCTTGGTAGGCTCAGGTCATGACCTCATGAGTCATGAGATCAAGCCCTGCCTCAGGTTCTGTGCTCAGCAGGGAATCTACTTGAATATTCTCTCCCTCTACCCTTCCCTCAACTCTCCTTCTCTTTCTTTCTAAAATAAATAAATCTTAAAAACTAAAAGATAATATAATTAGAGAATTCCAGAAACTCCAGAACCAATTAAAAAAAAAAACTCATCTTAAAAAATAAAATTAAAAAAATACTCATCTTTAAAATTAATTTCTCTAAAAGATAAGAACAGACATTTCTGCAAAGAAGACATCCAAATGGCCAACAGACACATGAAAAAGTGCTCAGCATCCCTCAGCATCAGGGAAATACAAATCAAAACCACAAAGAGATACCACCTCACCCCAGTCAGAATGGCTAAAATTAACAAGTCAGAAAATAAAAGATGTTGGCAAGTATGCAGAGAAAAGTGAACTCTCTCACACTTTTGGTGGGAATGCCAGCTGGTACAGCCACTCTAGAAAACAGTGTGGAGGTTCCTCAAAAAGTTGAAAAGAGAGCTACCCTTTGACCCAGTAATTGCCCTACTGGGTATTTACCCCAAAGATACAAATGTAGTGATCCAAAGGGGTATGCGTGCCTCAAGGTTTATAGAGCAATGTCTACAATAGTCAAACTATGGAAAGAGCCTAGATGTCCATCAACAGATGACTGGATAAATACTATACACACACACACACACACACACACACACACGCACGCAATGGAATATTATGGAGCCATCAAAAATGAAATCTTGCCATTTGCAATAATGTGGATGGAACTAGAGGATATTATGCTAAGCAAAAATAAGTCAACGAGAGAAAGACAATTATCATATGGTCTCACTGATATGTGAAATTTGAGAAACATGGGAGAGGATGATAGGGAAGAGAGGAAAAAATGAAACAAGATGAAACTCTAGAGGGATGCAACCATAAGAGATTAATCTCAGGAAACAAACTGTGAGTTGCTGAAGAGGAGGGGGGTGGGAGGGATGGGTGGCTGGGTGATAGAACTTGGGGAGGTATGTGCTATGGTGAACACTGTGAATTGTGTATGACTGATAAATCACAGATCTGTACCGCTGGAAAAAAATAATACATTATATGTTAATAAAAACAAAGAAATCAAAAAATAAAATAAAATAAAATAATTATTTTCTCTAAAACTACTATCTCTTCCAAAATCTATATTAAGTCAAGGTTCACCAGACAAACATCTTATGGAATATAAATAGGTATGCAGATATATATGTGGGAATTTATAGGAACTTTTCAGGCGGTTACGGAAGACTGAAGTCCCATAATATGTCATCTGCTAGCTGGAGAGCCAGGAAAACCAATGATATAATAATTGGTTCTGGATCCAACGGCCTGAGAATCAGGCCACTCAGATATAACTGCTAGTCTATGTGAAAGGTCCAGTGAAAACAGATCTCTTCATGTAGTCTACTGAATTTAATGCTAATTCCTCCTGAAACACCTTCAGAGACAAAAATATTTGGAATGTTTAACCAATTACCTGCAATTCCCTTAGACCAATCAAGCTGGCAATTAACAAAATTAACCATCACAAGTCCACCCCTTTTCACCTTGACACCTATAAACATTGCCATAAGCTATGCTCATCTTCAAGTAAAGAAAATTACAAGGTTATCATACTGCCTATAAGGATAAAACTATGCTGCATACTACCAAAAACAGACCAACTTCTTCACCCATACATGAGTTAAAGTTTAAAATTTGTTTACTCTTCTCATAGATATTCTATTTTTAAAAATAGGATAATGTAAAGGTAAAATACTAAAATACTATTATATGAAGTTAATACATCTCATAATACATAATGGGGAATAAAAGAAGATAGAAAACAAAGACATTCACTGAGTATCAATACATGTGTACACACAAATATATTCATTAGAGGTAAAGATCATGGGCACCTGGGTGGCTCAGTTGGTTAAGCATCTTGGGTTATGATCCTGGGGTCCTGGGATCAAGCTCCTCGTGGGGCTCCCTGCGCATTCAGGGAGTCTGCTTCCTTCTCCCCACCACCTCCTGACTTCTCTTGCTATCTCTCTCAAATAAATAAATAAAAATCTTTAAAATTTGTAATAAAATAATAAATAAAAATAAAAATAAGAGGCAAATACTCATAACACTTACAGTCCTATTTGAATTGATCATGTGATAGTAGATGGTGTATGTAACTATCTTATATTATTCTTTTTTTATCATTCTTTTATTTATTTTCAACATAACAGTATTCATTGTTTTTGTACCACACCCAGTGCTCCATGAAATCTGTGCCCTCTCTAATACCCACCACCTGGTTCCCCCAACCTCCCACACCCCCACCTCTTCAAACCCTTCAGATTGTTTTTCAGAGTCCATGAATTCACTTTGCATCAGCCAGCACCTCAGCTGCTGTGGTATTTTACCTGTTGAGTTGACTCAAATCTTTTTTTTTTTTTTCCTCTATCCCAGAAAAGTTCTGGGCTGTTACTATTTCTGCTGGGATTTGGTTGTTCTAATTTTTCATTGACCACAATTATAGGGCATGGTAATACTAAGAGGCACCCTAAGGGATTGACTGTATTCCATACATACTCTTTTTTAGCTCTGTCACAGAGTGGTTGTCAAATTTCCCTTTGGTTGTGATGGAGATTCCTTGCTTCAACAAGCTTTAGTCAAACACCTGAAACTTCTCCTAGGATCATCTGTACAATTCCTTTTAAAATTGATAGCATAAACCTTTTTAAGATGGCTTAGCAAGGACTTCTCATCCTCAAAGTCTGATCACCTTCAATATCTAATCAAGATTATCATTTTCCACCATCCATACATGATGTCTGTCACTTAGCCTGTATTCAGAGAAGAACCATGTTAGGTCACATTAGTCAGGATGCCCCTTAACCCTGATGTTTCCTTTTAATATGTTCTATGCACTGAAACCCACCGGTCTCCATGGCTATAAATTATAATCTGCCCAAACTGGGGGATTAAGTCTGTTTTTATGCTAAGATTTGTTTTCCTCTATTTCAAGTCTATTCAGTCCTGAATAAAATCTATTCAGTCCTGAATAAAATCTATTTTACCCTGTTAAAAATATGACTTTCCTTAATAGTTATAATGTCACAACTGGATAAATTAAAATCATTGTTGGAGCTCAAGGGCCATAAGAAGACCCAGGACCATAAGAAGACAATTGGAAGACTTTGTCTTAAATTCTGACTGATCAGGGATACTTTGGTGAATCCAATTCCTAAACCATTACCCAAGCAACTATCCTTTGAAGTCCTCAGAACATATTTAAATTCATAATATTTTGTGTGACCTCTACAGCTTAGTTATAATCCCTAGCAAACAGAAAAAGGTGAGAGTCCTAAGTTTTTCTCTAAATAGCAGTTTTAGATGCCAGTAAAGCACAAGTTGTGTTGAAGTCCCAACTTACTCTGATGATAACTATATAGTACAACTAGTTTACAAATAGGAGCCTCTCAGAAGACTGAAAAACCTTTTGTAGAATCCCTGGTGGTTATAATTTCTACCAAATCTGTGTATTTTTTGTCGCATGATTTTGCCAAATATAATTTGGAACTTTAATGACCTCATTGGGAGACATTATTTTTCCGTGACCCCTCTCCCTTTCTATCACCTCTGCTGCCATTTCCTCATCGTAATGCTTTCTTAAATTCAACTATAATTAACATAGCATGTTATATAAGTTTCAGCTGCACAATGTAACGTTTCAACAATTCTATAAATTTCTCAGTGCTCATCAAGATAAGTGTAATCTTTTATCTACATCATCCACACCCTCCCACATTCCCTCTGGTAAATAGCACTATGTTCTCTGTATTTGAGTCTATCTTCTTGTTTGTTTCCTTTTCTTTCTTTCTTTGTGTTGTTTATTAAAGTCCACATATGAATGAAGTCATACAGTATTTTACCTTCTCTGACCTACATTTCACTTAGCATTAGACCCTCTATGTCCATCCATGTTATTGCAAATAGCAAATGCAAATGACAAGATCTCAATTTTTTCATGACTGAGTAATATTATATATATATACATACATATACATACATATATATATATATATATATATGCACACACACACATACACATATACATATACATATCCCACATCTTCTTTATCCATTCATCTATTGAGGGAAACTTGAGTCCATGTCTTGCTTATTGTAAATATTGTAAATAATGCTGCAATAAACATAGGCATACATTTACCTTTTTAAATTAGTATTTTTATTTTATTCAGGTAAATAGCCAGTAGTGGAATCATATAGTAATTCTATTTTTGATTATTTGAGAGAACTCCATACCGTTTCCACATTTGCTGTATCAATTTCATTACCAAAAACAGTGCACAAGTATTCTTTTTTCTCCACATCCTTACCAATTCTTGTTATTTCTTGTGTTTTTTTAATTGTAGCTATGACAGATGTAAAGTGATATTCCACTATGGTTTTAATTTGCATTTCCATGATGATTAATGAGTTAGAGTAATTTTTTTTATTAGTCTCTTCACCACCTGTATGTTTTCTTTTTTTTTAATAATCATTTTTTATAATTTATTTTCAACATAACAGTATTCATTGTTTTTGTACCACACCCAGTGCTCCATGCAATCTGTGCCCTCTCTAATACCCACCACCTGGTTCCCCCAACCTCAACCCCCCCACCTCTTCAAACCCTTCAGATTGTTTTTCAGAGTACACAGTCTCTCATTGTTCATCTGTATGTTTTCTTTGAAAAAATATCTTTTCATGTATTCTGCCCATTTTTAGTCAGACTATTTGCTTTTTAGTGTTGTTTTGTTGTGCCCGAGTTTTTGCGTCCAAGAGACCACCAAGGAGCCAACATCGATGCAATCACATGAGGGTTTATCTAACAAGCTTAAGCTTGGGCCCAAGTATACCCAACACAGCGGAGTAAGGACTTGGACCCTGAGCTTAATTAAGGCAGGGGTATTTATGGGTTCCTGATACTAAAGCAGGGTGGGGATTCCTGTTACTAAAGCAGGGTGGGGGGTCTCTGGAACCAAAGCAGGGTCGGGGTTATTGTCACTAAAGCAGGGTGGGGGTCCTTAGAACTAAAGTAAAGTAGGGAGAAGTTCAGCCCTTGGGCACAAGGGTCTGAGATGGCTGCCAGAGCTAAGATGGCTGTACTTATGCTAAACCTGAGGTGGGGTGGCCTTAATTTTTCTCAGCTTCCACATTTCCCCCTCTCAGAGGAACCTAAGGAAGGACCCAATCATGGGTCCAGGCTGGTCTCAGCAACAAAGTCCAGTGGTTGGTATTGCTGTCTGAGTACCATGAGCTGAACTGTACTGACTCTGTCTTTGACAAAAGTAAGCAACATTAGTGGGGTAAGTGAGAATGGCACAGTCTTAACTTTAGGGGATTGTCCTTTCAGGCTGACTTTTCCATTCTGGGATGAAGTCCTTGAGAATGGCGTGCGGGTCAGCTGGCCGGACGTGGGTGTAGTGGACCCAGGGAGTAATCCCGTCGACCTTGAGAGTGGTGGGAGTGGTCAGGATCACAATATAGGGTCCCTTCCAGCGTGGTTGAAGTGTCTGGTGTTGGTATCTCCGGACGTACACCCAGTCACCCGGCTGATATCGATGGGGGTCCGGGGGTGGCCCAGTCTCGTAGAGGGCCCTCAGCTTAGGCCACACCTGTTCATGGGTTTGTTGTAACATTTGGAGGGAGAAAAGGAGTTGGTGATCATCAAACTCAGCAAGCACCTCAGATTTTAAATTGGGAATAGCAGGTGGAGGAATACCGAACATGATCTTGTAAGGGGTAAGTCCCATCTTATATGGGGAGTTTTGCACCCTATATAGGGCAAAGGGGAGGAGAGTCACCCAATCCCCGCCAGTCTCCAAGGCTAATTTAGTCAAGGTCTCTTTTAGTGTTCTGTTCATCCTCTCTACCTGTCCTGAGCTTTGGGGCCTATATGCGCAATGTAATTTCCAATCTGCCCCAAGTACTAGTGCCACTCCCTGTCTTACCTTAGAGATGAACCCTGGGCCGTTGTCTGATCCAATTTTAACAGGAAAACCATACCTCGGTAAGATGTCTTCCAGCAGTTTCTTCGTCATGGTCTCTGCAGTTTCATGTTTGGTGGGAAATGCCTCTGTCCATCCTGAAAAAGTACATACAAATATCAGTAAATACCTGTATCTGTATTTCAGAATTCCTAGAAAGAATCATAGAGGCATTCAGACAGTACACCCCCTATGAATCCAGAGGCCCCAGAGACCAAAGCTGCCGTAGTTATGGCTTTTGTTAACCAAGTCGCTCCAGACATTAAAAGGAAATTACAGAAGGTAGAAAGACTAGGAGAGAAGAGCCTACAGATTCTGATAGTGGTGGCAGAAAGAGTCTACAATAACAGAGAGACCCTGGAGGAGCAACAGGCTAGGATAAGTGACCATCAGACTCAGAACCTGGCTAAGATCCTACTGGACATGAACATGGATGACCCACATGAAAAACAGAGACGTCTCAACAAGCTGGCTTCAGGAGAAGGTAAGGGGGATGGCCCCCACCAAGAACACCCCAAACTGAATAGAAACCAGTGTGCTTATTGCAGGAAAGAAGACCACTGGGCAAGGGTCTGCCCCTGATTAAAGGAATCCCCTGACAAAAGACCAAAGCCTCCACTACTATCTTGGAGGTTGAAGAGTTAGATGACTAGGGGAGTTGGGGTTTGGCACCCCTCCCCGAGCCCAGGGTAGCTCTTAAAGTGGAGGGGCAACCAATTAAACTTCTAGTAGACACCAGAGCACAGCACTCTGTCTTGCTACAACCTCAAGGGAAGTTGGCAAATAAGACCTCATGGATACAGGGGGCCAGAGGCATTAAACAATATTAATGGACTACCCAAAAAAACAGTGGATCTCGGCATGGGCTTTGGAATGACCTGAGTGCCCTTACCCCTGTTAGGCCAGGACCTACTCACCAAGATGGGAGCCCAAATTAGTTTACACCCTGAAGGGGCAAGGATTCTGGATAAAGAGGGACACCCAATCCAGGTGCTTGTCATGAACCTGGAGGACGAATATTGTCTTCACCAAATGCCCCCAGAACCAATGACTGACACTGACCACTGGTTGCAGGAGTTTCCCCAAGCATAGGCAGAAACGAGGGGAATGGGATTGGCCCAACATCGACCAGCTATATACCTTGAAATAAAGCCAGGAGCAGAACCAGTCAGAGTCTACCAATACACCATGCCTCTCACAGCGTGGATGGGGATCACCCAACACATCCGGCGACTGGTAGACTCAGATATACTGCGGCCTTGTCAGTTGGCATGGAACCCTCCCCTGCTGCTGGTATGAAAGCTACACTCTAATGATTATAGACCGGTCCAGGACCTGAGGGAAGTTAATTGACGGGTGATGGACATGCACCCTATGGTCCCAAACCCCTACACCCTCCTCTCTACCTGCCCCGAGACTAGACTTGGTATATAGTGCTAGACCTAAAGGATGCCTTTTTCAGCTTGTGCTTGGCCCCAAAGTGCCAAGACCTCTTCGCTTTTGAATGGGTGGACCTGGAGAAGGGTATCAATGGCCAACTCACCTGGACTCGACTACTGCGAGGATTCAAGAATTTGCCCACCATCTTCGACGAGGCACTACACAAAGACAGGTGAGTTCCATGCCAAACACCTTAATCTGACTCTGTTACAATATGTAGATGATATCCTGTTGGGAGCAGAGGACCAGGAAACATGCCTACAAGGCACCAAGGACTTGCTCCAAATGATAGCAACTCTGCGATACCAGGCTTCAGCTAAGAAGGCCCAGATCTGCAGAATAGAGGTGAGCTACCTGGGGTACAAATTAAAAGATGGATAAAGATGGTTAATGGATGCATGGAAGGAGACTGTCATGAGAACCCCACAGCCTCAAAACATCCGCCAGGTATGTGAATTCCTAGGGTAGGCTGGGTTTTGCCGATTGTGGATCCCAGGTTTCACTGACATAGCTAAGCCCCTCTACGAGGCCAAGAAATGAAAACAAGACTTTGTATGGACTGAGACCATGGACAAAGCCTTCAATGACCTTAAACAAGCCTTGTTTTCAGCCCTGGAACTCAGGCTGCCTGATCTAAGCCCTTCCATCTTTACATGTATGAAAAGGAAGGGGTGGCAAAGGGAGTCTTAATTCAATACATGGGCCCCTGGAAGAGATCAGTGGCATACCTCTCAAAGAAATTAGATGTCGTGGCTGCTGGATGGCCTCCATGTTTAAAAATTATTGCTGCAGTGGCCACCATGGTTAAAGATGCATATAAGCAGACTATGGGGCAGGAACTATACATCACTATCCCACATGCCATTGAAGGGGTATTCAAACAACCCCCGGACTGATGGATCAGCAATGCCTGCTTGACCCATTACCAGAGCTTGCTTTTGAACCCTACCAGAATTTTGTTCCAAGCACCAATAGCTCTAAACCCAGAGATACTGCTCCCTAACCCTGATGGGGACCCCCCCCACTACATGAATGCCAAGAAATCCTGGCTCAGGTACATGGAGTCAGAGCTGATCTCCAGGACCAACTGCTGCCAAATGCAGATGACACCTGGTATACAGATGGCAGTAGCTTTGTCCAGGAAGGAATCAGCTTTGTCCAGCTGCAGGGGCAGCTGTGACCACAGAGACAGAGACTGGGCAGAACCGTTGGCGTCTGGGACTTCTGCCCAATGTGCTGAACTGACTGCACTAACCAAGGCACTAACAATGGGAGCAGGCAAGTGGATAAACATCTATACTGATAGCAGTTACGCCTTTGCCACAGCCCACATCCACGGAGCCATTTATAGAGAAAGAGGGCTCTTAACAGCAGAAGGAAAGACTATTAAAAACAAGGCAGAAGGGACACCTGGGTGGCTCAGTTGGTTGGACGACTGCCTTTGGCTCAGGTCATGATCCTGGACTCCTGGGATCGAGTCCCGCATTGGGCTCCCAGCTCCATGGGGAGTCCGCTTCTCTCTCTGACCTTCTCCTCGCTCGTGCTCTCTCTCACTGTCTCTCTCTCTCTCTCTCTCAAATAAATAAATAAAATCTTTAAAAAAAAAAGGCAGAAATCCTCGAGGTCCTAAGGGCCCTCTGGCTGCCTAAGGCACTGGCCATTATCCATTTTCTAGGACATCAAAAAGCGGACATGCCAGTGGCCAGGGGAAACAGGCTAGTTGACTTAAAGGCAAAAGAGGCAGCTCTTTCAGTGGACCTGTCTTAGTGTCCACACTGCCCGATCCAGAAGCACTGAGCTTGCCAGACAACCCCAACTATGCTGACGCAGACTTACAATGGATTAAGCATCTGCCCAGGACACAATGCCTACATGGCTGGTGAGAGCTGCAGATAGCTGCATAATCCTACCAGAGGAACTGGGACAGCAACTCCTATCCAAAATGCACAGGAGTACACACATGGGAACAACAACAACAAAAATGGAAGACTTGGTGCGACATGCAAAGATCACTATCAAAGCCTCCCAATCAAAGATCGAACAGATTGTGGCAAGCTGCCACACATGACAATTAACTAATGCCACGCCCATGGATCTAACCCCGGCACCTAGCTCTGGGGGGACCACCCAGGAGCCTACTGAGAAGTGGAATTCACTGAGATAAAACCTGAAAAATATGGATACAGGTATTTACTGATATTTGTATGTACTTTTTCAGGATGGACAGAGGCATTTCCCACCAAACATGAAACTGCAGAGACCATGACGAAGAAACTGCTGGAAGACATCTTACCGAGGTATGGTTTTCCTGTTAAAATTGGATCAGACAACGGCCCAGGGTTCATCTCTAAGGTAAGACAGGGAGTGGCACTAGTACTTGGGGCAGATTGGAAATTACATTGCGCATATAGGCCCCAAAGCTCAGGACAGGTAGAGAGGATGAACAGAACACTAAAAGAGACCTTGACTAAAATAGCCTTGGAGACTGGCGGGGATTGGGTGACTCTCCTCCCCTTTGCCCTATATAGGGTGCAAAACTCCCCATATAAGATGGGACTTACCCCTTACAAGATCATGTTCGGTATTCCTCCACCTGCTATTCCCAATTTAAAATCTGAGGTGCTTGCTGAGTTTGATGATCACCAACTCCTTTTCTCCCTCCAAATGTTACAACAAACCCATGAACAGGTGTGGCCTAAGCTGAGGGCCCTCTACGAGACTGGGCCACCCCCGGACCCCCCATCGATATCAGCCGGGTGACTGGGTGTACGTCCGGAGATACCAACACCAGACACTTCAACCACGCTGGAAGGGACCCTATATTGTGATCCTGACCACTCCCACCACTCTCAAGGTCGACGGGATTACTCCCTGGGTCCACTACACCCACGTCCGGCCAGCTGACCCGCACGCCATTCTCAAGGACTTCATCCCAGAATGGAAAAGTCAGCCTGAAAGGACAATCCCCTAAAGTTAAGACTGTGCCATTCTCACTTACCCCACTAATGTTGCTTACTTTTGTCAAAGACAGAGTCAGTACAGTTCAGCTCATGGTACTCAGACAGCAATACCAACCACTGGACTTTGTTGCTGAGACCAGCCTGGACCCATGATTGGGTCCTTCCTTAGGTTCCTCTGAGAGGGGGAAATGTGGAAGCTGAGAAAAATTAAGGCCACCCCACCTCAGGTTTAGCATAAGTACAGCCATCTTAGCTCTGGCAGCCATCTCAGACCCTTGTGCCCAAGGGCTGAACTTCTCCCTACTTTACTTTAGTTCTAAGGACCCCCACCCTGCTTTAGTGACAATAACCCTGACCCTGCTTTGGTTCCAGAGACCCCCCACCCTGCTTTAGTAACAGGAATCCCCACCCTGCTTTAGTATCAGGAACCCATAAATACCCCTGCCTTAATTAAGCTCAGGGTCCAAGTCCTTACTCCGCTGTGTTGGGTATACTTGGGCCCAAGCTTAAGCTTGTTAGATAAACCCTCATGTGATTGCATCGATGTTGGCTCCTTGGTGGTCTCTGGGATGCAAAAACTTGGGCACAACATTTTCATAAATTCTTTATATATTTTGGATATTAACCCCTTACCAGATATGTCATTTGCAAATATCTTCTCCCATTCAGTAGGTTATCTTTTTATTTTGTTCCTTGTTTCTTTTACTGTGCAGAAGCTTTTTATTTTGGTGTAGTTCCAATAGTTTAATTTTGGTTGTTTCCCTTGCCAGAGGAGATGTATCTAGAAAAATATTTCTATGACCAATGTCAAAGAAATTATTGCCCATGTTTTCTTCTAGAAATTTTATGATTTCAGTTCTCACATTTATGTTTCTAATCCATTTTAAGTTTATTTTTGTACATGGTGTAAGAAAGTAGCTCAGTTTCAATTGTGTATAACAATCCAGTTTTTCCAACATCACATTTTGAAAAGTCTATCTTTTTTTAATTGTATATACTTGTTTAGTGTTACAGTTTAATTGACCATAAAAGCATGAGTTTAGAGAAGGGGGAGCAAAAATGGCAGTGCAGTAGGAGAACCCTAGGCTCATATCCTCTCAAACACAACTAGATAACTATCAAATCATTCTAAATACACAAAAAATCAACCTGAAGCATGACAGAACAAACTCTACAACTAAACGGAGAGAAGAAGCCACATAAAAGAAGGTAGAAGTGCAGAGATATGATTTGGAAGAAAAATACACGGTGGTTGCTGTAGTGGGGTGGAAGCCTTGGTCTTAGAGAAAGGCGAGGGTAGGAGTGGCTCACTGGAGAACACACAAGAACACTTCCACAAAGCCATTGTCTGATAAAATAGGAGGGCTCATTTTCATGAATTCTTGTAAGGAGTGGAGCTTAAGGACTGGAGTTTTGAGGTCAAGTGGGCTTGGCTGGGATATAACCCTGAGGGCACTGCCCAACTCCTATAGAGAAGTAGGCAAACAACCCAAGGGCAGGTAGAAACAGAGATCTGAGGAATGCCTGGGGCAAACACAGGAAAAACCATTTGCTCCTGCTGGACCTCAGAGGTGAGATGCAATATTAACAAGATGCCTTTCATCTCCCCCAACCCTCAGCATAAGTTCAGATTCATCTGCACAGGGCAATTCAGCCCAGACATTGGCTGCCTAGCCACCTTGCTCCAGGTTCCAATCTCCTGCAGTCATGTGTGGCTGCCTCTCTTGGACAAACCTCCTTCAGCACCAGCATGCAAGACCCTCCCTAAGACCAGTACAGGCTTTTGCCCTCACCACAACCCTAAAGCCTGGAGTTTCAAGATTCAGCAGGGTTGGCTGGGATAGAGGCTGCATGGCACTGTGCTGTTTCTGGAGAGAATGAGGAGAGACAACCTGGAGGAATACAGCATGGAAACAGCAATCTGAAAAATGCCACACAGGGAACTTTCAGGGGAGAGATTATTCACTGTTCTCAAAGTCCTTCCCTGGGACCAAGAAGCACAGAGAATGTTCTTTGAGGAAAAACAGAGTTAACTGGTGCCCTTTCCCTACCTCACTCAGCATAAACACAGAGATTCCCACCTGCAGTAAAACACAACACTGACACTGGCTGCCCAAGCTGTCTACACTGTGTCCCACAACTCTGCGCTCTGCCAGTACTGCCTTTCTCTGTAAGCCTCAGTCCTGATGTGGTGGGCCCCTTCCCCAGAAGACCAGCAAAGTCCCTGATCACACCATGTCAACAGACCAGAGAGCTCCATTTCTGGTGAAAATAGGTATCAGGTCTTATTTAACAAGCAGACCAGAGCACATCTATTTAAAAATCACGACCTCTGGCCAAGGACTAAACAATGCACACTGCAGCAAAGGAGATCCTTTGCAGATGACTTGCCTGAAAGAGATACCAGCCAAAACACAGCAGCAGAGTGCACACAACACACACTAGAGGCACTCTGAAGCTCCAGGCTCTTGACAACATATGATCTCTTCTTCATAAGGCCATTACTCTCAGAAGTAGGATACATAGGGACTTGTCTAACACAGAGAAGAAGTCAGAGACTTAAACAAAATGTGAGGACAGATTATTTCATCCCAAATGAAAGAACTATATAAGGTCACATCCAGAGATCTAAATGAACAGATATAAGTAACTTGTATGTTGGAGAATTTAAAGCAATAATCATAGGGATAGTTGCCATGCTTGAGCAACAAATGTTGGGGATGATGCAGAGGAAGGGGAACCCTCATATATTGCTGACAGAAAGGCAAACTGGTATAGCCACTCTGGAAAACAGTATGGAGAGGGATAAAGTGGGGGAAGAGTAGGAGACCTTGTTTCATCTGGTCCCTTGAATTTAGCTGGATATCTATCAAAACATTCTGAACACCCACAAATTCAGCTTGAGATGTAAGAAAATATATCTAGAACTCTACAAGAAGATAAATGACTGCTTTTTTCAAGGTAGGAGGTGCAGAGTGGTGAATCTGTGGGGAGATATGGCTACTGGAAAGTGATATAACACTGGAGCACAAAATCAGAACCCTTAGAACTCTCCAGCAAAAACACCCCTTCCTGAAAGGGGCTCAGGAGATGAAAAGAGCTATTTCTAGGTGAGTTATTATGGTCTCAGGATCCCAGGAGGCACAGAATGAACAGAGGTGCCTGAACTGGTAGTGTGACCAAGCAGTGGAGCAGGGAAACTGGTTATGGTCAGTGAACCCAGGAGGGAACTCTCAGCTCAGGTCACCATAAACTGCAAGCCAGGCCCGTTGGGTGACTGAGCTCTGTATGAACACCTTGAAAAGGGCTAGAACATATGAGCCATTTACCATCCACCAGGAGGGTCCAAATGGCTACTACCAAGACCAGGCAATAGTTCTCGGGACAACAATAGCCTCAAAAGGATAGTAGGGCAACACCCAGCCAAGGCCCAGGAGCAGTGGAGCTGGATACTCACATGAGCCTGCAACCACTCTCAGTCCCAAGCCACACAAAGGGCAGTGATGGGTGTGGGTCTCTCATATTCCCCCAGGAAGATTAGAGTAGGCATACACAGCAAGAATCTGCATAATTTGGCATACACAGAGGTGAAGACTATTTGTCCCATCGGGTTTATTGAAGAGGGGGGAACCAAAATCTGTTGGCTCAAGGCCAGAGATCAGGGCATGGCCATATTTATTCTGACCCTCTAAAGAGGTGCTGAAAGCCTACAGAGGAAAAAAGCCAAACAGAGGACCAGCTTAGACTGAACCCAGCAACTCTGGCAAGGAGTGGTGCAACTCTACCCAGGCAAAGATACTTGAGAAGCAACACAACAGGCTTCCAGAGGACAATCTGTAAGAATAGGAGCAAACTAAGTGATAGATCCCACAAGGTTGTTAAACTCCAGCACCAGGGGAAATACTATATTGAGCTTGAGGTATGTTCTCAGGATTCGGTTATATTTCAGTCTAAAATTTTCCATTTTTTTTTAACCTTTCTCCCATTTCAGCTAATTTCTTATTTTACCAGCTTACATTTTAAGTCACATTTTAACTTTTAGTTTTTACATCTACATATAATAGATATATTCTTTATTTATTCCTTTTTTCACTATATCTAATTTTAATTTTGTATATAGATAAGTTCTCTTTCTTTGCAATTTTGGGAGGTAGTGTCTTCTAACACATGGACCAAAATTCAATCAGGAACAAGGTCTTTGTCCACCGTATGGACAAATAGTCCATAGACAGTCTCTCTCTGTCCCCCACACTTTTTTTTTTCTTTTTCTTGTTTGCTCTGTTTTGCTTTTTGTTTGTTTTTTTGTTTTAATATCTGATCACTTCAGAGTTGTCTAGAGTGTATTGTGTTTGGGTCAGGGTTGATATTTTGGACTCTGCTCACTCACTCACCCATCATTCTTTGGGAATAATGACTAGGAGGAATTTATACCACAAAAGAAAAAAACAGAGCTAATGTTCTCTGCCACAGAGCTAATCAATATGGACATAAGTTAGACGTCATAGATGAAATTCAGTATAGCAATTATAAAGTTAATAGCTGGGTTTGAAAAACATAAAAGACAGTAGAGAATCTCTACGTGCTGAAATGAGATCTAATCAGTATCTCCAGGGAAATGCACATGTTTTATTAGAAATTTATGTCAACAATCAGAAAGGCAACTGTGGTTATCATCGTTTTTACACTTTTTCTTTTTCCTTTTTGAGGCTAAACATCCAGTTTCTTCAATTATTCTTTGATTAATTGTGCAGGCCAAGAAAAACAAGGCTGCACCCACCTCGAGTCTAGCCCTGACATAAGTTCAGCCATCTTGGCAAAACAAAAGCTGGCACCTTGCACCCCCTTTCCACCTGCTTCCCTCCCCTCGGCAGTATGTGTGACATTCCTCAGCCACCCCTGGCTGCCCTAAAAGAAAAAAAAAATAGTTAACTTGCAGAGATCACAATCCTGCAAGACAGGAGTCTCCCTTGGTTTACAAATGTCCTAGTGATTTACAACAAAGAAGCTATCTTCTCAATAGCCCAATTTCAAGAGACAAATAACTCAGTTCCTTAAGCCCTAATGTCACCCTCCCCACCATAAAACTGAAGGAGGCTGAGGCAGAAGGAAATGTAAATAAAGTTAAATGTCTTCTAAACCTAAATCTCACTAACAAGGACACTTGATAGGAGAAATGTGAAACTTTATCTCTAAACCTCCAAGATAGTGTCAGCAATCATTCCCAAGCATATGACCCACTGATACACATCTAAAGGGTCTCACAAGAAGATTTTTATTATTGGTAATGAATAAGCTTTTCCCCAGACAACAGCTAGCTCCTCAAGGTCCTGGAGACCTCGCTTCCAAAATTCCTTAGAGACTTACATCATCCATAACCCCCTTTGTCTTCACTCACTGCCAAGTCCACCCTTTCTCTGCCTTTAAAAACTCTGACTGTATTCTGGCTCGGGGTCCAAGTCCCTACTCTGCTGTGTTGGGTATACTTGGGCCCAAGCTTAAGCTTGTCAAATAAACCCTCCTGTGATTGCATTGGTGCTTGGCTCCTTGGTGGTCTCTCAGATGTGAAAACTCAGGCATAACATAATAGGGTTTTGTCTTATTTTGTTTTGTTTTTAAGTAGGCTTAATGCCAGAATGGAGCCCAAGACAGGGATTGAATTCACGACCCTGAGATCAAGACCTGAGCTGAGATTGAGTTAGATGCTTAACCCACTGAGCCATCCAGGTGTCCCTGATTAATAAGGTTTTGATTTCACTGTTTTAGTTGCTCTATTCAAAAATTCAATATTAGAGAGGATGTGGAGAAAGGGGAACCTTCTTACAGTGTTGGTGGGAATGCAAGTTGGTGCAGCCACGTTGGAACACAGTGTGGAGATTCCTTAAGAATTTAAAAATAGAGCTACCTATGACCCTGCAATTGCACTACTGGGTTATTTACCCCAAAGATACAGATATGGTCCATATATACAATGGAATATTATACCTCTATTAGAAAGGATAAATACCTAACTTTTGTATCAACATGGATGGGACTGGAGGAGATTATGCTGAGTGAAATAAGTCAAGCAGAGAGAGTCAATTATCATATGGTTTCACTTACCTGTGGAGCATAAGGAATAACACAGTGGACATTGGGAGTTGGAGAGATGTGCGTTGAGGGAAATCAGAAGGGGAGATGAACCATGAGAGACTGTAGACTCTGAGAAACAAACTGAGGTTTTTTTGGGGGGGTGGGTGATCCTGGTGGTGGGTATTAAGGAGGGCACATATTACATGGAAAAGTGGGTGTGGTACATGAACAATGAACCTTGGAACACTGAAAAAAATTAAATTAAATTAAAAAATAAACTGGTTAAAAATACAAATAAATAAATAAATAAAATAGATGCTCTTACAGCTAGGCTGAATGAGGCAGAAGACAGAGTAAGTGATGTACAAGTCAGGCTGATAGGAAGGAAGGAGGTTGAGGAAAAGTAAGAAAGAAAACTGAGTCCATGAAGAAAGACTTTGAGAATTTAATGATCCTTTAAAATGAACAGATGTCAAAATTATTGATGTGCCTGAGGGGGAAGAGTGGGAGAGGGCCAGAGGAATATTTGAGCAAATCATAGCTGAGAACTTTGCTAATCTGGGGAAGGAAATAGGAATCCATGTCCAAAAGACAGAGTGGACCTCTCCCAAAATCCCTAAAAATAGATCAACACCCAGACATATAACAATGAAGCTTGCTAATTTAAGAGAAAAAGAGGCTATCCTGAGAGCAGCACAAGACAGGAGATTCCTTCTGTACAGAGGGAGAAACTTCAGACTAATATCAGACCTATCCACAGAATCCTGGCAGGCCAGAAAGGGCTGGCATGATATAGTCAGGGTACTAAATGACAAGAGCATGCAGCCAAGAATTCATTATCTAGCAAGGCTGTCATTCAGAATGGAAGAAGAGATAGAAATTCCAGGAGAGACAGAAACTGAAAGAATATGTGACTACCAAGCCAGCCCTGCAAGAAATATTAAGGGGGATTCTGTAAGAAAAGAGAGATCCCAAGAGTAACCTATACTAGAAAAAAGAGAAGAAAATCTACAGAAAGAGGGACTTTACCTGTAACACAATGACACTAAATCCATATTTTTCAATAGTTGCTCTGAATATAAACAGGCTAATTGCTCCAATCAAAAAACACAAGGTATCATATTGGTAAAAAAGCAAGACCCATTCTTATGCTGTCTATAAGAGACTAATTTTAGACCTAAAGTCACCTCCATACTGAAACTGAGGATGTGGAGAAATATTTACCATGTTAATGGACCTCAAAATCAGCTGCGGTAGCAATCCTCATATCAGACAAACTAAATTTTAAACCAAAGACTGCAGCAAGCATTGAAGAGGGACTCTGTCATTCTTAAAGGGTCTATGCAACACGAAACCCTAAAAATTATAAATATTTATGTCCCCAGTATGGGATCAGCCAACTATATAAACCAATTAATGACCAAAGTAAAGAAACACATTAATAATAATACATTAATAATAGGAGCTTCAAAACCCTACTCACAGAAATGGACAAATCACCTAAGTGGAAAATCAACAAGGAAACAAGTGCTCTGAATGACACACTGAACAGGAAGGACTTCACAGATATACACAGAATATTCCATCCTAAATCAAAAGCATACTCATTCTTCTTGAAAGCACAGGGAACTTTATCCAAAATATATCACATACTGTGTCACAAATCAAATCTCAACCAATACCTAAAGATTGAAATTATTCCTTGCATAGTTTCAGACTATAATACTTTGAAACTCAAACTCAATAACAACAGGAAATTTGAAATGAACTCAAACACATGGAAGTTAATGAGCATCCAGCTAAGGATTGAATGAGTCAACCAGGAAAATTTTAAAAGAATGTTAAAAATTCATGGAAATTAATGAGAATGAAAACACATTTTTTCAACATCTCCAAGATTCAGCAAAGGCAGTCCTAAGGAGGAAAGTACATTATAGTATTACCCTCTCTCAAAAAAATTAGAAAAATACCAAATACACCAGCTAACCTTATATCCAAAGTACCTGGAGAAAGAAGAACAAATAAAGCCTAAACCAAGCAGGAGAAGAGAAATAATAAAGACTATAGCAGAAGTCAATGAAATAGAATCCAACAGTAGAACAGATCAATGAAAGTAGAAGCTGGTTCTTTGAAAGAATTAATAAGATCGAAGGGTGCCTGGGTGGCTGAGTGTGTTAAAGCCTCTGCCTTCAGCTCGAGTCATGATCCGAAGGTCCTGGGATGGAGCTCCACATCAGGCTCTCTGCTCAGCGGGGAGCCTGCTTCCTCCTCTCTCTCTCTGCCTGCCTCTCTGCCTACTCTCTCTCTCTGTCAAATAAATAAAATCTTAAAAAAAAAGAATTAGTGAGAGTACAGACAAAAGGTTGATATCCAGGATCTATAAAGAACTCCTCAAACTCAACCCACACAAAACAGACAATCATATCAAAAAAATGGGCAGAAGATATGAACAGACACTTCTCCGATGAAGACATACAAATGGCTATGAGACACATGAAAAAATGTTCATCATCACTAGCCATCAGGGAGATTCAAATGAAAACCACATTGAGATACCACCTTACACCACTTAGAATGGCCAAAATTAGCAAGACAGGAAACAACATGTGTTGGAGGGGATGTGGAGAAAGGGGAACCCTCTTACACTCTTGGTGGGAATGCAAGTTGGTATAGCCACTTTGGAGAAGAGTGTGGAGATTCCTCAAGAAATTAAAAATAGAGCTTCCCTATGACCCTGCCATTGCACTACTGGGTATTTACTCCAAAGATACAGATGTAGTGAAAACAAGGGCCATCTGTACCCCAATGTTTATAGCAGCAATGGCCACGGTCGCCAAACTGTGGAAAGAATCAAGAGGCCCTTCAATGGACGAATGGATAAGGAAGATGTAGTCCATGTACACTGTGGAGTATTATGCCTCCATCAGAAAAGATGAATACCCAACTTTTGTAGCAACATGGACGGGACTGGAAGAGAT